>NW_028261388.1:21954262-22294262 GCF_051295495.1 Thamnophis sirtalis | reverse complement strand
TTAAAGTTGCCAAAGTTGGAGTCTCCTGTTCTGCACCAAATTTAATGCCATTATACTCCAGTTTTTGGAGAGCTATTCTACTGATAAACAGATAAAATCTTGAGCCGTTTCACTTATTTTTTTCAATGTTCCTTTGGTTGGAAAAAAAATACTAATGGAGGAAACTGCAATTCAGTGCTTTGTTTTGTGATCATCTGGCCAGAAAAAAAGTTTCAAAAATGAGTTTTCTAGAGGGAAACAAATTTGCTAGGTTTCTCGGCTATTTGTCTCATAATAACAATTTGGTTGAAACCTTAAATGTCCCCTCTGGTCTGTTCTTACATTACCATACATTGTTTCACTGACAGGATTGAGGAAGAGGGTTGAGTTTGTTTTCTGTTGATATAGTATTTTAATCAATGCAAGGAATGTGTGCTTCTCTCTGGAGACACATTAAAAAGTGCCAAAGTGCCATTGTGTTGTATGATTAAAGAGACATAAACAGTACCAGTCATTGGCAAATAAGGTTTGCTTGACAAAGTCGACCCAGAAATATCTAACAAATTAAACTGAAACAACTATATTGAGCCAGCAGAAAAGCACAAGACCAACTGCTCCTAGTAGAAATTGCAGTTGACGGGAAGGGAGAACGACAATAGAAACCTGTTTCCTAGCTACCGAGCAAGCCTTGCAGCATCTGTTTTCTCTTCTCCAATCCCTGCACTGTGGCATATTCACCCATATGTTGCATGTTGACAGCACATTGGGGGTATTCATTTCTAAAAAAAGTATTACAGAAATGCAATTATGGGTGAACTGCCCCATGGAGTATTGCAGACTGAAGATTGTTCACTTATCTGTAATCATGGTGAATGATACTATATAGTGAGGGATGTGGTTGGAATAAGGTTCATTGTGCTCACAGCACACTGTTTGCAACAGGTTGCAGTGGTGCAGGCAAAGTCACTCCAAGGTTTGATAGCTAGATATTTCTCAAGTATACATGACCACTAAGTAACAAGGGTAATGGGAACTCTAGTTCCTCCAGAGCAGTGATGGCGAATGTTTTTCTGCCCAAGTGCCAAAAGGGCTTGTGCGTGTGCAATAGCGTGTATGCACGTGTCCACACCCATAATTCAATGCCCTCCCCCATGCATATGCACACAACCCCCCGTGCTCCCCCCTGCACATGGGCGCAGGCCTCACTGAAGCCTCCGGACTTCCAGTAAGCCCGTTGGGCCATTTTTCACCATCCACAGGCTCCGGAGGTTTTCCTGAAGCCTTGGAAGGGCAAAAACGGCCTCCCCCCGCCATCCGGAAGGCTTAAAATCATATGGCCAGCACGCACATGCGTGCTGCAGCTGACATAGGACAACTCCTTGCATGCCCTCAGATATGGCTCTGGGTGCCACCTCACGGCTCTAGAGCTTGCCTAAAATTTTCACAACAGATATATCTATGAAAACAATTTGAATTAGCTTTAGTGTATTGACTATGAGGTATAGATAGCCAGATACTGTAAATGTTTCAGCAGTTCTGAGAATTTATCGTACAGTGAACTATGAAGAGTCTTTGGAAATCAGTTACCCTAAATGTATTACGTCAAATGTGTGTGTGTGATTGTGTGTTTGCGCGCCTTCAAGACAGTTTTGACACCTAGCAGCTGCCTGGAAAGTCCCTGCGACCTTCTTAGCAAACCTTTTTTGGAAGTGGTATGTCATTGCCTGCTTCCCAGGGCTGAGAGAGAGTGACTGGCCCAAGATCACCCAACCGGCTTTGTACCTAAGGTGTTAATGGTCTCCTAGAACTTATGGTTTCTGGACTGACATTTTAAACAAACTGGTGCTAAGTGTGAAATATATGGTGTTATAAATGAGTCATTGCTGAAAATACGGCAACAATATTTTGATTGCCTCCCTTTCCACAATATTCTATTGAACAGCAAGAATGGAAAGAAATTGCTATGGATTAACTTGTAGCTGAGGGAGTAAGTAAACCATAAGTGGGAATTCATGGTGATTTTTGCAAATGCTATTGAGAACTTTAGTTCAAATTAAGATGCCATATTTTTTTGCAGCATACACCAGCTTTTCTGTCTGGGCTTATTTAACTCTTTCTATGACGTTGCCTTTGTAGATATCTAATGCAAAGGTGGGAACTTGAGTCCTGGAAATGCAGTGTCCTTGAGCCCCACTGGGAATGACTTGCAGGTCCACTCCACAGTGAAACGACCTGCCTGCAGAAGTTGTAGGTAGCAATAGCTCTTAGACTTGTGATGGAGAACCCATGGCATGGGTGCCAGATGTGGCATGCAGAGCCCTTTCTGCTGGCACTCACACTATCGCCCCAGGTCAGATCGCCGTGGCGTTTCTTTCGTGAGTTTCTGTTTCCCTGCAAATGCCGAAACAGAAGCTTATGAAAGAAGATCTTACCTCTTGCCATACTGCCTGTGTTGGAATGTCCCATCTCCTGCCGGCCAGTTGGTCTTCGGGTCTCTGCTGTGCATGCGCACATGGCCACACATGCACGTGCATGTCCGCACATGTGCACATTTGGGCATGTCCACGCATGCCCATGTTCGCTCGCATGCACCTTTCAGATTGGGCATGCATGCGTGCACAGTTTGGGCACCTGGTGCGTAAAAGGTTCTTCATCACTGACTTAGACTATGCCGCTTAGGATATACTGCTTTACAGCCCTCTCTCAGTGGTTTACAGAGCCATCATATTGCCCCCAACAATCTGGCTCCTCATTTTACCAACCTTGGAAGGATGGAAGTCTGAGTCCTTCATCACTGGAGGTTTTTAAGAAGAGATTGGACAATCATTTGTCTGAAACAGTATAAAGTTTCCTGCAGAAGGTTAGACGAGAAGACCTCCAATGTCCCTCTCAACTCAGTTATTTTGTTATTCCTCTTTTTGATGCTCCTGAAGTCCTGTCTGGCTTATATCTATGGTATGATTTCATCCTACAAAGAACTATAGAGAAAACTATAAAATAAGCCTAATAAAAGCATCAATTATCCCATTATGTAGACTCCTTACATCCTACAGTATGTCAGCCTTATGCATGATGCAACCATGTCATTTCCTTTTTAGCTCATTTTCCTGGTCAGTGCATCCCCCTGCCACAAAAAAATATTCTATTCCTTTTCTAGGCCATGCTCTCATTTTCTGATGGGAGTTTCTGCTTCAGAGGTGCCAAGGCTGATGAATTCACAAGCAGCTTGTGGTGAGGGGAGAAAAAAAAATAGTCAGAAATTAATTATAAGAATTGCTGTATGGTAGAAAGTGAACCAGCAAAAAATCCAAGTGAATTCTAGAATTGAAAAGAAAAGAAAAGCTGATTAAAACAAAGAACCAGCACCATAACTAACCCAGATACTGTTCCTGCATTTATTGCTGGAAACGGAGGAGTTAAGATTTATCTAAAGTAGTTCCAAAAAAAGGCTGAATGGTGAGGGAGTCAAGGAACTTTTACCTTTGTTCCAAGTTAAGAATAGCTGCATGATATGAACGTCTGAGATAAGGGATGATTTGTGTTTAGAAATAAACGGTGAAGTCATCTTAACTTTTCAAAGTACTACTCCCTTTCAAAGAAAATGTCATTTCACCCTGCTTGCCACCCTACTTTTGACAAGACTTTGTTTTGCAAATTTAAAATGGAAAGACTCTGAGGGAGGGAGGGAGGGAGGGAGGGAGGGAGGGAATAGAAAGGGCCAGGTGCAACATGCAGATGAAAGTTAAATTTAGACCTTGACTACACATGGGATAGGATTTGACCAACTGCAGGTCCATGCTCTATATATCTTTGGGAGCGTAAGCAATTGATACATGTGGCAAATGTTGCGTTATCTCCTTGAGAATCCACATTGTAGGCTATTTGTGATAAAATGTTTTGATGTCATTAATTTCAAATGACCTACTACAGTGTTTTTCAAACTTGGCAAATGCTGTGCTGGCAGGGGAGTACCTCTTCAACTTAAAGATCATACACCTGTTGGAACAAATAGACATCCAATCATAATCCCAGATTAAGATGTCAGTTTTAAATATTTCTTAAGATTGGAATTTATACATTTCTAAAGATTGAATGTAAAGGTACTGTGTTTTCCCACACAAAATATGGCTTGGGCCTTATTATGAGGGGAGGGTTTATTGTTTTGGGGTTGCCGGGCAGCTGCTCCCCTGCGAGCGGGCTCCCAAAGAGCTGGGCACAGCCTCATGGGCGAATGGCTGTGTTGCGCTGTTGCAGCAGTGCAACACAGCAGCCATGAAGCGACCACACTCATGAACAGCCACCCGACAAACCCCCTTTCCAGCTGGGCACAGCGCCATTCACTGACTTAGAGGTATCGCCAAGCTGCGTGAGCACCTGTTGGCTACTGCCTGGCTCTCCATGGCTTGACATACAATATGTTTAGCTAACATTTAACAATTTATTATAGGTTAGTATAGGTGAACAGGATAGTTAGATTGGGTAGGAATATTATGTATACCAACTTTGGTTCATGAAGAAAAAAATGACATATAAATCTAATGAAAAAGAAGATTATTATATGTGTTATTTTAATATGGTCACCTCAAACGATGATATGGGCAGAATATAAATGTAATAATACATAATTTTAAAATAAAATATTTTGGACTACTGTGATACTTGAAACAGAGAATACATAGGGATGACTGATTCTTTCAGAAGCAAGAAGTCCATGGACCACAGAGATTTGTTGATATTTCTCAAGTTTCATGTGGCTAATTTTGTTTGCACTGAGAAATTAAGTATTATCAGACCTGGTTATTACTTTGATGGAAGACCACAATGGTGTATCAGGATTGTTGGATGGACAAAGTCAGAGAAACTTTGCCAGAATAAGGCAAAAGCAACCCAATTTCACACTGATGTCAAGAAAGCTACATACTGTGTTATCTTTCTGGTCTGTCTCAACTCAACTATATATACACACATTTTCATTGTTAGGATCACTCATAGCAGCAACCCCTATGCTTCACTTTTCCTTTCATGGGTTTTTCTTCTTTATTAATAGAATATGACACAGATGATATAATTTTATAACATTGTCTCCAGCATGGTGTGATGAAGAACATTATGTATATTGTAGGAATCATTTGTGTATATACGATGTCATCCTTTTACTGAGTACTGATGCTTTTCCAAACGGAACATTATTCCGATGGTGCATTAATAACAAAAATAGGCTAATGTGAGGGTGTTTAATTAATACGAGCAAATAAATGAGTAGAATATTTTCATGTTTTATTGCTTGCCAGCAATCAATTTTCTTATTCAGAGTTAAGTGCAAAATTATACGTATGTCAGAGGTCAGGAAGCTGAATGAACAAGATACAAGACAATTCTTCCTGCCAAAGGGTTATGCAAGGGGTGTTCAAAACAATTAGACATAAACAATACTCTTCTTGGCATGGTTTCTTTGACAGCTACTGCAGATACCTAAAAACAAAAGAATGAAATATGAATTAAACGAATCAATGAAAAATGTTTCTCATTGCTAGTAATACTGCATATCCAAGCTTCTTATTTTTATCAGTTGCACTCCCATCAGAGTTAAACTGATTGCTTTTTTTACTACAATTATCTGACTGAGAAAGGAAGGAAGGCAAGAAAGAAGGAAGGAAATATTTTTAAACATGCAAGACATAGAATCCAGGTGCAAACAGACTAAGAAGAAAGTCCCCTGTGAAAGAACATTTTCTCTTTTAGTGCACATGATGGACTTCACTTATTTCTTAAAATCTGCCTGTACAAACTATTCTTTTATGTGCTTCTCATTTAAAATGTAGCTTGTCTGCACTTGTGCTTCAAAATGTTGGAAGACATGGTGTCCTAAATCTTCAGAGGGGGAAAGGAAGTTAGCCTGTACTTCTTTGCAGTATAATGCAAGACACAGACTTCAGAGAGGTTAGATTTATGTGCATGACACATTTTAAATGATGAAAGAATGGAAAATGATAAACAAAGATTCTGTGTTAGGTTTTTTTTTTGCTAAGAGTTGTTAATACAAACAAGTTGTCTCATTTTAGATTGGTTTTGGGAATCATGGCAATGATTTTGAGGTTTAAAAATATTAATATAAAACGTGTGAATTGTTTCAGTGCGATACAGTATCCCTGGATGTTTTTTGCCCAGTATCTTGCTGTAATTGCTATTTAAAACTGGAAGACTTTGGTGACTCATAAAAGATTATAGAGATAATTTGGTGTAGTGATTGAGGGCTAGAAATCAGAAGATCATGAGTTTACATTCTATCTTGGGCACAAAGAAAGAGTAACTTTGGGCCAGTTACTCTCTCATCCCAAGGAAGAAAGCAGTGGCAAAAACACTTCTAAAAATATTTCCAAGAAAACTCAGTTCAGAATAGAATAGAATAACAGAGTTGGAAGGGACCTTGGAGGTATTCTAGTCCAACCCCCTGCTGAAGCAGGAAATGCTACAGCACTTCAGACAAATGGTTAGCCAACATCTTCTTTAAAACTTCCAGTGTTGGAGCATTTATAACTTCTGGAGGCAGTTGTTCCACTGATTAATTGTGAAATTTCTCCTTAGTTCTAAATTGCTTCTCTCCTTGATTAGTTTCCATCCATTGCTTTTTGTTCTGCCCTCAGGTGCCTTGGAGAATAGTTTGACTGTTTTGTGGCAGCCCCTGAGATATTGGAACACTACTATCATGTCTCCCCTAGTCCTTCTTTTCATTAAACTAGACATACTCAGTTCCTGCAACCGTTCTTCATATGTTTTAGTCTCCAGTCCTCTAATCATCTTTGTTGCTCTTCTCTGTACTCTTTCTAGTGTCTCAACATCTTTTTCTACATCATGGCAACCAAAACTAGGTGCATTATTCCAATTGTGGCCTTACCAAGGCATTATAAAGTGGTATTAACACTTCATGTGATCTTGATTCTATCTCTCTGTTTATGCAGCCTAGAACTGTGTTGGCTTTTTTGGCAGTTCTAGGTTGCATAAACAGAAAGATAGAATCACCTGCATGGACTTATCCAGGTAGACACCATAAGTCAAAAACTGATATGTTTGTGTCTGTGTGTACTGCAAAATATAGATTAATATAGTATTTCTCCTGAACAATATAGGCGTGCCTTATGTATTGATAATATATAAATGCAGTGATGTGCAGTCAGGGGAGGCAGGGGAGGCAGAACCTCACCACTGTCATCATGAAAAGAAAAGGAAATATAAAAGGAAAAAGGCTGAGCTAGTTGCTGCCAGAGTCACAGTGGATGACTCTGCTTAGTGCTTAACTGTTTCAAAAAGCCTCTAAAAAGTGCCCTCTACAGGAGGAGGCAGGAGAACCACGTGCCTCATCTAATCTGACTTTATGATCACTTGAGCAGAATTAAGCAAGGGTTAAAAGCCGAAAAACTCCTTATGTAGATGAGGCACGTGGTTCTCTTGCCTCCTCCTGTAGAGGGCGTTTTTTTAGAGGCTTTTTTAAACAGTTAAGCAGAGTCATCCATTGGGAACTCTGGCAGCAACTAGCCCAGCCTGACTTCGGGCGAAAGAAAGAAAACACTTTAGACATTGGGATGTCGGGGGAAAGGACTGCCTCACCAGCCATAAACCTCACCGCATGTCACTGTATAAATGATTTCTGATGTGCTATGTTTTTCATTCTACATTCTTTAAAAAAAAATCTATACTGGTCTTTTGTGATTTTGCTCTCATTTTTCTTATACTTGTTTTGAGCATGTTATTGGAGTCAGTACAACCTTGAGGCAGGCTTCTGAGAATGAAAAACAGAATTAGGAATGGCGATTTTTAAGAAGGCCAAAATATACGTAAATTATAATTAAGACAATGTTACAGTGGAGGAAGATGAAACATGCCAGCTCTTGGACCAGGATCCAGCCTATAGTTACCATGGATTTATTGCAGTAAAGTTGTGCTTTCTATTAAAAATGCTTGCTGAAAATGTGGGATTGTTCTTTCTCAAGTTGATTTCCCAAAGCACTAACATAATGGATGTCGTGTAACCAGTTCTTTCTATCATCTAGTAACATGCAGAAACAATCACAGCTGATTTTCTATTTTCAAAAGTACCAATCTTGGCCCAAAAAAAATTTCAGTGGGTAGCAGTTTATGTCATATAGTGTTTGGATCCTACAGGCAGTGGCAAAAAGAATAATTGGATGTCAGCTGCTGTTTTATAGGCAGAACGTGAAGGAGAAAGTTATAATCTCATAGAGAACTGTCCGTTGTGCTGAAGTTTGCTTGCTACTTTTACAATTGATTTTTTAAAAAATTATTGTGGTTTGCTATCAAATAAAAGCCTGCCGGCTCTAATCATCTATCAATAATGGAAGCAAAGCAGAATTCTAATATATTTGCCTTGAGAATGGGAAATCTATCTCTATCTATCTATTATCTATCTATATCTATCTATCTATCTATCTATCTATCTATCTATCTATCTATCTATCTATCTATCTATCTATCTATCTATCTATCTATCTGAAACATCCATTATTAATTAAACTACAAATACTAACAAAACCAAATCTGAACAATAGATTTTAAAAAACTAAATTAGAAAATCTGTTTGAATAAACCCCTATTTGCAGATCCCTATTTCACTGTTAATGTAGTAGAACACTGGTAGTAGATATCTCTAGGATTCGAAAGGGATAGTAATAAACCTCTTTTTTACATGTCACAGAATTGTTGAGGTTGTCTAGTAAAGAAATTCCTTGTTTTCTTTGGTTTAGCTGTGATGATTTTCAATTTAGATCTAATGTGTTCTGTTTTCTTCCTGGGCCTACTTTGTTTATTTAGTAGGTTTAGAGTGAGATATTTTGTAAATCCCTGATCTTGGAGTTGGCAAGTCCTGAAAAGACAGAAAAACTGTGGAGGGAATGTGTAAAAGCAGGCGATATAGATACTAGAAACAGCAACCATTAAATAAAAGTGATTGTATTCATTTGAAGCAATCATCTCATTAACTGGCTATGATTCAATTCACAGCTAAATCACTTAGCTCAATGGTCTCACCTCCTCCTACCTTCTAAAGCAATTTCTTATTTTGCTTCTCAAAACAGCACAGCTAAATACAGCGTGGTGACATTTCTACCTCGATTCCTGTATGAACAAATTAGAAAAGCTGCAAATGCTTTCTTCCTCTTCATTGCCTTACTGCAGGTACGTCTATGTTGAAGTAAAACAACTGTATGCATAGCTTAATTTAATACAGGTGAGCAGGTGAGCAGTCTGTGACTACCAACTCTTGTACCAGTGATGATGTTGCACAATGCATAAGCATCAGAAGTGGTATTCTGCAGGTTCTGACCAGTTCTGGAGAACCAGTAGCAGAAATTTTGAATAGCTCGGCGGACCGGTAAATACCACCTCTGACTGGCCCCACTGCCATCTATTCTCTGCCTCCTGAGTCCCAGCTGATTGGGAGGAAATGAGGATTTTGCAGTAACCTTCCTCAGCCACACCCACCAAGCCATGCCATGCCCACCAAGCCACGCCAACAGAACCAGTAGTAAGTTTTTTTGAATCTCACCACTGATAAGCATATACTTTAATCATGCATGATGAACTCAGTGTAGTCCAACAAATGTATGTAGATCATTTGTCCATTTTATGCTGAATCATAATGGTATTGGTAAATTGAATGTATAATGATAATGTTTTTAGCCTATTGTTATACATAACGGGGCGGTAGATAGCTCAGCGGTTAAGGCACAATGGCTTGTCAACTGGAAAGCCCGGGTTTGAGACCCGAGTGCCTTGCGTTGGGGTGAGCTTCTGTTCTTCACCCCAGCTCCTGCCAACCTAGCAGTTTGAAACTATGCAAATGTGAGTAGATAAATAGGTAGTGCTTTGACGGGAAGGTTGCTGCATTCTGTGTTTTCATGTAGTCCACATGATGACAGAAGCATCTCTCCGACAATACAGGATCCCTCAACTGAGAATCAGAGGAGAGCACTATCTCCTTCAGTCAGTTATCACTGGGCAGGGGAAACTTTTAAACCTTTTATACGTGACAGTATCAAAGGAGGAAATAGCAATCTTAATTAAAACCAGTCCTAACGAAAACCAGAAATATTGGAAACCGCAGTCTTATCCAAAAGCAGACTCGGAATTTGGATTTTCCAATATAGGTTCAACCATTAAAGCTGAAGCTCAGAATTTGGGTTAGAGAAAATAAAGAGGCAGCAGTCATTTGATAGTAATCCCAGCCAATCATGAATCACTCATTAATTAACAAATAATGGGGTCAATCTTGTACATTCTAATACTTTTTTGGTGTGTGTATTTCCTGATTTTGGGGCCTCAGTTGTTACTAAGTAGAATTCTTCTCACTTCTGATCGCTAACTGGGCTGGGATGATGTGGGCTGCAGTTTAACAACATCAGGAAATCTAACTGTAGAAAAAAATGGCCTAGAGCTTTGAGCCTTGATCACACATAATCCAACATAATTACTTTACTTAGGCCCCAATATTATATGCTAATGTCACTTCTTAGTATGGACAGGGTCACTTAGAGCAAATGCAGATAGAGGATGTTTACATCCCAAATATTTTATAAATTTCTGCCCAAATGATTCTGTCAAATCATATTTTCCAACTTTGGATCCTTGGCAAGATAAATCAGCAGAGAAGGGGGATTATTCTGAGTGCTGAAATTAAGGCATGACACTATTTTTATTTTGTAATATATATTTTTACTTCAGCATTGCCATTCTCTTTCTTTGAATACTTTTCTAAATATATACATTTCTTTTTCAGCAAATTCCAGAAGTCTCTCCAACTGGAAGATATACCACCTTGGTTCCCTTTCTATTAATTCTAACAGTTGCTGGCATCAAAGAAATCATAGAAGATTATGTGAGTATACATTTAGATTTTGGAAGAAATGTCTGTCCCTTTGCAATATAGCAAGAAACATTCAGATGTATAAAACTTCTTAATTTCCATGATTACTCAAGTCACTTTAATAGTTTCACTTTAAGACAATGCGATAGTAAAGATTAAAATGTGAAACCATATTTTTAATTTTAAAAAATAACAATACAACAAGATAAACTAGGAGTGTACTACCTTGAAGATTAGAAAATAATTACAGGTAGTCCTCAACTTAGGACTGGTCACTTAGGGGCTTCTCAAAAGTATGACGAAACTCCGTGGGGATAATATTGCAACATATGGAAAGGTTTCATGCTATAAAGAAAAGTTTTGTAGAATTTTATGTATGAAATTCTGCTATGCTATGCAGAAATGCAATGAAAGGACAGTTCTTCATCACTTGTACGAATTGTTTTAATGCTAAGTTAGCCAAAAATATATTACTGAAGATATTCAATATATTAGATATTCAGTATATCAGAATATCAAATATTACTGGAATAAAATTCCCATCAACCTTGGTTGATTATATTGGCTTGGATTGGGAATTGGGATTCTATCTAAACCATCTGGAAGGTTATAGATCACCATTTCCTGCCCTATTGTGTGGCCCAGAAAATGATTCAACAGAGAAGGCGATCCAAGCATTTTTCATGGAAAAAGTCCTCGGGGCAATCCTCATGCTGCTGAACTCTATAAATCTATAAACTGCCTAAATGAGTGAATACCTAAGAATCAGAATTAAGCAATGGGGGTGGGGGGTGGGGAAACAGACATTTTAAAAAAGTGTATTCCTTGAACATACCACTGTATGACTGCATAAAAGATATTGGTGAAAAATCCAGTGTTACTCATTCTATGAAATTTCTTGATAAATTGGTATATGTCAGCTGGGCAGTTTCTTCTCTGAATACATTCCCTCAATTTGGGGAATCATATAGATATGATTGAATTAGGAAGGAGAGTAAAGGGAAGTAGGAGAAGGGAAGGGAAAGAGAAGGAAGGGAAGGGAAGGGGGAGCAGAGGGAAGTAAGTAAAAGTCTCCTCAGGTAATACTGAAGATTGTTTCCCCAGAATATATGTGTTTGCTAATCATTGCATACAGGAATTAAAAAGTGCTCCATCTTGAACTATAAGTAATCCTCGAATTATGAGCACAATTGAGCCCAGCGTTTCTGTTGCTAAGTGGAATAGTTAGCAATGTTTCTGTTGCTAAGTGAGATAGCTGTTAAGTGAGTTTTGTCCTACATTATGATCTTTCTTGGCACAGTTGTTAAGTGAATCACTGCAGTTGTTAAGTTAATAACACAATTGTTAAGTAAATCTGGCTTCCCCATTGATTTTGCTTGTCCGAAGGTCACAAAAGGTGGTCACGTGATCTCAGGACAGTTCAACCGTCATAAATATGAGTCAGTTGCCAAGCTCCTGAGTATAGATCATGTGACCATGGGGATGCTGCAACGGTTATAAGTGTGAAAAATGGTCATAAATGACTTTTCTAATGCTGATGTAACTTTGAATGGCCACTAAATGAACTGTTGTAAATCGAGGATTACCTGTAGAAGGATTCATACTAATGCATGGAAGAGAAAAGCTTATTTATTTGTTTATATCTGCCTTTATTATTTTTATAAATAACCTAAATTGGCTAACACATACAATACTCCTTCCTCTTATATTCCCAACAACAACAACAACCCTGTGAGGTGTTTGGGCTGAATGAGATTGACTGACTGTAACTGGCTTTCATATCTAAGAGTCTCCTGGCTTTTAGCCTTAAGTACTAACCAAAGTGGCTTCCCTATGCTATTAACACATACTGGAAACACTAATGAAGCTTTTATGTTTTGTCTTAATCTTTCTGCCTTTCATTCAGTTTACCCTTGAACATACCTAAATGTATGTTTGATTTTTTTATTTCTCAACAGAAAAGACATAAAGCTGACAGTACGGTGAACAAAAAGAAAGCAATAGGTAAGGCCTTTTAAGTTTGTCTCATACAAATTATATGGTAGGAAGAGTTATAGCCTTCTTAGAGGAATAATTATATTGTCAGGGTTCCGACGGATGCCCTAATGCAGTGTTTTTCAACCACTGTGCCGCGGCACCCTAGTGTGCCGTGACATAGTGTAAGGTGTGCCGTGGGAAAATTACTTTATATATAGTCAATATAGGCACAAAGTTAAATTTTTTTAACATTTTCTAATGGTGGTGTGCCTCGTGATTTTTTTCATGAAAAAAGTGTGCCTTTGCACAAAAAAGGTTGAAAAACACTGCCCTAATGCAGTGTTTCTCAACCTTGGCTACTTGAAGATGTCTGGACTTCAACTCCCAGAATTCCCCAGCCAGCGAATGCTGGCTGGGGAATTCTGGGAGTTGAAGTCCAGACATCTTCAAGTTGCCAAGGTTGAGAAACACTGCCCTAATGAACTCATGAGCCTCAAGCCAAGTTTCAAAAGAAATCCAGTTATTTATTAGGAGCAACATCTGAGCATGTACCCGAGTGAAGTCAGCTCTGCTCCACGTAGTTTACTACCCAACTATGAACCTGTTTCCCCCCTCCTCTCATGGTGTGTCATAAATCACATTTTCCAATGGAGCACTTTCGCAGGCTGTGGAAAATACGCCTCTCTGGCTGGTTCTGGTAACCTGAGAATCAGCCTTGAGAAAGGTATGCATAGAATGTGCTTCTGGTCATGGTGGTCAAGCTGATCCATCAGTTCTCCCACTCCTGCTTATGGCAACTCGAGAGAAGGCCAGTAATGCTTTACAATTATATTTGGATTTATTAATGTTTTGTTTACAACTAACTGCGAATAATGTAATGCCAAGTTTAAGAATTGGGAGAAAACTCCCAATTCTATAAATGGGAATATCTTGCATTGAGAGTTGTATCTCTTGCTTTCTTACTATGAACATTAAGGGCTACTCATTTTCATTAAGTGACTTTTATTATAAATTCTGTAAGTATTTGTCATATCATGATTTGATTCGATTTGTTTTAATAATGTTTTACCTCTGCCCTGTAGCTATGTTCTTCTGAATTGTTTGCTGTATACCTTTTGGGATAATAGCTACAGTAATTCAGTTCTAAATGAATGAATGTGAGAAACAATTTATCGCTAGTCAGTGATTAATATCACTAGTTTCATAATTTAATATTGTACTCTTCTGTCTAATTTATGTGGGTAGAAATAACATCAATTGGATTACAACAGGGCACTGTGCTTATCTGAAAATTATCGCTTGATTTAATGACATAGACTGGCTTTATTAAGTTTCAAAGAAAGATAAAATACAAAGTAATGAAAACAAAAGATTAAAAAAGGAGGGGGGGATGAAGAAGTTAAAAAGTAACAAAAATAAAAGAGGGAATACAAAAAAAACCTGACTTCTGACTTTCTTCAGTACACATACAAATAATCTTACTTTAAATTAAAACAAAACGTATAAACAATATACAAACTTAATAAACTATATAGCAATAGCCTATCCTAAGATTAAGCATAATCCTTAACAATGTACAATATATGTGTCTTGTATTCTATGTATATAAAAGTGAAATACCACTCATGCATATTCATGAAATCTCCAGAACCGTAAAGCCTACAAACTTGGAATTCGGCATGTATGTTCCTCTTGGCTTCTAGGTGCTCACTAAGAAAGGATTTTTCGAAATGACCATCAGATCATTAGTAGTTCTTATATTATTATTAACACGCTCTGATGCTAAGAAGTTAGACGTTCCTCACCTGAAAAGAGCTCTGTTCCAACTGCCACTTGGGCATAGGTGAGGCCACGCATTACTCATCTGGCTTGCAGGCAGGGAATTTAAACATTCTACTCTCCCTCCCCACCTGAAAAATACTCTGATGCTAAGGAGTTAGACATTCTACTCCCCCTGCCCACCTGAAAGGGAGAGAAGGGGATAACATAGGAGAGGCTTCTATGAGGCAAGCCTGAGAGAGAGAAGGGGATAGGAGAGGATCAATGGGGCAAGCCTGAGGGAGAGGAGGGGATAAGATAGGAGAGGCCTCTGTGGGGCAAGGCTGAAGAAGAGAAGGGGATAGGAGAGGATCAATGGGGCCAGCCTGAGGGAGAGAAGGAGGATAGGATAGGAGAGGCTTCTGTGGGGCAAGCCTGAGGGAGAGGAGGGGAGAGAGGTTGATCGTAACTACTCATTAATGTTCAAGCTTTAACTGTCAATTTATCAAACCCGATCACATAGTTCTGTAGCGAAGCACGGGTATCCAACTGACCAGTACACAATATTTCTACAATCATAACAAATCTAATGATCAAATCCCAAATCCAAAACTTCATTTATATCTTTGTCAAGCAAGAAATCCAAAAGTGGTACCCATATAGTAAGAAAGCTAGGTAAACTTTTATCTTTTACCAAAGTAGACAATTTTGCTATTAGTGCTAGTTCCATTAATTTCACTATCGACTCTTCATTTGTGGGAATCTGCGTATTGAATTTAATGACATAGAATGCCACTTTCTAAGTAATTTCCGTATATTCAGATCAATTCTCTTAAGTGGTTTTTAACATGGCAATCCATGCCTAAGAGAGCAGTAGTAATTACAATATTGTTGCAGGCTGCAATTTTTTAATTAAGATGCACAACGTTAATAATGAAGGTTTGAAAATACAAAAATTGGTCCACTCATGAACTACAGTCTCAACTTGCAGGGAGAAACTGAGTAGCATTTTTTAAAAGTTCAAATTAACCTCAGAAAAGGGCACAATACATTAGCTACTTCACCAATAATGGAGTAACAAAGACTGCTTTCTGACTCATAGGCGGCTCTTGATTCTGCCAATCAGAAATCAATACGCAGCAATGCCACTTTCTTGCCTTAATGCATGTTTTGTGGAAAGAAAGAAAATAAAAGGAAAACAGTAATGGCAAAACACAAGAGGAAACTTTTGTGAAGGAGCTTTGATTACCAATGAAAGATTTATCCAGAAGTACTCTTAAGAATGCTGCCTTGTCCTTCACTGCCAGCTCAATGAAGAAAAGACAGTCATGGTAAAGGGTCTGTTGGTAGCATATGGCAAAATCCCTGAGTTCACATTGGGTAAGATGGAGTTATGGAATAGCAATATATGCAATAGCAATAGCACTTACACTTATATACCGCTCCATAATGCTTTACAGCCCTCTCTAAGCAGTTTACAGAGTCAGCCTCTTGCTCCCAACAGTTGGGGTCCTCATTTTACTGACCACGGAAGGATGGAAGGCTGAGTCAACCTTGAGCCTGGCGAGCTTCGATCTGCCAAACTGCTGGCAGTCAGTGATCAGCTGAAGTAGCCTGCGGTACTGCACTCTAACCACTGTGCCAGCTTAACTTCACATAAACTTATCTAAACTATCTCAAACATCAGGAAGGCATCACTGAATTGCCCATGAAGTAGAAAATACTAAGATAGATAGACAAAGATAGATTTCAGGTCCATTGAGCAGAGGTGGCATTCAGCCGGTTCTCTCCGGTTCAGGTGAACCGATGGCGGTGGCTGTGGAAGGATCCACCACCCCCCGACATAATGCGCAACCTTCTGCGTGTGCTCTCATTTGCGAACCGGTAGGGAAGGTAAGTGAATCGCACTGCCACCATTGAGCATTTTGAAGAGAATCAATTAACTTTTTTCCTCCAACCCTGGTCCTTCTGAGTCCTTGTCGTATGTTAACTTTTGATCTTAAAGAGAAAAAATTACATTTTTCTTTCCCTTCCAGTTTTAAGAAATGGAACGTGGGAGGATATCATGTGGAAGAAGGTAAGAACTATTTTTAAGATGTTCTGGGAATTTGCAACTCTTTGATGGGATGATAAATGATGTTGATCTTCTTTGTTATTTACAGCTGGGCACTGTGAATTTATTTGAATATTTTTCCCATTGTGTATTCATTACCATTGTCGATCTCGAGAAAAGCTTATCTGTATAAATGAATATCTCTTTGAATAATGTAGATGTACAATACATAGCTCCTTGTCTGTGGCAGTCTGGAGAAGATGACATCAAACTTCTAAATGGCATCTATTATTTCTTTCTGACTATCTCAGAATCTCATGTACAATTAGTGATTTTATTCTCTGAGTAAGGAAGATAATACTATCCATAAACAAAAGGAGATTTTGGAAACTCATACAATTTTAGAACCACATTGTGTCCCCTTGCCCAAAATCTGTATTCACTTAGCTGGAATTAAATTAATAGAACTGGGAGGAAAGGGAAGGGAAGGACTCTAAAACAGGTCACATAGGGCTGGGTTCAGTGGTGGGTTTCAATCTATTTTACTACTAGTTCACGCCTGTGTGCATGCGATGCTCCTGTGCATGCGCAGAAGCGTCTGGGCGGGTGGGCGGAGCCTCCCGCCACCGCCATTACTGGTTCACCCAATCTGGATGAACTGGACTTAAAATGTTGGCATAGGGAGGAAAAAAACAAGATGAGGACTGGAATTACAGATGCTGGAACAGGCCATGATTGTATGGCTATAATTATGCATAGGACTGCATCAAAGTACATTTTGATGCAGATCAGATTTATAGGCTTTAAATCTCCATTCTGGTAAGCAATTAATAATGCATGTCTTAAATCTTTTGAGGAAGAGAGCCAGTAAACCAATTCGTGAAATTAACTGTATAAGGTAACACCAAGGAAGTATGTCTCCTGAAAGGAGGGAAGGGTGATACGAGACAATCTTCCCTTTCAGTTCTTGGACCATTCCAATTTTTTAATCCGGAAAGAAAGGGAATTTAAAACTGGCCACTTAGAAAAGGCAATTTTTTTTTCAGTTGGAAAAAATTATACTGTTGTGACTGCTGATGTAGAAAGGGATTTGTAAAGACCACTTATAAATAAAATTCAACAAGAAGCAATACTTGATGCACCTTAGATAACTAAGGAAAAAATACCAGCACCTCAGAGAAAATTGAATTTTGAAGGTGTAAAATTATCTTCTATAGTTTTATAATAAATATAGAGCATATATAAATGCAATGAGATTATTGTTTCCAAGTGAAATCCGTATAGGGCTATGCTATTCAAATTAGTATAATCTGAATTATACTGGGTTTATGCTGGGTTTATGCTAATTAAAACCTATTCAGGATTGCAGCTTGATGGGCCGAGGTTTATTGTAATTGGGAAGTGTGGAAGGCAGTTATTCTCTTCTGAACATGCAACCATGGAGGTGCAGAGAGTCAGATAACCAAGAAAGGGTAGATAGAGGTAACCCAGAATTCAGGAGATGCTGCCAGATGTTGCCACTAAAGCTCAAAATATTTAGCAAAAGATGCCAAGAACAATAAAAAGTGCTTCTTCATGTATCTTCTTATAAGGTGAGGGGAATAATGCACCATATAAACCAGGGGTCCCCAACCTCTAACCCTCAGACTGATAGTGGTCTTTGGCCTGATTCACATTAATGAGAGTTTGCACTTGCATACTATATTTCTGTTGGATCATTCTTGAGCTAAACTTTTGGCAGGAGCCATTGCCTGTATCTTTCCTGGCAGTTCCTCACAGTAGTTTCCTTGAATACTTATTTAATATTTATTGGATTTCTTACCTGCTCTAGTCTTGAAACACTTGGCAGTTTGCAGTAATGAAGACCTAGAAATAAAATGTCCACGGTGAAAATGAAAACTTATTAAATCATAAATCCATAATTACAATCCCCTTGGGTGACATACACCACTCTAAGATCTCCAGATCAACTCCCGTTGTAATAGTTTGCACAGAAGACCATACCGAGGATAGAGACCTCACTTTAAGCAGGAAGCTGTTCAAAAGTGTAGGAACTCTACTGCCTAATTACATATTAATGGCAGTGTTAAATATCATTAAAAAGCAAAACCCTCTAAGGAATGTACTTAAGGGAAATGGGGAACTGTCTATGTTTTCTTCCAGGAGAAATAAACCAGACAGATTGATTTTGGTTGAAGAACATTTTGGTGATATTTTGGCACCAAGTCATTTAAGGCTTTATAGATAATGACAAGGTCCTTACACACAAAAGTGAGGACAGGCATTGGTATAGTATTTTTAGGATTGCCCATGCAGCCAATAACGGACCTGCTGTACTCTGAACTAATTGAAGCTTCCTGGCGATTTACAAGGACTTCCATGTGGACCCTAGTTCCATTCAAGAACTGAGTAATGTTTGATGCTTAACAGACTTTCTGATCCTCAAAGATAAGTTCCTACCGTATTCCCCCTCCACCCCGTTGGTGCATCTTATACACCAAAAACAGCCATTTTTGGCCTCCCGAAGCCGCGCCCCAGCATCCCATTTTTGCAAAAATGAGCAAAAAATGGGCTATTTTCTTCAAAAATTGAGGTGTTTTTGCTTCCCCCCAGCTCCCAACAGCACTCTGCAGACTTCAGCAGGGATGGGGGAAGGAAAAATCGCCTCAGCTTTTGCGAAAAACGGCCCGTTTTCCACCTGTTTTTCACAACAAGAGGGCGTTTTTGCTTTCTCGCAGCCCTGCTGAAGCCTGCAGAGTGCTCCTGGGGGCCAAGGAGGACAAAAACATTTTTTCTTACTTACCTTTTTAAAATCCTGATGTGTCATATACACCGATGCGTCTTATAGTCTGAAAAATACGATGGCTTATTGCAGACAAAACATAAGGTATAAATGCACAGAAGATCTACTTGATGTAGATTGCATAAATACACCTCTATCTATCAAACACCAGGATTTGAATCTTTTCTCTTGCTCTTTCTGGTCAATGGACTCCTGGCTATTGTTTTTTCCAGGCTTGAGATTGGTATGCACTTGCTCTATTTTTATACAGCAGTTCTGTGTGACTGAACAGTACTGTTTCCTGCCTCACTACTTTCATTCTTTCCTACTTTCTGTGGAAGTGCAGTTTGCTGGCCTTACTAATGGCCTATGAGGATTTATGACATAAGCTCTTTACACCACATACATCTAAACATATAGATAACTTTTATCTGTCTCAAGAGTAAGTCTGCTTTCTTTTTAAATACTTCCAAATTAAAGTATATTAAAGCAGAACTTGGCTTAGTAGATGAAATATATCATCACATATTGATGGCTTATAATCTAAAGTGTTGGCTGCCTCTGCTTTGCATATTATATATGATTAAGTTCCCAGGGGCTTTTTCTCAGAATTTAGAGGTAGGACTGAACATTTGTTATTTAAAGAGGACAATCTTTCGGTTTACAGATTGATAGAGCGCCAACAGTTTGCAATACATCTCTCCATGTTGAATTGAATGCATCACAGTATATACACTGCAGTACTTAGGATCTCAAATCAAACTTCTTCAGTTGTTTTGGAAAAATAAGGCTATTCATTGACATTATTTTATGAAGAAAAAGACCAGTTCGGTGTGGTGAAGGCACAGATGGTTTCATCTCAGAATATTTTACATCCTCGAAGAGCTGCAGCCTTTATTCATAGCCAAAGGATCACTTTTGAATATTACCCTTTCTTTCTTACGGAATATAAGTTATATTACTCCATGACTTTGGCAGACTATACAGCTACAGCGGTCATGCAGTTGTATCTTTAAGGGTTTGTTATGTTCCTTTATTCAAACATTCTACTCTGTTGCACCTTGAATTCTGAATTCACTTGGTTATTTCTTTTTGCTTTCTGACATAAAATTACAAACCAGTCAAAAGACTAGTGGTTCAATTTATTCAAGTAGATTCTGACAAAAGCTTAGACTTCCTCGTTTGAACTGGGACACATTAACTATTGATTGTCAATGTGACAAGCATCACATCACATACATCTTCAGATTGTCCATTTCAGCAATTAACACAATGATTCTTATACTCATATTGGGCATGTGTTGCCTTCACTTGTGGTATCTTCGTTATATTCACTAACAAGGGTATATTTTTTGTAGTCCTTTCCAAAATGCTTTATTATTCTCCAAGGATGATAAATATTTTTTGTGGGTGTGCCTTTTGCTATGCTGGAACTGAGTTCTTAGGTTACACAGCTATTTCTTTAAAAGGTATTATTTCCAGTAGGCCTGTCATTGGGAATTTTGCCTGCAGAAAATCCACAGATAAATGTTCTAGAACAGGGGTGTCAAACTCTCATCATCACAGCAGCATCACATGATGTACCAAGACTCCCCTCCTTTCGCTAAACTGATTGGGGGTGGGGCCAGCACATGACGCACCTGGCCTGCAGGCTGTGAGTTTGACATCTAGAACTTCTCATATTTCTAAAAGTACTCCAAGTGTTCAAGACTTTCCTTAAGCCTTCAGTGGATATTACTAGCTACGGCATATCAGCAGAAGGGAAGATCAGAGTCACACCTCTTCTTTTTCATAAGGCAGAGTTTTGCGGACAGATTCTGTCTGTTCCAAGAGCAGGAAAAGGTTCTGATCTATCAGTTGATGTTCTCGCCCAATGTTGAATGTACACTGTTTTTCATTAGAACTGATTTTAGCCATGCATCTTTTCAAGGTATCTTTCAGTTATCATGGAAGGAGTTATCGCTTAATTTATGCCCACTCTGCTTGGCATTAAATTCACTTCACATCCTCACTATTCCATATCCCTCTTTTCTATCTAACAAGGAAAGTTTACCCAGGGTTGCAACTTAACCTTCTCCTTCTGACACTTGGAATGTATGACTTCCAAACACCAGAAGACATAAAAGCCATTTTAGATACATCCCAAAAGTATTCTATGTCGAATACTATGCAGCGAAATGTAAACATTTTAAAGTTTGCTGAACATTGGAAATTTGATCTTCTCTTACTGATGTGTCATCTTTTTTTAAACTGAGTTAAAATCTGTTTGTATTGCACTCCTGTGGACTTGTTATGGATTTGTCAGTTATCTCCATGTCTCAAGATCTTATCCAGGTTTTTTCTCTCTTTCTCTCCGCACATGAAGATTAAATGTTTTCTCAAAGGCATGCATAACTTGCATACCCTGAAAATGATACCAGTCTCTGCCTGGAGTTTTTCTTTTGTTTTGTCTATGTTAATGAGTAGACCTCTTCAGTCACTGGAAACTTGAGCTTTTATGTAATACCATGGGAAACTGCCTCTTTAATTCCCCTCTAAGGTTTAGCAATCTATGTGCTTTATTTATTTTTATGCTTTGTAATGAATTACATTTTTTTAGTGTGAAAATGGGCCCAGTTTTTGTTAAAAGAAAAGGGCATGGATAGACTTTAGGAGGCTTATAGAGTGCTCCTGGGGGCTGGGGGACAAAATTGAGCCCTTCCCAGCCCCCAGGAGCTCTCTGAAAGCCTCCAAAAAGCTATGCATGGCCATTTTGGTGAAGGGGGTGGGGTTTCA
Source organism: Thamnophis sirtalis (assembly GCF_051295495.1). NCBI lineage: Eukaryota > Metazoa > Chordata > Lepidosauria > Squamata > Natricidae > Thamnophis > Thamnophis sirtalis. Next base: position 22,272,062 of record NW_028261388.1, on the reverse strand, counting down.
GGAGGCAAAAATGCTGTATTCAGTGTATTCACACACCCAGATTTTCAGCCTCTTTTTTGAGGGAAAAAGGTGCGTCTTATACTCCGAAAAATACAGTATATCTTCTAATTCTCCCATCAATGTTAATCCCAGAAATCATAACAAAGATGAATTTGATTACTTACAGGTACCAGAGGTTTTTCAAAAAGACTCATGTGAATGTGACTCTATTATTGGGTTGGTCTTCAGAAATAGGAGCAGCCGCCAGAAACCCTGCTAGGACATGGTTTGACCACGGGGCTTCCATATAATGTTCATCTCTAGAAGTTTCTGATCGAGTATTAAACACTGGGAAAGGATATAATTTACATCTCTCTAATGGACGTCTTTGAAATTCTGTTCAGTAAAAGACAATTACAGTTTGCTGTAATTAATCAAGCCAATCTTCTAATATGGCATAATCTGTTCTTGGACTTTCCAGTAAGGATTTTTCCAGGGGTGAAATGCTACCTGTTCAGACCAGTTCGGTATCTCCGATTATCAGCTGTGCAACAATCAGCTGTGCCAAATTGTGCTGATCACCGGAGCTACCGGTTCACCTGAACCAGTAGCATTTTTTAATGTTCCAACGATCAGCTGTGCAACAATCAGCTGTGCCACGCAATTAATACCATGTAGCTCAGCTGATCGACTGAGCTACATAGTAGCACCTGCAGTGCACATGCGTGCGCGAAGCAAACCGGTAGCAGACTTAAGCACATTTCACCCCTGGATTTTTCCATTCAGCCAGAGGGGGGGAAAAACAGGGGGGGGGGGAAAGTCTTGAATCTTTGTATCCAAAGCACAAAACACACACAACTTTAATAAAATCTCACAAACATCCTGAAAACACAATAGTAACTATAGAAGGATGTGGTCTTTACAAATAGGAAAGATTTTAATGAGAAATTCCATTTCAGAACCTATGAAACTAAAACTGTATCTATGAGTGTATTGGAAAACTTGAAAACTCTAGCTATATATTACTTGTGTGAATAAGCCCTTGTGTTTTTAAACTTGGTTAGCAGTTGTGATAAAGGTGGTAGCTTGAAGGACATTGTGTTTGGGTCTTGTTATGCAAGCTCCCCCCCCTGCTTTTATTGAGCACTCAGTTTTGTAGTATTTGGAAAACTGACTTGTCTACTTAGTCAAGCCAAGTGCTCCATCTATGATGTACAGAAAGTGTAGTCAGCAAGTGAGAAAATTACCTGCTGGCCAAACTGTTTTCCAAACAAATGTGACTGAGCAAGGCATTGGTTTTTGCCAGTTTACCCTGTTCCTTAGGCTGCAAATATACAGATAAAAGATATTAGCAAGTTTCTAAGCTTTAATGGTTGTCATAAATCACTCCATTATAGAAGCAGAGTACAAGATAACACTTAAACCGAGAAACATAAATTAGATAGAAGCCTGTATTCAACGAAAGATTGTGTTCTTGCCTGTGGCTTATAATAGCAGCTCTCTTCAAAGGTTTTGATGTGCTTTCAAGATTCAGTAACAATAATACTTTAACTGCATAAAAGTACATTCTAAAAATAGTGCCAGTTCTCGTTTCTTGACCTTATCTATCTTGAAGGGCTGATATCATTCTTAAAAATCTATGAAAGCTCTTCTCTACTTCAACTTACATGTAACCCCATCAAGGCAGAGTTGTTAACCCTCACACTATTTTCCCAGCTTATTTTTTTCTGCAATGGCTAACTGACCTGAACAAAACCCTCATTCTATCCTAATAGGCAAGAAACAGGGAAATGAGGAGTGTGTAGTGATGAATGGAGGTTAAAAAAAAATAGGGGTGTTCTCAGAGATGGTATTCTGCCAGTTCAGACCGGTTTGCCTGAAGTGGTAGTAGAAATTGCGGGTGGCCCCGCCCACCCACCCCAGTTCTATGGCATCCCATTTAGGCCCCTTTTTAGCCAAAAGCACATGCACGGAAGGCTGAGCGCATGCACAGAGGCGCACACACGCTCACATTTGCGAACCGGTAGGGAAGGTAAGTGAATAACACCCCTGGATGTTCCTGAATTTGTCTCGCCGTTCAAGGAATCATGTACCTCTCTGCTGTTTAGTCCTCTTTATCTGTGGATGTATTTTAGGGCAGACTCCTAGATGAGCACCTGAGTCCTTGGTATCTAAGTTAGCAATTACCTGCACTGGGTCTGCATTTGTTCAAGTGACACAGCCCAAGCTACAGGCTGAAATTTCACCAGCGCAACCTCCAAATTAAAACTCTATAATGCAGTTGTGCCATTATATCAGATGGATAACATGGGGAAGTTTTCGGTGCAGAAGTGACTTGTGTTTCAATGGGTGCATGCATGTGTGTGCCAATTCACAGATGCATTAAGGGTAGTATTGTGAAAAATATGGGAAAAAAACCAATAGGATTTTTAACACACAAGTTCTGCGCAGGCTCAAACCTTCATCAGGTTGAATACACACACTGAATTCTACTCAGAGAACCTCAGTTTTCAGGTAAGCAACCTGTTCTTTTCTTCCTTCGTTGGTAATTAGCTAACTAATCGTAGGATGGGCTTTCTCTGTCTTTCTCTTTTTCCTATTTCTGCTGCACTCTTGCCGCTGGTCACCAGGTGGCAGTGGGGGACTTTGCGAAGGTCACCAACGGGCAGCATCTCCCTGCAGACATGATCATTTTATCTACCAGGTCAGCTATCCCTGAATGTATGTGAACCTGGGCTTCTGTTGAACTGAGATTTTAAGGCACGTTATTTGCAATTTTAAAAATAAGCAAGCCTGAATCTCCCTCCCTTCATTTTATATTGTTTACAACACGGGGTTGTTCTGACCGAGGCTTCCCAAGAGCATGAAACAGACTCTTTGTCCCAGCAAAAATCCTTTTGTTAATTTACATTGAATTCTGCTCACTCATAGCCGGCAAAGTCTTTCAAAGGAGGATTTACAGTCATAGGCCTTATCTGGCTTGGAGAGCTGACAGGCCGATATCTGCAGAACTTGGCAAGGAGTCTCGGAGAGTCATGAACCAATTAAGTGAACTAATTGTCTCCTGCAAACTCCACTCCCCTTTTGCTCCTCTTTTATTTCCTCTGGGAGGGGCCATTCATCATCTGGCCTTACTTCCAAGTTGACCCCTCCTCTTTAGTTGTTCCCTTCATCTGGAAACTCTGCTCATGCACACACTGGGAACAGGCTCTAGCTGTTTGCCTCATTGTTGATTGATTCTGACAACAGCTGATAACTGGCATACGGCTGTGGTCCCCTCTCTGCCTCTGACACAGAGCCCTTATCAGACTCCAGGACCTGCCCATGTTCACTATTCGAATCTGCTGCCAGCTCTGCTGCTGCTGGCAGGCCACAACAGGGTCCATAAGGCTGGTGCACACTACACTAATCTTAATAAGTATTACCCAAATGAGGAAGATTAGCATGTTTTTTTTTGCCATTTTTAGGGTGAAATACTGCAGTTTTCTGAATAATTTCCCATTGACAAAACCTAATGCTATGCTCTCTTACCCTGTATCATTCAGTAATAATGATAATGTTTATTAACTTGATTCTAGCCCCTTGCTAACCAGCTTATTGAATATATAAACATACATCAAAATTAATAGTAGCAATTTAAAACACTATCATATTCCAACATATATTACAATAGTGAAATCATAGATTTGCGAATTTTCTACATTATCATCTGTTAAATGAGATACAGTACATATGAATGTTTACAAAGTTAACGTTTCCAACAAAAGATAATTTCTACATTATCTTTTGCCCAAATGGATAGGTTCTTTCAGAAATGGGCAGCATGCAAAGAAAACAAATAATTCCTGACCTAACTAGCTAATGCCATACTTCTGAATAGTATCAAAATTGAAAACTCTCCCTGATTAAAAGAATAACTAGCTTCCTTTAAAACAGTCTTCCTGTTTGCTTTATGGTCATTTTAAAACTTTTTTTTTTCTCTGAGGAAAAAGTTTGCTTCTCGATCATTTTCTCTGAATTTCCTTTCTCTTGGTGAGTGCCTTTTACTGGAGCATGTTCCATGTCCTTTTTAGGTCTTTCATTAATCAGAAAATACAGCTGTTTGCCTCCTCACGATAGTCCAGCTGTGAGGTATACAAGGGATTGTACCCACAGTTTTCTTCTTGGGAATAAACTATTCTACTTTAAATTCGCTGTTTTTAAGATTCAAAAGTTTCTGAACTAGGCACACATACAAATACAGCAGTGGTGAAATTCAATTTTTTTTTAAATTACCAGTTCTGTGGGCATGGCTTGGTGGGTGTGGCAGGGAAAGGCTACTGCAAAATCCCCATTCCCTCTCCACTGCAGGGGAAAGGTTACTGCAATATCTCCATTCCCTTCCCACTCCTGGGGGAAGGATATTGCAAAATCTCCATTCCCACCCCACTCTGAGGCCAGCCATAGCTAGTATTTGCTGGTTCTTTGAACTGCTCAAAGTTTCCGATACCGGTTCTCCAGAACCTGCTGAATTTCACCCCTGAAACACATATAAAATACCCGTGCACTTAATATCAAGGCTAAAAAGTGTTGACTTCCAATATACATTTACTTAAACATTTCATGATGACAAATAAATAGCAATAATTAAATTAATGGGATATGCATAAATAAGGTTTTAAAAAAGTATGAGGTAGTATTGCCTCCTTCCTAAGGTTGAGAGAGATTGATTGACTCAAAGTCACCTAGCTGACTTTGTATCTAATGCCAAAGTAGAGCCCAGAGTCTTAACTGGGTCTCCAACAATTCTCACCATCTATTATTTATTCAGGAATATAGGATTCGTTATAGTTCAGTGTTCCTCCCTAGAAAAAACTTGACCTTTCTTTACACAGAAAAAGTGGTTGACAAGCTACACCCTTTCTTACTTGTCAAGTGTATTTTCTGACAGTGAAACAATATGAGGAAGTTGTGAAAATTTCCTTAGAAAAGTAATATTTATACCACAAACTTCTGGTCATAATCAGTGCTGGATGTGAGCTGTAGAAGTTTGAAAGAGGCAAAATGTTCGTATTGATCTACCAAATAAATTAAAACTTGAAACCCACATTTTTGCATCATGAACCTATAACCAAGTGTCCCCTTATTTTAAGATAATGCAATTATTCTGCAATTTTACTGGAGCTTTATGAAAGCTAGTTAGGGCTGAGTTGCTGGAATTACTATACAACCAAAAGATTTGCCGTGCACGATTTTTTTTTTAAAAAGGCAAAATTTGAGTAGAATTTCAACGAAGCATCATCATCCTGATTAAAAATAATCTGTTAAATTTGAAACAAGTGTTTTTTAAAATAAGCGGCTAAGGTAGACCCCTCCTCTAGTCCTCTCCATACAGCCTCGTGTTAAAAGTGTCAGGTATATTTTACTTACTGTTTTTCTGTATAAAGTTCCTCAGTTCACCAGAGTTTGCATGCAGTTGCGGTAGTGATTTTTCTGATATACTACATAATTTTTTTAATATGTGCCTACTACTAAAATAAGAAAACATACGATTATTTAAATCCGTTTGGCAATAATAATAAAAATTTGGGGAAAAATCAATAGTTGAATAAAATAAAGGATTCTGAAAAGCCAGTCACTTTTTTTTCAAGGTTTTCTTTAAAGATGATTGTTTTGTTACTTTTTTTTTTTTACAGTGAACCTCAGGCAATGTGTTATATTGAAACAGCTAATCTTGATGGAGAGACGAACCTTAAAATACGACAGGTAAAATTAAATTTTGTTTTAGTGTTTGAAAGTGATGAAGTGATAACTTCATCACTTATTGGACCTGGGTACTTGAGAGACCGCCTGCTGCCAATTACCTCCAACAGACCGATTAGATCCCACAGACTAGGCCTCCTCCGAATTCCATCCGCCGGCCAGTGTCGACTGGCGACTACCCGGAGGAGAGCCTTCTCTGTGGCTGCTCCGACCCTCTGGAACGAACTCCTCGTGGAGATTTGCACCCTCACCACCCTCCAGGCCTTCCGCAAAGCCCTTAAAACCTGGATGTTCCGACAGGCCTGGGGCTAAAGAGCCGTTGCCCCTATCTCGAATGGTATGATTGTTACGTGTTTTTAAATTATGTATTGTTTTGTGTTGTTGTTAATTTGTCTGTATCCCCCTTCCCTGGTTTGAGTTGTGAGCCGCCCTGAGTCGAGAGCCGAGGTGGCGCAGTGGTTAAATGCAGCACTGCAGGCTACTTCAGCTTACTGCAGTTCAGCAGTTTGGCTGTTCAAATCCCACCAGGCTCAAGGTTGACTCAGCCTTCCATCCTTCCGAGGTGGGTAAAATGAGGACCCAGATTGTTGTTGGGGGCAATATGCTGACTCTGTAAACCGCTTAGAGAGGGCTGAAAGCCCTATGAAGCGGTATATAAGCCTAACTATTGCTATTGCTATTGCTATTGCTATTGCTATTGCTATTGAGTCCCCCTTCGGGGGAAAAGGGCAGCATACAAATGAAATAAACATTCATTCATTCATTCATAACTTGGAAAATAGCTTGGGTTCTCTTGCAATATTAGTTGCGTGATGTGATTGTAGATGGAGATCTGAACATTGTTGTTTTTTCTCTCTTAAAGGGGAATCTAGACCAGTGTTTCTTACTCTTGGCAACTTGAAGTCACATAGACAAGCAAGAGGAATTCTGGGAGTTGCAGTCCACATGTCTTCAGGTTGCCAAGATTGAGAAATGCTGATCTAGAAGTATTTGTTGGGTTTTAAGACAATACAGCATGAGACATATTGGGAAATCATTCTTGAAGATCGTTGCCAGGTTTGTAATTACAAAGCTGTTTTTGTTCTAGGTCCACATTATTCAGAATCATGTATCTCCCCTGGGATCTTTGGATTTTCTTGTATTAAAATCTTGTTCATTAAGCAATGGCTTTTATTAAACTACTAGCTGATAACCCAGCGTTACCGGGTATTTATTTATAGGGGGAAAATTTCCGGACCAATTTCTAATGTTTTACTGGCAGAGCACTTGGGCCACCACAGTGGGAGCCCCCTTGTGGAGTTGTTACCATGACAACTCCATTGCGCTGTATAGTAGAAGCCATTTATGGCAGTACAGTAGAAACCATTTTGAGGCACAACAGACTGTATCTGAACAGAACACACACTCTGAAGGGGGTTAGGGTTGTCTTACCACCACAGTATTTGTTTCCAGAGAGTAAGCCATGTGTACCAAGTTTGGTTGAAATTGCACGAGGCATTCCAGAGTTATGCTAGAACACACACACACACACACACACAAAAACAGAGACAGACAGACAGACAGTTTAGACTGAGAATTTGGCATTGAAGGAAATCAGAATTAGTCTACATATTCTCCCTATTTTCGTTTGTGGCTTGGGGCAGTGTATGTAGAGGCATTTTTAGGATCTTTCAGAGAATTTATCTGCTAGTTCTCACTGAAAAGCAAAAACATTCTTATACTTTATGGTAGGAACTTTCATCTGTTTCTTTCGAAAGTAAACGATAGGGAGGTCTAACATGGGCAAAAGTATCATTTCATTATAGCCAGAATAAAATCAGGATGTAATGACTTCACAGAAGCCAGAGTGTGAGGTCTTTGTACTGGTGAGGATTCTGAAGTTCTGTGGGAATTGGAAAGCTTCCTCTTATCATCCTAGGTGGCCCATGCTGAGAGAAGCTGGAAGTTGTAGGCTTGAGGTTCCACTAGGACAAGGTGGTCAAACTTGATTTCATTGAGGGACACACCAGGGTGTGTTTGACCTCAGGGGGTGGGTGGGGGTGGCCAGGATGGGCGTGGCCAGCTCAATGTCCCACATGTTGGCGGTGCCTGTGGCAGCCCAAGTGCTATGCAAGTGAAAACAGAGCGGCCCTCCTGAGCTCCGTTTTTGCTGGTAGACAATTGTAGGGAGGCTGTCATGTGGCCCTCCGAGCTTTACTTTTGCTGGTGGAGGCACAGTGGGCCAATCCGTTGCTGTTTCCAGGGTGGCCCCATGGGCCGCATCTAAGCACCCTGTGGCTCAGATCTGGCCCACGGGCTTTGAATTTGGCACCTCTGCGCTAGGAAGATATGTTCCTAATTTGTAAAAGAGGATGCATATTTTGTCAACTATATCTATTGCTTGGTTCTATACAGGGATTGATTCAGACTGCTAACCTCCAATCAAAAGAAGACTTGATGAAAATGTCTGGGAAGATAGAGTGTGAAGGGCCCAATCGGCACCTCTATGATTTCACTGGAAATCTCCGCCTTGAAAATCAAAGGTATTCAGTTGCTATGAAAGCACCTGGTATTCCCCCATCGCCCCCCCCCCCCAAAAACACCTTTTGCATGACTAGAACTTTCTCAAAAGTAGCTGTAGCCTATGTCTGAAATCTGGTGTGGCAAACAATACGAAATGGAAGATGGTTAATCAAATTCTTTGTTAAGTGAAAGTTATTTTCAGTTAGAAAAACATAAGGTAAAAACCAGAGAAAATTAGGTCTTTGATTCCTGCTGCTGAATGAATTGATTGTGTCAATAAGAAATATTGAGAATAACACTTTAAGACTGTCTAGAAACTTCAAGTAGCACAAAATATAGGATAGATCCTGGAGTGGTGTGGTGGAGGGGAGGTGGAACTCTCACCTCATAGTCAGGAGGCTGTGAGTTTCAATCCTAGGTAGAGACAGATATTTCTCTCTCTGGGCACAATGAGAATATATCTGCTGAACAAAACTCCGCATTGGTGACAGGAAGGGCATCTGGCCAGTAAAAACGTTTGTAGCTGCATTCAGTTGCCCAGACTCCACCCTGCAAAAGATTATGGGGTCGTTAAAAGGAGATAATGATGATGATGATAAAAATATGATAGATCCTCTTAGGCCTTTGTCTTGTACTTTAACTGTTTTCTGCTGCATTCATAGCATTTTATTCCTAATGCATTTATAGTACACTGCTTTTAATTTTTGATTTTGATTTAACTTATTGTGTATTAGATTCTTTATTGAGTCTATTCGCATTTTAACTGCATGCCACCATGAGAGATTTTTTTAATAGTACATAAAGAATTTTTTTAAAATGATAGTACTTTAGCAGTAATGACAGCAATTGCTGATTTGATTGTGTTGTTGCTGCCATTGGGGGTGGGGTTTTAAATGGATTTTTATTATATGGTGAATTTTTTAAATTTTGTAAGCTACCTGGCTTCACCTATACAGACTTTATTTGTATAGCCACTTGGATGAATATATAAATTTGTATAATAAATAAAATAAATAGCTACAACTACTTTTACTGCTCTAATGAGTCTATTTAGAAAACCCAAATTTTGCTTTTTATTATACTATAAACATCAATCTTCCGTTTTCTCTTCTTTCTCATCAGTCCAGTTCCAATTGGACCTGATCAGATCTTACTAAGAGGTACACAAATAAGGAACACTCAGTGGGTTTTAGGAATAGTTGTCTACACAGGACATGACACGAAACTTATGCAGGTAAGTATTTGTTGATCTGTTTGTAAGTCTTAACATGTTTCTGTTGGGAAGCCCAGCAATGATTTCAAATATATCTTTATTGTTTAATTATTTGGGTATTTTCAACACTTAGATCCTACTTTTCTTTTGCCTATGTAGCATCTAAGGCTAGTGAGAATTAAAAAAAATAAAACCTACCATAAACAATAAAAAATGTCATGGAAACAGTTAATATCAGTGTTAAAACCAACTCAAACTGTTCAGATCTGGCTTAGAGAGAACAGCTTGACTTCTTTTTCTAAAGCAGAAAACATGGGAGCATTTGAGGCAAAGCACTCCACAGTTCTGAAGGAAAATTAATGTCAGAATGCAACACATTTTTAACAGGACCTTCCCTACTTATGCTAATATATGCACAAGTTTACACCAAGACAGCGAGATAATGAAGTTCTCAATCATGCGGGATATTAAAAGTTAAAAACAACACTTGAAATTGTGCATTGAAAAATGGTAACATTAGGTACAATAACTTTCAGTTGGCAAATTTATTGTACATTTTGCATGTTTTTTTATTTTAGACGAGGGGTGTCAAACTCGCGGCCTATGGGCAGGATGCATCATGTGCTGGCCATGCCCACCCCTGGTTTAGCGAAGGGGAAAAGATTTGCGATATGTCATATGAGGATGTGTCATTGCGAGCTTGACACCCCTGTTTTAGACTGAGCTTTAGTAGCTGTGATTATAATAGTGCAGAAGTTTATAGAAATTAGAAGATTGTGGTGTTTAACTTTTTGGAGAAAATGCAACTATGTTTGCAGAGTATATATGTATGTGCAGACAGAGCAATAGATAATTAATCTTAATAGATTGGCTAGTAAATGGCAAGCTATAGTTAAAATGCTAAAATAATTAGGGACTGTGTTTCCAATTACAGCAAGGTCTTTAATATCTCCTTTAATTAAAGGAGATCATGCTCATTCTGCTACTACTTATAGACTGCAGGGATGCATAATCACTCTCATCTTGTGAACTGCATTCCAGAAGATACTTGATTGGTTAACGAATTAATCTACTGTCCACATTTCCACAATATATAGTGAACCACAAATAGTAGGTGGACTTTGCAGTACAAGCTAAGCAATAAAAAAAACAACAACAAAGATTGGCATTTGTGGAAATGCAACCAGAACAGAGGTGGGTTGCTACCGGTTCGGCTGAACCGGTAGTGGTATACTGGCCTGGGTCGCAGAACCGGCATTGACCCAGGCTGTCCACGCCCCTGAATCACTTCCCCAGCTGCCACTGCTGCTGCCACCATCTTTTTTGGGAGATCTGTGCCTGTGCAGAACAATTTCCATTGAACTGTGCATGCAGGCGTGCAAAACGTGACCACAAACGAACCGGCAGTAACGCCAGCTATTTTGTATTTGTATTTGTGTTTATTTGTATGCCGCCCTTTTCCCTGGGGGGACTCAGGGCGGCTCACAATCCAAAGGAAGGGGGAAAATAGACTTTTACATATAAGACAGTACATGATTAAAACGCAACATTCATACCATTCGGGCTAGAACCCACCCCTGAACCAGAAGGTTTGCAACCGATCTGGTTAAATGTGTTGTGTGAACACAGCTAGTCTTCTCTCCTTTAGAATGTCTATTTCAACTTTCCACAGTTTGTTGCTATCCAGATGTGTTGAACTATCTGATACAACACACCTGGAAGCCACTGGATTGGAGAAGACTGGCTACTAGTGCAAAGCAGGCAGCATTCTGTGTTTTAAATTGATAGCTGCCGTGGGAGGAAAGGATGAAGAGAAACACAGCTTCTGTTTTTAATAATGGATGTGAGTCTTTCATAATGTCTGGCTGTAATTTCATCTTGTTTTTATTACTCTTTTTTGTGTGTGAGCACAATTAATCATTGCAATTATGTGGCTGCTCCTTTCCAGAATTCAACCAAAGCTCCACTGAAGAGATCAAATGTAGAAAAAGTTACCAATATGCAGATTCTCATTTTGTTTTGCATCCTTCTCGTCATGGCTCTAGTGAGTTCTGTGGGTGCCTTACTGTGGAACAGAACACATGGAGAAGTCATTTGGTACTTTGATTCCAATGGTGAGCAAAGACTGGATGTGCATAAATATGCTCTTATCTTGAAACCAAAAACATCATTTCCAATTTAAGATTCTTCAAATCGATCCACCCACCAAAAAGCATCTGAAGTTTAGTGCAAACCAGCTGCCTTACTTTCCCCTCCATGTAAATGGTAAATACGACCTGGATCTCCAAAACCCCATTCACTTACAATTTGGTGTATTGCATTCCTCTTACTGTTCTGTGTTTTTAGTCTGAAAGAACTAGCTATGGATTTGTGCCAAAGAAAAACACCTTGTGTGGGTTGTCTAATTTGATCAGAGTGTACAGTTACATGTGCAGTCAGAACAGAGTTGAGTTTGATTTCCTTTTGGCATAGTACTGGTTTATCTTCTCATATTAAATGTAGTAGGGATCTTGCATAGAAGAGGCCTGAAACATGATAGCCATTATTTGATCTAAGAAAAAAAAAATAGAACAGAATGAGTGTTTCAGAGCAAATATAGTTTCAGCCAACATAGAGGCAGTTTTCAAGTTTTCAATTAGTTGGAAAGAAGAAGAAGAAGAAGGAATTTCACTAACAAAATAAAGCAGAGGTCGCAATTGGTATTTTTTATTGCTTTAAGAAAAAGTCTACCGTGGCGGGGAAGAGGGCAACTGTCCTATTCTCAAAAATGGCTGTCAGAAGGATGTGGCTTTTCTGAAGGTGGATATATGTGTCTGTGGTACAGTACTTATAGACTGTCCCAATCAGGGCAATTTATATGTGTGTAAGTCAATGCTAGGGACGTGGTGGCTCAGCAGCTAAGACTCTGAGCTTGTTGATCAGAAAAGTCAGCAGTTTGGCGGTTCGAATCCCTAGTGCCGCATAATGGACTGAGCTCTGGTTTCTTGCCCCAACTTCTGCCAACGTGGCAGTTCAAAAGCATGTAAAAATGCAAGTAGAAAAATAGGAACCACCTTTGGTGGGAAGGTAACAGTGTTCCGTGGGCCTTTGGCATTTAGTCATGCCAGCCACATGACCACAGAGACGTCTTCGGACAGTGCTGGCTCTTTGGCTTTGAAATGGAAATGAACACCGCCCCCTCGAGTCGGGAATGACTAGCACATATGTGCGAGAGGAACCTTTACCTTAAGTCAATGCTGACTCCTGGCAACTTCCTGGAGATGTTCCTGTAGTTTTCTTGGAAAGATTTCAGAAGTAGTTTACTATTGCATCCTTCTTAGGACTGAGAGAGACCAACTGAACCAAAATATCCAGTTGCCTTTGTGTTAAGGTGAGACTAGAAATCATAGTGTCCCAGTTTCTAGCCTGTCACCTTAATCACCAAACCAAGCTGTCTCTCAGTGTATATGAACTTGTCACAAAAAAAATTCAAAACAGGCAGACTGTAATGAAGTTGTACCCCGCCACACTTTAAATAAGATATCCATAGTTGTCTGTAGACTTTCACAGTATTTCCACCCTTGTCTACCTCTTGCTTTATTGACAAAGGGGGCAGTGTGTCTTCTTTCCTTCAGTGATTCCTTGGATTTCTCTCCTGGTCCTTGGCCAGCTTCCCTCAGATTTAACACAAAGGAGTTTGCAGGGCCTTAAATGCCACTATGTGGACACAAAGCCCACACGAAATGATTTGCAGCTCTTCCCGGTTATATTTCATGGGGAGACTGAATAGTGTATGGTAAGCTTTTGTGATGCAGACAATAGCAATAAGGGAATACCTTTCCTCTAACGAGACAAAATGCCTTGCTTGTTGCGATAGGCTCTGTTCATTGTATGCTCTGCTCTGTCGTCTGCTCTTTCAGGTCAGTCACTCTTTGTCTGGATACAATCACAGATGACAGTAGGCCTCATCTGCTATAGAGCTGTTGTTAGCCGGACTAGCTTCAATAGGTGTAATGTTTATAACATAACATCATCACAGAACCTAGCTGCTCTTTTTTTCTCTCTCTTCTGGGTAAGAATACATCCTGCCAAAATTAGACTAAAGCAAAAGAAAAGGAGAGGAGAGATAAGGACAATATATTTCTTAACTATAGAAGGTAGATATTGTTGTGGCCGGCCAGCAGAGCTGGCATCAGAGTTGGACAGTGAGGAGGTTGGGGAGGAGCATGGGCCAGTCCTGGAGGCTGGGGAAGGCTCTGACGAGAGCTCTGCATCAGAGGCAGAGACAGGGCCGAGGCCGTCTGGCAGTGATCAGGTGCCTATGAAGCTAGACAGCAGTGAGGCAGAGAAACAGCTGGAGCCTGATCCCAGTGTGCGCATGCGCAGAGCTGCCAGAAGAAAAGAACAATTCAGAAATCAGGGTCGATTTGGGAGTAAAGTCACAGGTAGAAGGTGATTGGGCCCTCCCGTAGGAAATAAAAGAGGAGCGAAAGAGGAGTGGACTTTTGCAGGAAACATTTCATTCGTTTGTTCATTAGATGCGTTTCAGGAGTGTGAAGATCTGTCCGTGAATCGCAGAGACTCTGTGCCCAGTCTTTCCTTGCACAGCACCTCATTTGGAAAATATTTACATGGCAGCTTTCCAAGATAGATAAAGTCTGTAGTCACAATTACTCCTTTGAAAGACTGTTTGCCAGGTTTTGTTGAATGTGAATGAGAAGAATTCACATTCGTTTAATAAAAGGGGTTTGTCGGGACCAGGACTCTGCTATAGAAGAGGTTCCACAAATCTACAGTGCTGTTTAGAACCGGTTCCAGCTCCCTCCCCCTGCCCATCCGCACACCATCAAGATGAAGCGCGAGAGGAGGAATTCTGGGAGTTGAAGTCCACAAATCTTAAAGCTGTCAAGTTTGAACACCCCTGGGGTTTTTTTCTAAAGGGTTAGGGGTGCAAGGGTCTTGTAACTTGACAGCTTTAAGACTTGCATGCTTCAATGGCAGAGTTCCTGGGCCAACATGTTTGGAGGAGGAATTCTGGGAGTTGAAGTCCACAAGTCTTAAAGCTGTTAGGTTTGGACACCCCTAGAGTTTTTTTTCTAAAGGATTAGGGGTGCAAGGATCTTGTAACTTGACAGCTTTAAGACTTACGTGCTTCAAATGCCAGAGTTTCTGAGCCAACATTTTGGTTGCTAAGCAAGAGCTTTGTTAAGTGAGTTTCACCACATTTTACAAGTAGGCCAAGCCCATCTTGTCACATGGCTGCCAAGCCACTCCCACTTGGTCACATGGCTGCAAAGCCACTCCCACCTGATCACATGGCCGGCAAGCCACTTCCACCCAATGACATGGCCGGCAAGCCACTCCCACAAAGCAGGCCACACCTACAGAAGAGATTCTAAAAAAAATTGAAACCCACCACTGAGTAACATCTGCAATTCCCACTTGCAGCGGATCAAACCAACATCCAGATAGTCTAATGTTATGCTTCATGGAAGAACCTATAGAACACAGGTGTTAAACTCGATCACGTCACATGACATATCATGATGTATTGTGACTTTTTTTGCCTTTGCAGAGCTGGGGTGGGCGTGACCTGCATGTGACACATCCAGACCACAGGCCGCCATTTTGACAGAATGTTCTTTAACTGAAATCCACCCTTCCACCCTTGCTTCTCAGTACCTGGCATTTATTATTCCTGATTGTGGGGAAAAATTAGGGCCATCATGGCTAATAGTAGCCTAAGTCTCAATATATTGCTTTAAACATCTCATTGTGAATACCGCAATGTAACTCTGTGTTGTGTGAAAAAGTTATTTCATTTATCTTAACTCTCCCAGTATATGGTTTATGGAATGGGAGATAAATCTCTGCCTAGTAATGGCATACCAATTACAAACCTCCTGTGTCAGTGATGGCTAACCTTTTTGTTGCTGCGTGCCGAAAGTGCATGCATACACCCATAATGCAATGCAGTGCGTGTGCTCCCCAGCGTGCCCCCAGCACATGCATGCCCAAATCCTCGCATACACTGCACCCCGACACATGTACTTGCAAACCCCATACTTCCCATGCCCCTTATGTATGCATGCATGCCCCCTGCATGTGCATCCCCACGCATGCGCACGTATCTCCCACATGCATCCCCCCATCTATGTGCGACAGAGACCCAAAAACCATAGGTTAGCCATCACGGTCCTATGTTAAGCACCTAGAGCTAGAACCATGCTGCATGGTTCTCACTCCGCTGTTACCGTCCCCACATCCTCCCCATAAACCTCTTTTGTATTCCAAATTAGATAAACTCTTCTCCCCAGATGTTCTCCCTGTTCCGTGGCCTAAATTTTCCCACCTAGTTTGGATAGTAAAATTAAACCACTCATAAAGGCATTTTGTGAGTTGGAAAAGACTAAACAACCTTTGAAATCCCTCAGTTGTACCATCCTCTGCAGATAACCAGATGTAGTTTTCTCCTCTGCAGGAGAAAAACTTCATAAAGCAGAGTGGTGACCTGCATGTAAGTTTGCAACTTTTCACATGAAGTAGAACACGGGTATCAAACTCCTAATGTCACATTGCCATCATGTGACATTTTGTGATGTTTTTCCCTTTCACGGAGCTGGGGTGAGCATGACCTATGCACGATGCATCTTCTGGCCCAAGGGCCGCCAGTTTGACACTCCTGAAGAAGACTTAACAGCCTTGGAAGGGACCTTGGAGGTCTTCTAGTCCAACTCCCTGCTCAATACCCTTTTGACCCAATACCATTTCAGACAAATGTTTTCTGAAGCTTTTGAAGCTGCAGGCATCTGTGCTGAATGCTGAAATATCTGTAGAGACTGGCATCATTTGAGTGCTGTTGGTAGTGGTGAAGGATCTTCTCAAATATGTTCACTGAATAAATAGCTTCACTGGAGTGATATCGGTTTATCTTTTGAGTGAAAAATGGTTGTAAAAATGGAAGGTACCTTTTAAACAAAGAGTAGAACTTGTTTTAATTCATGCTTTAAGTGACAAACCATCTGGCCTGTGTTTGGTTCAAAATGAGAAAGCAACATAAGCTTTATAATTCTCCATCAGTGGATTATACCTGGGCAGCTGACTGAGTAGATCCTTTCTTACTATTCAGATTACAGCAATTCTTTCCAAATTCAGAATGCATTGATCATATTTTATTTCACTTTTCTACTTAAAAGCACCCAAAGCATCAACTTACATGTAAAAGTACTCAAGCATATTATATCCCTTTGGGTGTATAATTGGCCACCTTAAAAGAATGGATTAGCATTTCAAAACACACCATTCTTCCCCTTTCAAATCTCTACACCCTTGGTGTTTGTTGGTTTGTTGGTTAATACTGTAATTTTTACAATGCCACTGTTCCCTCTGAGCTTAATTTTGGTTTTCTCTGCTCCCCCCCCCAAAAAAATTTTTGGGACCTGTTTTCAAAGTATTTTAGAAGTTCACTCCCTTATATTGTGTCAACATGAACACAATTGAATCTCAGGATGAAATGAAATGAATCAGAAACAATCCTTATTCTCTCCTGTTCTACTTGTCATCATGATTTATCTGGTATTTTAAGTCATTGACCGGCTGTTCAGTCCAGCTCTGACTGCAATATACAAATATTAGATACAAGTATTTTACTGTTTTTGGATCTTAGTAGCAATGTATTAAAAAGCTTCACATGAAATTGTTAATTCATACAATGCAAGATCAATAGTGAAATATTTGTAAATTCAGAAATCTTGTTTCTTAATGTTCCTTTTTGTTACATGAATCAATAGCACAGTTTCCGAATCTATGTATTCCACTTCTTTGGGCATTACACGATCATATGTGCATAGCAAATATATCTTCTCTTTCTCTAACTTGTTCCTCTTCTGTTTTGGCTCATAGAAGTCCGATCCACTAATTTTGGATATAATCTACTCACCTTTATAATCTTGTACAACAACCTCATTCCCATCAGTCTACTGGTGACTCTGGAAGTTGTGAAGTTTACTCAGGCTCTTTTTATAAATTGGGTATGTACAATTAAGTACAACTTAATTTAACAGCACAACAATGAGAGACAAATGAATATTAAGTTATTAGACTTCTAATAGTAGTACAATTTGTAAAAATGTGGCACTTATTTCTCCCTATCCAATGTGATTCTTAAATTGGAAGGAGAGCCTGAAGTAGGATTTTTAATAAGTAAAAATAAGTATAGTTTTTTGGGGCTAACAACGAAGCCCAATATAAATAGCAATAGCAATAGCAGTAGACTTATATACCGCTTCATAGGCCTTTCAGCCCTCTCTAAGCGGTTTACAGAGAGTCAGCATATTGCCCCCAACAATCTGGGTCCTCATTTTACCCACCTCGGAAGGATGGAAGGCTGAGTCAACCCTGAGCCGGTGAGATTTGAACCGCTGACCTGCTGATCTAGCAGTAGCCTGCAGTGCTGCATTTAACCACTGCGCCACCTTGGCTTGCAAAATAAATACAGATTTCTTGAATTTAAGGGCCTGGGGCAGGCAGCTTTCTGTCTCTCCAGCTAATTATAATTTATTGAACCAGGTTGAAACTGTTAAAAATATGCAGAAATTGCACAAAAATGGTTCCAAACTTGATTGAAATATGCAACATTTGAATGACTATGATTGTTTGGTTAAGGAACAAATGTGCCATTTGACCCATCACTCTCCATGGTACACTTTGGTGTCAGGAAGGGTGTGTTGGTTTCAGGGATTTTGATTAAAAGAGATTTCAATGTTTTCTACTTTCTAATCAAAGGATACGCTGAGTACCATCTTGGTATTCCCTTTGTCCGCTTACTGTGTTCTTGTGCCAATTATTTTTGTCTTTTGTCTGTTTTGCTTGTTTGTTTGCTCTTTTTTCTTCCATAAATGACTATGTTTTTTAAAAAATAATTATAATGTACACATTATAAACAGAACAGCATTAACCTAGCATACAAGGATTATGGTTTTCTGCTTTTTTCAGGACATAGATATGTATTATACTGAAACTGATACACCTGCAATGGCCAGAACTTCAAATCTTAATGAGGAACTTGGCCAGGTAAGGATATGGGATGGCACCATAACCAAAAAGGGCTGTTCGTTTCATACATTTAATCCATGAATCAGTTTGAGATGAATTTGCAGGCATCTGATTTTTAATGGCAATCTGTAAGATTAATCCAGCCAGAGCTTGTAATAAGAGTGGGGAATATCTGTGACTTTCCAATTCTTAACTAAACTTTTCATCAACCCATTTTATTGGCCCTTGCTAGTTATGTAATTGAGCTATGCCTAGTCCCCCTCTGTATCATATATTCCAATAGGCATTTATCTAACGAGATTTGTGTTTGTTTTCATGTATCTTGGTAAATTAATAACACTGCTGATTATAAAACAGTCAGTTGGACTTAAGTCTACTTTAGATTCTTTATACGAAGCTTAATATCTGTGTAAGGAATGTAGTGGCTCAGTAGCTAAGACACTGAGCTTGTCGATCAAAAGGTCGGTAGTTCAGTAGTTTGAATCCCTAGTACTGTGTAATGGGGTGAGCTCCCATTACTTGTCCCAGTTTCTGCCAACCTAGCAGTTCAAAAGCATGTAAAAAATGCAAGTAGAAAAAATAGGGACCACCTTTGGTGGGAAGGTAACAGCGTTCCGTGCACTTTCAGCATTTAGTCTTGTGGCCACATGACCATGGAGACGTCTTCGGACAGCACTGGCTCTTCGGGTTTGAAACAGAAATGAGCACTACCCCCTAGAGTCAGGAACGACTAGCACATATGTGCAAGGGGAACCTTTATCCTTTACCTTATATATCTGTCTGAACAAGACTTCATTATCTCAATGCCTTTTAATTTTTCATGTGGCATTTTTCAGGGAAACTATACAATTTCTTACATCAGCTATTCATTTCACAAAAGTAATGCATTTACATTATTTTATTTTTATCTCCTTCAATAAATTGGAAGGAAAAATTCAGTGTTGTGAAGATAGAAAGACAAAAACAGACTGAAAAATTGATTCTGCTGTAATTTACCCAGAATTTATGTGAGAAAAAGGCTGCTGGGGGTTAATTTTAAACCTGAGTCTTTCCTGACTCTCATTCAGCAACCTAACAAGGGAGTCTTGTTCTTATTCACTAGACTGTATATTTAGTTTGAAACCTGTGTATCATCCTGCCTCCTACAAGTCAAGTTTCTGAATCATTTCTATACAGTTATATACTAAGCTCTTGCTGTACATTTTACAATAGGTTGCTTGAATGCACATTTATTTGAAGAGCTAGTCACTAAAAGGCTTTCCCAACATGTATTTGGAATATATTCAGGGGTGGGCTGCTGGGGGTTTGCAGGGGTTCGGGAGAACCTCTAACTGAGATTCCGTGCAGTTCGGAGAACCCCCAAATCTCATTCCTGGCTGGCCCCGCCCACCCCACCCTGCCCCTCTCAGGAGTCCCCACATGGTCCATTTTGGATGCAGGTAAATGCAGGGCACACATGGAGTTTCAGGGCGGGCAAATAACAGGCCTATCGGAAGTTCAGGAAGGGCCTCCAGAGCCTGGGAGGCTGTTCTCACCCTCCCAGGGGCTTGAGGAAAGCCTCCAGAGCCAGGGGAGGGCAAAAACGCCCCCCCAAAACATGTTGCAGGAAGTCGACTAGGCCACACCCACCATGGCCACATCCAGCAACCGGGCAGAGAACCCCTTGCTAAAAATTTTGAAGCCCACCAACGCATATATTGATATGTGTTGATGGCATTTCCCAAAATTAGCCAATCTGGTCACATTGGCAGGGAATTATGGTATTTGGATACTTGGCAAATCTGAAAGATCTGTTTGGGGAAAAGCGTGTTAAACAATAGTTAAATCAATCAAGGTCTCATTGTTTGCTTGTCCATTTATCTCAGACATTGATTTTGAAGATACACTTTAGAACTGCTTTAATTTCCAGTTTTCTCAAAGATTCTCTATTTTGTTTCATTCATAATATTATATATCATTTGTTTCCTAGGTTAAGTATCTATTCTCTGATAAAACAGGCACCTTAACATGCAATATTATGAATTTTAAGAAGTGTAGTATTGCTGGAGTAACATATGGGTACGTACCATATTTTTATTTGCTGTATAAACTTAAGTCATTTTTATTACATTGATATTGTCTTACATTGCATGTGTGGGATTGTAACTCTATAGTTTTCTAGTAGTTTTCATTTCACTTACAACATTGTTAATTTTGAAGATAGAAAATCAACAATTTCATACTTTAATGTAGCAAAATCTACCCACCCCCAGCAAAGAACAATACAATTTCACCATATGCTGAAATTAACATGTCTAATGGCGTCAGATGTTCCAAAATTGTTAACCTGGGTGTATTGTTAGGGGGAAGTACAAACATAGAACACAGTTTGAGCTGAGGAGCCCAGTGGTTAAAGCAGTGGTAATCAACCTGGTCCCTACCGCCCACTAGTGGGTGTTCCAGCTTTCATGGTGGACGGTAGGCGTTTGCTGTAACTCTGCTTTATAAATTTTATAAAGTAAAGTTACTTCCCTACTTTATAAATCACCATTACTGTGGAACTGGTGGGCGGTCAGAAAATTTTACTACTAACAAAGATACAAAAATGGGCGGTAGGTATAAAAAGATTGACTACCCCTGGATTAGAGTACAGTACTGCAGGGTACTTCAGCTGACTGCTAGTTGCAGTTCGGCTGTTCAAATCTCACCGGATCAAGGTTGACTCAGCCTTCCATCCTTCCAATGTGGATAAAATGAGGACCCAGATTGGTGGGGGCAATATGCTGACTCTGTAAACTGCTTAGAGAGGGCTGTAAAAGCACTATGAAGTGGTATATAAGTCTAAATGCTATTGCTATTGCTAATATAATGCATACAGAATATGATTGCATAGGATTGCTTTTCTTTTGTTAGATGTAAAAAAATAGGCAGGAGGGACTACTTTGGTGAAATTAATACAACAGGTTAACACTTGTCTTCATTGTTTCCTAAATTAATCAATTTGAGTTCAAACAAAAGTGAAATATACCATTAGGTTTGTTTGCATACTGTGACTCTCTATAGTCCTAGGGTCATGTTTTTGCTAATATATTGCACAACACCAGGTAGAGAGTTGATGTTACCCTTGCATTTTCAGAACCTTAACTCCCCCTCAATTCTGCTGAATGTATCACTGGTAGTTTTCCACTTATAATTATTTGTTTAAGAAACATTCAAAATTACAAATGGTGTTGGGAAAAAAAGTGATTTACAACTGGTCCACTCACTTCTGACCATCACAGCATTCACCAGGGGACACACGATTGTGAATTGGGCACCTGTGTACCATCGCTCATGTATGATAGTTGCAGCATCCCATGGTCACATGTTTACCATTTGCAGGATCCTCAGCCAGCTTACAACAAGCACAGCCAAATAATTCCAACAGGGAGAATCTCAAGTTGTGGTTATATGATGTCTTGCATAATGACCACTGTGATTCATTTAACAACTATGGCAAAAAAGTTGCAAAATCATGTGCGATTTCATGATGCCTTACTTGTGCACAGGTATAGTATAGGCTCAATATATTATTGGCTCAATAGTAGTAACTGTGAGAGGGATTTTGGAGTCCTAGTGGACAGCCACTTAAATATGAGCCAGTAGTGTGCAGCAGCTGCCAAAAAAGCCAACACAGTTCTAGGCTGCATAAACAGAGGGATAGAATCAAGATCACGTGAAGTATTAATATCACTTTATAATGCCTTGGTAAGGCCACATTTGGAATACTGCATTCAGTTTTGGTCACCACAATGTAGAAAAGATGTGGAGACTCTAGAAGAGTGCAGAGAAGAGCAACAAAGATGATTAGGGGATTGGAGGCTAAAACATATAAAGATACATATAAACATATAAAGACCATTTGCGGGAATTGGGTATATGTAGTTTAATGAAAAGAAAGACTGGGGTGACATTATAGCAGTGTTCCAATATCTAAGGGACAAAGAAGCGGGAGTCAACTTATTTTCCAAAGCATCTGAAGGCAGGACAAGAAACAATGTATGGAAACTAATCAAGGAGAGAAGCAACCTAGAATTAAGGAGATATTTCCTGACAGTTAGAATAATTAATAAGTGGAACAAACTGCCTCCAGAAGTTGTGAATGCTCCAATGCTGGAAGTTTTAAAGAAGAGATTGGACAACCATTTATCTGAAATGGTATAGGGCTTCCTGCCTGAGCAGGAGGTTGGATTAGAAGACCGCCAAGGTCCCTTCCAAGTCTGCAATTCTGCTACTTATTGACTGCATTGATTAATGATAAATTTTATTGTGATGGTAAGTTGAGAACCACCTACAGTATGTTGTAGCTGCAATTCTGAGCAATTTTCAAGAAGGAAGTCGCATTAATTGTAGCCAGCAGGCACAGAATTGTAACGTTTGTCCAATTTCTAGGCAGCAGCAAAGGTTTGATTCTATAGAATATTTATGCATGCTCATAATTTATTCCCTCATACTTGCATGGAAGAGGCATCCTTGGAGAGTGACATATCATTTATTCAGCAGTACCTTCCTTCTAATTGGTATAGGCATACCATCAGTTGTATCTCTTTTTTTTCCTTCCTGTTTAGTCACTTCCCAGAACTGGTGAGGGATTGTTCATCAGAAGATTTCAGGTAAATTAATATTGGGTACTGGTAACGTGCAATTGTTGTAATTGTAGGCCTGCTAGCTGGGTCAGTTGACTCAGTGGCTAAGACACTGAGCTTGTCAATCAGAAAGGCCAGCAGTTCGGTGGTTTGAATCACTAGTGCTGTGTAACAGAGTGAGATCCCATTACTTGTCCCAGCTTCTAGCAGTTTGAAAGCACGTAAAAAATGCAAGTAGAAAAATAGGGACCACATTTCATGGGAAGGTGACAGCGCTCCGTATGCCTTCAGCATTGAGCCATGCCGGCCACATGACCACGGAGATGTCTTTGGACAGCGCTGGCTCTTCGGCTTTGAAACGGAGAAGAGTACCGCCCACTAGAGTTGGGAATGACTAGCACATATGTCCGTGGGGAACCTTTACATTTACTTTTAAGATGGCTTAAGATTAGGCACTTTTGGGAGACGTACTTTTTTGGGGGTTTTGGAGGTTGAACGATAGGAAAACATACAGTACATGCAGGAGGGACCTTGGAGAAAAAAGAGGACTTCTATTCTTTTGTGATACCCTCCCCTGGCTTAAGGACTTCTGGTGTGTTAAATTTCAATTCTCAGAATCCCCCATGCTGGGTAAGAGAGTGAGTTGGGTGGCCATATACATTTTCTTACTAAAATGAATAAAATAAAAATAGAGGTTTGAGTTCAACCTAACTGGAAAGCAAAGTAGATGAAGAAATAAATAAAGGCAATGAAACATGCCATGGAATGAAAGAGGAGATAACTCTGAAAACAAAAGACCGTATCATTAGGAAAGTTTGATTATCATTGTAATGACTCTTCTGATTTTATTTTTAAAAAACAGATAGATGTATCTAGTATAGGCAGTCCTCGACTTATAACTGTGTATTTAGTGACTGTTCAAAGTTACAACAGCACTGAAAAAGGGACTTATGACCGTTTTTCAGAATTATGACCATTGCAGCATCCAGGGGTCATGCAACCTTCTGACAAACAAAGTCAATGTGGGAAGCCAGATTCACTTAACAACTGAGATACTAACTTATCAACTGCAGTGATTCACTTAACAACTGGGGCCAGAATTGTCGTAAAATGGGGCAAAATTCACTGTACAAATAATTTTGGGCTGAATTCTGGTCGTAATTCAAGGACTCTCTGTATTTGATTATTGGACTTATCATTTACAATACCACATGTATTTAATAAAAATGCACCTGTTTGTGAATCTTATCACCCCTTTTATTATATTCTTAGCCAGCTTCCGCCTCCTACTAGTGAATCTTGTGAATTTGATGATCCAAGACTGCTGCAGAACATCGAGGCTGAACATGTAAGAGCTTTCTTCAGAATTTTCCCATGAATTATTGCTAGAATCTATATTGCAGCCATTGACTCCTTCATAAAACACGGGTGTGGATTATTCATTTGTGGCCTCAATAGCTTTCCTCTGAGATCTACATCAGGGGTGTCAAACTCGATTTCATTGAAGGCTGCATCAGGGTTGTGTTTGACCCTGGAGGGCTGGGGTGGGTGTGGTCAGGATGGGTGTGGCCAGCTTGACCTCACTTGTGTCGGGGCGCCTGTGGTGGCCTAAGGGCTCTGCCAGCGAAAACGGGCCCCCAATCTCCGTTTTTGGCTGGGACGGCCTCCTGCAACCGTCTGCCAGTGAAAACGGAGCTCGGGAGGCCGTTCCATTTTTCCTGGCAGAGGGTTGCAGGAGGCCGTCCCAGCTGAAAACGGAGATTGGGAGCCCGTTTTTGTTGGCAGAGGCATCGTGGGCTGGTCCTTCACTGCTTCCAGGGTGGCCCTGCAGGATCTGGATCTGGCTCGCAAGCCTTGAGTTTGACACCCCTGATCTATATCACATCACGCTCTAAACTATGGCATGGTTCCCCCTAGTGCGATATGTACTAACTGGGAATCATGAGTTAACTTGTGGTTAACCGAAAGTACTTTTATCACAGTTGCACTCTTAGTTTACAATAGCTCAGTTTACCTTGCCCATGGGGTTTGTGTCTTATACCTTGAAATGAGGCTATTAGCCTCTCCTTCTGGTCTCCAGATCTAGAAATAAGAATCCGAATGGCCACGAATAGTGCTGAAGCAATGGTATTTTCCCATGCGCCTTTGTTTTCACTTTCCTAAGTATGCAGGGAAGTGAAAATTTAAAAATCAAGAGAGTGGGGGAAAAGCTCAGATGCAAATATGACAGGGATTCTGGCTGATAGAGATGGTGCCCAGCAAATTGCATTTGGCTGTGATTTGCTCTATAATCCAGTGCCCTCTCTGGGTGTAAGTGCTATAAATGTGATTTGCCTTAAGCCAGGCTTAGCGTGTTGCACTAATATGCTTATTGGATAGCTTAGAGGGAAACCATGTGACCCATCACTTTTTTGGGGGGGGGGATTATTTCCATGTGAGTGAATCTTCCGTCTATCCCTCTTTCCATGGCTGGTATTTAGAGATAACTCTGAGATCATGGTTTAAACCATTTGGTTTGATATTCAGCAGTAAAATAAATAAGGCATCGCTGCTCATTGTCCATCAAAGGGTGAATAGCAGCTGTGTAGAAGAGCTGATGTGATAAAATTGCCCTCATTGTTCTCAGAAAATTGGGTGGATGGAATCTATTGTAAATTGTGAACATAGACAAAAGCAAACTAAATAATTGATCTCACTGTAATGTAGGGAAATTATGGGATGTCTCTCCAAGCCTGGCTTTGCTGGGAAAAATAGATTGTTTTGTGTTAGCAGACCGAGCTTGTGCTGAGGGCATGTGTCAGGAGGATAGGTGATATTCTTGCCATATGAACAATGACGGCAAGAGAAGGCAAGGAACAAAGAGGATGATTGATCTCACCTGGCAAAGCTGTCCTTACCTTATTACCTTAGATAATTATATTATACAGCTTATTGGATTTTACTTGGCTAAAATCCAATAAGCTGTATAATGTAATTATGGTTTTGAAAAATAGCAGAGGTGAAGTAGCATCCAGTCACTTTTTATTTGCTCTCTGTCTCTAACAGGAAAATTGAACTTTTTTTCCACATTGTCACAGATCATATTCATTGGACTAACATGGCCCTTGCATTTCAGCCCACAGCGATGCACATCAAAGAATTCCTCACTCTGCTGGCTGTGTGTCACACTGTTGTTCCAGAAAGACATGAAAACACCATTATCTACCAGGCCTCATCTCCAGGTTAGTTACTGACACTTTCGTTGATACAAAGAGGCATTGAAAAGGACAATAGCAATAGCAATAGCAATAGCAGTTAGACTTATATACCACTTCATAGGATATTAATATTAGGAATAAGAACATTGTAGTCAATGCAGATAGAGAATAACCAGATATTCTTTGTAGCTGAAGTTTCAAGCCTATGCTTGCTTTCCAGTTTTATGGCAACATGAGGATTGCACAGGAGGCAAGACAAGTACAATGAAAAATAGGACTGAGAAATACAGAGCTCTAAGTGAGTCCTTCAATTGAACTTGGTCCTCCACCCCACTAAAAGAAACCACAGTAATTTTTCTTTGAATCAGAGATTTCACTTTTGCTTGAAAGAGGTCGATTTTTTTTTGTATTCTATTCTGTTTGGAATTGGCTGAGAAAGATCCCCTTAGTTTTTCTCTTCTTTTTAGATTTACCTTTGTCCCAAGATGACCTCTACAACATTCTAAAGTAATATGACATTAGGATTACATTTAATTGATGTTGAAAGAATTCGTTTTTATTTCATGGTTTTGAACCATTTTAATGTATGGTCTATTTTGCTCAAAGTTGCTAAGAGCGATGATGGGAGCAGTACAGAAATGTTTTTAGAAATCAATCAATCAAGTAGACTAAGTTGCAATGGCACTGAAGAAAGTGATTTAAGACTGTTTTTCACACTTACGACCATTGCCGCCTTCCCCTGGTCACATGATCAAAATTCAGATGCTTTGCAAGTGCTTCATATTTATGATGGTTACAGCATCTTGGAGTCATGTGATTCCTCTTTCGCGACCTTCTGACCAGCAAAGTCAAATGGGGATACCAGATTCACTTAACAACTGTGTTACTAAACTGTGCAAAACTGTGAAGGTGGAGCCTCTTCTGGGGCTTGTTGTCTGAGCCTTAGGTTGTGTCAGTGCCTGGAAACATCGGACTGCGATTTCCTGAAGATTTTTCAAATCTCCTGTCACTGGATGAAAAATTTAAGGACTACCCATCAGTGGTGGGATTCAATTTTTTTTTACTACCAGTTCTGTGGCCATGGCTTGGTAGGTGTGGCAGGGGAAGGTTACTGCAAAATCCCCATTTCCTTCCACTCCAGGGAAAGGATATTGCAAAATCCCCATTCCCTTCCAGTCCAGGGGAAGGATACTGCAAAATCTCAATTCCTTTCCCACTCCAGGGAAAGGTTACTGCAAAATCCCCATTCCCTCCCCACTCCAGGGAAATGTTACTGCCAAATTCTCATTCCCTCCACACTCCAGGGCAAGGATACTGGAAAATCCCCATTCCCTTCCACTCCAGGGGAAGGATACTGCAAAATTCCCATTTCTTCCCCACTCCAGGGTAGGATAGTGCAAAATACCCATTCTTTCCTGATCAGCTGGAACTTGAGAGGCAGAGAATAGATGGGATGCCAGTCAGAGGTGGTATTTACCAGTTCTCCGAACTACTCAAAATTTCCGCTACTGGTTCTCCAGAACTGGTCAGAACCTGCTGAATACCACCTCTGCTACCCATAATAGACATGATGACAATAATGAACTCATGCTGCCTTTCAAAAAAGTTGCCTAATATTACTGACAGATTTCTGTCGAAGTACCTCTGATCTGAGTGGGCTCCTGAGAAGTTTAGCAATAGCAATAGCACTTAGACTTGTATACCGCTTCACAGTGCTTTTACAGCCCTCTTTAAACAGTTTACAGAGTCAGCCCCCAACAATTTGAGTCCTTATTTTACCCACCTCGGAAGGATGGAAGGCCGAGTCAACCTTGAGCCTGATGAGATTTGAACTGCCAAATTGCAGGCAGCTGGCAGTCAGCAGAAGTAGCCTGCAGTACTGCACTCTAACCACTGTGCCACCAACAGTTCTTCTGCTTGGGGAATTGGGTGATGTTTTCATAAAGGCACATCTGCATTGTCTTTTTATTGTTTTTTTTAAGAATACAACTTTATTCCTGTAATGGCAAACACTTTCTCTTCTTCAGATGAAAGCGCTTTAGTCAAAGGAGCAAAAAAACTTGGCTATGTTTTCACTGGGAGGACACCACACTCTGTCATCATTGATGCGGTAAGAGTGTGTGAGAAGGAAGGATTGTGAGATCATTCCCAAATTCTTCTACAAGACTGTCCTGGAAATATTGCAGAGAAATAGGGCAAACGGGAAAATATCCCTGAGAAGATCCATCTACTTCAGCGTTTCTCAAACCGTGGCAACTTTAAAATGTGTGGACGTCAACTCCCAGAATCCCTCAGCTGGCTGGGGAACTCAGTGGCAATTCTGGCAGTTGAAATCTACACATCCTAAAGTTGCCAGAGTTTAGGAACACTGATCTAAATGGTTCATTGGCAAAGCAATTCTAATCTTAATCAGAATGGAAAACTCTTTTTAACCCTGCCAGTTGTAGGGTGAGATGTTGAAATAATGAAATCTTACCAAATTGTGCTTCTGGCAAGCTCAGCTAAAAGACTGCACTTGAATCATTTATGCCCATGTTTCTTGAGAATTTCTTTCAAATGTCATATTAATTAATTTTGAGATGGCCAAGTGCATAGATGGATATCCTGTCTTGGATTGGATTGTAACCTCTCCAATAGTAGCCTCTCAGGTTCTCATAAAATCTATTATCTGTCTGTCTGTCTATCTATCTATCTATCTATCTATCTATCTATCTATCTATCTATCTATCTATCTATCTATCTATCTCTCTCTCTCTCTCTCTCTCTCTCTCTCTATCTATCTATCTATCTATCTATCTATCTATCTATCATCTATCATCTATCTATCTATCTATCTATCTATCTATCTATCTATCTATCTATCTATCTATCTATCTATCTAGCTATCTAGCTATCTAGCTATCTAGCTATCTAGCTATCTAGCTATCTATCTATTATCTATTTATCTATCTATTATCTATCTATTATCTATCTATCTATCTATCTATCTATCTATCTATCTATCTATCTATCTATCTATCATCTATCATCTATCTATCATCTATTTATCTTTCTATTATCTATCTATAAATGGCTCTCTGTGTGTGTATGTGTGTGTTAGCGTAATTCTGGAACGCCTCGAGCAATTTCAACCAAACTTGGTACACAGATGACTTACAGTCTGGAAAAAAAATACTGTGGGGGTAAGACACCCCTAACACCGCTCGGGGTGTGTGTGTTCTGTTAAAATACAACCTGTTGTTTGGTTTGGTTTGCTTTGGTTTTATTGGACTTACATATGTTCCTTAAAATGGTTTCTACTGTACAGCACAGAGGGATTGCCATGGTAATGGCTTCACAGTACTCCACAAGGGGGCTCCCTCTGGTAAGGGGGAAAATCCAACATTAAGAAATTATCTTTCATCCAGACATTTTCCCCCTATAAACAAATACCCCGGCAATGCAGGTTATCAGCTAGTTGACAATAAAAACAGCTCCAAAACATAACCTAAGAGAAAAGTGGAAGAAGTTTTTAAATGCATTGAGAAAAAGATAGACAACTATAACTATCTTAATGGAGGAACAAAACTTTTAAGAAATTTTAAGGAATTTTCAATACAGCATTTTTAATTCTGGAATGGCGATATGTTGAGTTACAGCAAAAATATTCCTTTTGGCATGTTTTTAATAATATAAGTACATGGTTGTGCCCAGCAGAGGGAGCTATTTTCACACATATATTTCTAATATGGATATTCAAAAACAATGCTTTCCTTCCAGTTCTTTGTGTATATTTGGTTTTTCTTTTACTAAATTGTGTCTTATTCTGTTATCATCCCAGCTAGGAAAAGAAGAAACGTTTGAGATCCTTAACGTATTGGAATTTTCAAGGTAATTGGTTTTAATGGCAATTGCAAGAAGTAAAAGGAGGGAAAAAGTTAGAAATGTCCTGAAATTAAACGAATTTTTCTTTGTTTCATTTCATTTGTTGAGTTTATATTTCATTGAAATTGTCTGGTTTGAAATCTTTGAAGGGCTGCAATATAAGCTGCATCTGACTTGGAGAGTTTTCAGTGGGTTGGATCCTAGTTGACCTCCGTTAATGGATTATTTTACCTTTCATAGGCAGAACTGTGAGGAATGCAGTAGCTCAGTGGCTAAGACGCTGAGCTTGTTGATCAGAAAGGTCGGCAGTTAGGTGGTTTGAATCCCTAGTGCCGTGTAATGGAGGGAGCTCCCGTTACTTGTTCTAACTTCTGCCAACCTAGCAGTTCAAAAGCATGTAAAAATGCAAGTAGAAAAATAGGAACCACCTTTGGTGGGAAGATAACAGTGTTCCGTGCGCCTTCAGCATTTGGTCATGCCGGCAACATGACCACAGAGACATCTTTGGACAGCGCTGGCTCTTTGGCTTTGAAACAGAGATGAGTACCGCCCCCTAGAGTCGGGAACGACTAGCACATATGTGCGAGGGGAACCTTTACCTTTACCTTTGGCAGAACTGAGAACTTGAAGAAGTAATATGTCAAGTTTCCTAACAATGCCTTATCTGCAGATTGACTTATCTGCGAGTATAATCTGCGATTATAAAAATATAATACACATATATCAGGTATAAACAAACAAATAATACTTGCATATAAACCCTTCCGTGGATAACCAAGCCGTCAATTTTTTTAACCCAAATATCATGAAAAATGCAGGTTGCCTTATCCACAGGTGACTTGTTTTTCATGGTATTTTGGTTAAAAAATTGAAGTTTGGCTTATAGGCAAGCATATATGGTATTTTCTTACTGCAAATAACTGGTCTGTCATTCTTACTGAACCTCACTTGGAGAATTTCAGAACAAATTAATAGCACAGAAACAATTTTCTCTCTCCCGTCTTCCAATATTACTTACTTTTTAAGAGTAGATATAAATGATAAATACAGTTGCTTGAAATATGGTTCTAGGCTATTCCTGATGTTTCTTAGTAATTCTGATTTTTACAGCAATTAGAGACAGATGTTCCATACAAGGCAAAATCTTATTCTGTTCCTCATGCCAGTTGGGTAAAATCTAAATATTGACCTACATTTCATGTTGGAAATCCCATGACTAATCTTTCCCCTTCTTTCTTTCTCAAAAGAGGGGAAAGAAAAAGGGGATAGATAACTGGAAAAGGGTTGATAATGTAATTGAGGCAGTATCAGAAACCTTTGAAAATATTCCTCTTTCACTTTTCACTCTATCAATCTTGGGAAGAAGGGCAGAAATATCCAATAAATCATAAACATCTGACAATTTAGCCTTATAGTTCATCACTGTCAAATCTGACTTAGCTGCACGGCAACTTGAGTTACATGATTTTGAATTAAATAGTGTTGTCCACAAAAAGAATAACATCGTAAAAAATACGATGCGTCAGGCCAGCTGCTGAAAATATGGCATATAACTGAGTTGAAATGACAATACCTCTTGAAGATTATAGGCACTCCCTTTTTATGTACTAAAATGTTAATGGTGTGATAAATGTGGTTGACACATCAGATAGTTTATACAATAATAATCCTAAAATATGGGTTTTCCTTCTTTCTGAATCTCAACTCATTCTTGGTACAGTTTTACCTGTACAAAAATAGAGATATTTTGATTTAGTTTTCAGTTGTTATTTTCTTTCTTCAAGAAAATTTTTCTGCATGCGCAGAACAACCTTCATTGCAAAAATCTATTTTGTTCCCTTCTTTAATGTTGTGTGCATGCGCAGACCTTTTTTAGGTGCAAATAAGCATGCACGCGGAGTGTGCGTTTGGCATATGTGCGAGTGAAGCAAGCGCACTCGTGCAAAAATTTTGTGCGCCAAACTGGAAGTAACACTGATAGCAACCCATCCCTGAATCTAGCCATACAATAAAATATATGTAGTTCATCCTTTGTGGTTTTCCAGGACGGCTGATTCAAAGACTAGCTTTACATAACAGGCTAAACCATTATTAAACAAACTAAATCATAGTTTGGTATCCGTTGTGTTCTCCGTCTGGTTTTCCAGGACGATTGGCTTTACACAACAGTTTAACCATTATTAAACAGAATAAATGATAGTTTGGTACACTGTGAAGCTAAGTCACTAGGTCAACCTTCCCCAACATATTTTACAGATACTTTGGGACTATTACAACTTTGGAAATTCCTAAACCTTCGTTATTGCTTTTTTTGTGACATTATTAACTAATCCTTACTCAAATCTCACACTAAATTACTGTCACTTTGTGTTTATGAAATACTGGCAAAATTAATCCATAAATATCTTCCACTGCTTAACCATTACTTTAATAATCATTTCTAAAACTTTCCAAAATTACAATGAATATTTGTCTTATTCCCAGTAATCGAAAGAGAATGTCTGTAATTGTTCGGACTCCAGACGGTCAACTGCGTTTGTATTGCAAAGGAGCTGTAAGTATCCTGCCTATTCACAAAACAATTGTGTGGTAGCCCATATTCTTTGGCATGTGTAAATATTAATGACAATAGTACTTGCACTGCTATGGGAAATTGTGTGTTCTTTATGTCTCAAAAAAATTTAGTAGCCATATAGTGTGGAATTTTGGGATGCTAGGACCAAAATATCTGGAATGAACTAAGTGGGAAAAATGACTTAAGTCAATGGTTCTCAACGGGGTTTTTTTTGTCACCATGGACCTTCTTTAAATACCTTTTGTGGCCATGGACCACCAAGACTTAATTCAAGATTTAAATCATAATTGTTAGGTAAGCTCCCCGTTGGGAGAGCAAGTGCATTCAGAGAAGCGTTGTGAGAGTGGTGTTAGAGAACACACAAACCAGCATACAGAGACACTGCAGTTTAAATAGGCTTTTACTTTCATAGAAATAGAGGTATCAGAGTCCATCAAACAGTCCAAGTCCATTAAGACAGTCAGTCATCAACATCTTTCAGTTAAGGGATGATCCAAATAACATAGTCCATAATCATATAAACAGTCCGGTACACAAAGTTTGCTAGCAGTTGCAAAACGTACAATAGCTCACGCTGATCACTTTACGGCACCTCGAACAGCCAGCTTCCAAACACTCAGATCAGATCAGCATCTAACAGTGATTCTGGCTCCATCTTATGGCCGATTAAGGAAACAGCAACCAATCACATGTACATCATGATTTAAAGAAACAGGCACAGCATTGTCACATGATTTATATAGTGCCAACCCAACCATTAGATTATATTCCTAACAATAATGTTTCTTGAAGGCTTTGCAGACCCCCTGTGATGACATTGCAGGGGTCCATGGACCACAGGTTGAGAACCCCTGGTTTAAGTACTATCAATGGAAAAGCATTGTACAAGTAATCTTCCACTTACAGCCACTTATTTAGTGACTGTTTGAAGTTACAACAACACTGAAAAAAGTGATTTATGACTATTTTTCATACATACAAACATTGCAGCATCCCCATGGTCACGTGATCAAAATTCAAATGCTTGGCAACTGAATTTATGACAGTTGCAGTGTCCCCAGGGTCATGTGGCAAGTCTTTTGTGACTTTCTGACAAGCAAAATCA
Source organism: Thamnophis sirtalis (assembly GCF_051295495.1). Lineage (NCBI taxonomy): Eukaryota > Metazoa > Chordata > Lepidosauria > Squamata > Natricidae > Thamnophis > Thamnophis sirtalis. Next base: position 22,238,248 of record NW_028261388.1, on the reverse strand, counting down.
ACGGGGAAGCCTGATCCACTTAACCATTGTGTTATTAAATTAACACCTGCGGTGATTCACTTAAGAACTGTGGCAAGCAAGGTCATAAAATGTAGCAAAACCCAACAAATGTCTCATTCAACAACAGAAATTTTGGACTCCATTGTACTCTAGACTCCACTGTTGGTACAACTGTTATTACACTATTAAGAGAAGTTTAATAGACTGCCTGAACCGGGAGGCTCTCACAACAGTCACTCGTGCCCTTGTGACCTCTAGGCTGGAGTACTGCAATGTGCTCTACATGGGGCTGCCCTTGAGGAGTGTTCGGCGACTTCAGCTAGTCCAGAATGCGGCCGCGCGAGCGATTGTGGGTGCACCTCGCTTCACCCACATAACACCTATCCTCCGCGAGCTGCACTGGCTTCCGGTCGATCTCCGGGTACGCTTCAAGGTGCTACTTATCACCTTCAAAGCCCTCCATGGTAGTGGATCTGGGTACTTGAGAGACCACCTACTGCCAATTACCTCCACCCGACCAATTAGATCCCATAGATTAGGCCTCCTCCGAGTCCCATCTGCCGGTCAATGTCGACTGGCAACTGCGCGGAGGAGAGCCTTCTCGGTGGCAGCTCCGACCCTATGGAACGATCTCCCCGTGGAGATTCGTACCCTCACCACCCTCCAGACCTTCCGCACAGCCCTTAAAAACTGGCTATCCCGTCAGGCCTGGGATTAAAGACTGTAACCCACCCGAATAGTATGAATGTCGTGCTTTTAATGATGTATTGTCTTATGTGTCAATTGTTTGTTTCCCTCCCTTTTCGAGTTGTAAGCCGCCCTGAGTCCCCCCAGGGAAAAGGGCGGCATATAAATAAATTACTCTAAACTCTCTAAACTCTCTCTAAAATCGATAGGAAGGCAATGGAGAATGGAGAATTACAAAGGCTAAACATGAATGCCGATACAGAAGGCTGTATAACTATTTTATATTGTTATGTTTGTCTTGTTTTTTCTTTGTTTGTGTGTGTGTGTTTTCTGTTTTTTTAAAGGTAAGAATGTTCAATTAAAAAAAACAATTGTGTTATTAAATTAACACCTGCAGTGATTCACTTAAGAACTGTGGCAATAAAGGTCATAAAATGGAGCAAAACTCAACAAATGTTCATTTAACAACAGAAATTTTTGGATTCCGTTGTGGTCATAAGTCATATTATATCTCCATTCCTACAGATTGAACAATGTATTGATAGTTTATCATTATCCACAAGAGCTACTACTTCCTTATAATGAAGAACCATTTTCACATTGTTTGACATTTTAACAATCCGCAACCACCTTTGCTATCATGGCTAATGTCAGACTTTTCATTGGTGGTAAATTGTGACCCTACAGAAACTCAACTTTGCAGCTATTTAGGACCCAGAGAAGAAACTTCACAGCGACAACATGGCTAGATAAGTTGCTTTGTTGCATATAAGGAAAAAAAAAGTCATAGCTACTTCACAACAGAAGACTCAAATCTTATATTAATATGTCAGCTCAAATTTTAAATCTTAGGCCTTTTTCTTCCTATACTTTGAGTTAATAGATTCTTGGTTGTTCTTTTCCTGATCTTAAGTATTAGAGACATTTAATCCATATTTAGGCAAATATTGTGTTAGATTGGGTATTACTGGTCTGTGCCTTATTAATTTTATCCCTTATAGATGGACAGAATATTAGTCTAAAAAAAGAAATGCAAGCATCATTGGGGCAATTATTTATATACTTTTTTTTTGTTGACAGGATAATGTCATTTTTGAAAGGTTATCCAAGGACTCAAAGTACATGGAGCAAACTCTATGTCATCTTGATTATTTTGCCACAGAAGGTAAATACTTTGTTTACTTAATTATTTATTTGTAGCACTCTAAGTATTTGCTTATTGATTTATTATTGCTCTTCTCAAGTATCCATGTGGGATATTCTGTAGCTAAACAAATTCTCTTTCAGAAAATATGAAATGGGAAAGTTTGGGAAATTTCAGAGTTAAAAATAAGCATATGTTATCCAGTCCTACTTTTCTAAGATGTAACTGAGATATCCTTATTAGAAAACATAAATTTATCAAACTTAGTTTTCCCCATCTCTCATTCATTCATTCATTCATTCATTCATTCATTCATTCAGCTTTTGAATCAATTTGACGTATTAAACACATACCCTAAATTTCTATATATTTCTATGCCGGTTCAGTGGCTTAAGATGCTGAGCTTGTCAATCAGAAAGTCAGCATTTCAGAGGTTTGAATCCCTAGTACTGTGTAACAGCGTGAGCTCCCGTTACTTGTCCCAGCTTCTGCCAACCTAGCAGTTAGAAAGCATGTTAAAATGCAAGTAGAAAAATAGGGACCACCTTTGGTGGGAAGATAACAGCGTTCCGCGCCCCTTTGGCATTTAATCATATCGGTCACATGACCACAGAGACATCTTTGGACAGCGCTGGCTCTTTGGCTTTGAAATGGAGATGAGCACCGCCCCCTAGAGTTGGGAACAACTAGCACATATGTGCGAGGGGAACCTTTACCTTTTATCTATGCTGGTTTTCCCACTATGCATACTTTTGTGTGCAATTTTCCTAATATTATACACATTTACGTATTTTAATCTGGTTTATATAAATATGAAGTTCATTTTATATTCACAAAGTACATATATTGATGTGACCCTTTTCCTGATATGTCCATATTTAACTAGAGAACTACATCTTAAAATTCTTCAAATTGCAAATGTCAAAATATTTGCGCATCAGTTGGCACATTTATTTCTTGCAAAGGCAAGAAATGCATAGAGACAAAGTGACCAAACCTGCTTTCCATCCTTACAATCATAAGCCTTGAATTCATCTATTGTCTTTGCTACTCCAGATTTCATAAAGTTGCAAAATTAGTGTGACAGAAAAATATAATAGGGAGACAAAAGAAAAAATACGTTGAAGAAAGTTATAGTTACTCATTACATTCGCGTCTAGGCAAAAGATATTTTGAAATGCAGCTTAGCTCATTCCTACATATATTATTTAAGCCAACCTTATTGAAGATGGACTTTGTCTGAACTGAGGCTTTATTTAAAATGTGAAAAAGAAAAGATTATTGGACAGAAGCAATGCAATAGACACGATATGTCTCAAGCCATTAAGTCTCCACAGATGTTAACTCTCATAAACTTTGGAGGCCAGAAAGGCTGAAATTGATAATGAGGCTGATGGATGAAGAAATGGTCCGTGTAATGCTCATTTTATAAATGTTTAAACACTTTTTTTAGAGCAAACTACATCAATGCAGCCCATGTTTTCCCTGGATCTCTGTGGCTACTGCAATGAGTTTTGTTATGTGGTATCAATCTTTTATATCAATCTCTTATTGATCTGAGTGCTCTCTTATATAGTAAATGTTTAATGGCACTGCACCACAGGAAGATCCTTGTCTTTCCTTGCACCTGAAAATTTTATTTTTCTTTGTTTAGGAACACTTACACGCTCATAATATCTCCTTTCTGTTTAATATGGCAACTTTCCCCATTTTTTAATACTCGATGGGCAATGGAAGACAAATAAATTACACTAATGTCGGTGAAGACAGACTGTAGCCTGTAAAAATCATGCTTTCCATATTCTAAAAGGAAGGAACTGTTCTCCAGATCATTGTGGCTAAGTCATTTACTTTGAAATCAAGGCAAATATAGCATGGGATGATTTAAAAAAATTGAGGGTTAACACTACTAGTAAGCGAAACCGGCAAACTATTATATATATTTATCTCACACCAGGATACACTGCCTTACAGTTTCCTTTTACAAAAGCAACAGCAATACCACTTCATAGTGCTTTCCAGCCCTCTCTAAGTGGTTTACAGAGTCAACATCTTGCCCTCGACAATCGGGATCCTCATTTTACCCACCTCAGAAGGTTGCGAGGATGAGTCAACCTTGAGCTGATGAGATTTGAACTGCCAAAGTGCAGCTACCAGTCAACTGAAGTAGCCTGCAGTACTTAGAACCCAGTTTTGAAGTTCCAATAGCTGCCGTCTCCCCCATGGCCATGTGACCATGGTCACATGGTCATGGGGGTAATCCCACATTCATGGCTATTTGCCGTGAACCACAGTCACATGACCACAATTTATAACGGTTTTGCCAGAAACCAGCATTTATTTCCAGGTTTTTTTTAGCATTTATTTCCAGTTTTTTTTAGCATTTATTTCACAAAATAGCCCGTAGCAATAGCAATAGCAGTTAGACTTATATACCACTTCATAGGGCTTTCAGCCCTCTCTAAGCGGTTTACAGAGTCAGCATATTGCCCCCAACAACAATCCGGGTCCTCATTTTACCCACCTCGGAAGGATGGAAGGCTGAGTCAACCCTGAGCCGGTGAGATTTGAACAGCCGAACTGCAGAACTGCAGTCAGCTGAAGTAGCCTGCAGTGCTGCATTTAACCACTGCGCCACCTCGGCTCTGAACAATGGGGTTGCTTAACAACCGTGGCATTCACATTTCAAAAAACAAAATGGCATTGTGTAGTGACAAATGTTATGCTGTGCCCAAATCTGCTTTGTATGTTCTTTCCTCACACAGATAGCCCTTATTTAACAACTGCCTGGTTATTGACCATTCACAGACACAGGAGATGAAGAAAGCACCCTGCTCTTCTGTTTACAACCTTAGCACAGGGGTGTCAAACTCAAAGCCCATGGGCCGATCCGGCCCACGGGGTGCTTAGATCTGACCCACAGGGCCGCCCTGGAAACAGCAAAGGACCGGCCCGCAGTGCCTTTGCAAGCGAAAACTGAGCTCTGTTTTCGCTAGCAGAGTGCTCGGGCCACCATAGGCGCCCCTGACACAAGTGCGGTTGAGCTGGCCACGCCCACCCTGGCCATGCCCATCCAGACCCCCGAGGTCAAACACAACCCTGATGTGGCCCTTAGTGAAATCAAGTTTGACACTCCTGCCTTAGCATGTTGGGAAAGCAAAGTCAAAGTAAGGTCATAAGCGCCGTTGTGGTTTCACTTAGTGAAACTTAAAAACCGAATTGTCAGCCCCAATGGTGATTGTTAAACAAGGACTTCTGTGCGGGAGGGCAGTTTGGGGTTTTCAGGTACATAAAATTTGTTCATTTACTCAATAATTGTTTTTCTGCCTAAAGTTTATGCCAAATTCCTAACCTCTCTAGATGTTTGGGTTGAACGTCTGTATTTCCTTTTATAGGTTTGAGGACTTTGTGCATTGCATATGCCGACTTATCAGAAAACTCTTACCGGGAGTGGCTGGACGTATATAACGAAGCCAGCACGAATTTGAAGGACAGATCTCAAAAGTTGGAAGAGTGTTATGAGATAATTGAGAAGGTTAATAAACATAATTTTGCTTCTTTTAATTTGTACTCCCTCCTTTATTCAGATGTTGCACAATTATGCCCGGGAGAGAAAGAGTTAAAAATGGGGTACTATTCCAATCCAAGTTTTACACAGCTAAGGTTATTATATTTGCTTGGAGAAAGAGTATCTCCAAAATGCTGTTTGTTAGGAGCCACTTGACTATTATTCAGGGATGAAATGCTACCGGTCCGGGTCGGTTCGCCCGAACCAGTAGTAAAAAATGCTACCGCCTGAACCAGTAGTAAAAAAATGCTTTAAAAAGTAAAAAAAAAAGTTCTGACGATTGTGCAGCCACGTGTGTCAGTTGTGCAGTCACGCCCACCCAGTCACATGACCACCTAGCCACGCCCACCAAGCCACACCTATCAAGCCATGCCCACAGAACCAGTAGGGATTTTTTTTGAATTTCCCTACTGCTATTATCCATTTAAATCAGTTGCTAGTTACTGCATACTTAGCTTGGACTTTGTTTGTATCATAAGAGCCTTGGATAGTAGCTTGGACTTTGCTTGTGTCACAGGAGCCTTGGATTGTAGCTTGGACTTTGCTTGTGTCACAGGAGCCTTGGATTGTAGCTTGGACTTTGCTTGTGTCATAGGAGCCTTGGATTGTAGCTTGGACTTTGCTTGTGTCATAGGAGCCTTGGATTGTAGCTTGGACTTTGCTTGTGTCATAGGAGCCTTGGATTTTAGCTTGGACTTTGCTTGTGTCATAGGAGCCTTGGATTTTAGCTTGGACTTTGCTTGTGTCATAGGAGCCTTGGCTAGTAGCTTGGACTTTGCTTGTGTCATAGGAGCCTTCGATTATAGCTTGAACTTTGCTTGTGTCATAGGAGCCTTGGATTGTAGCTTGGACTTTGCTTGTGTCACAGGAGCCTTGGATTTTAGCTTGGACTTTGCTTGTGTCATAGGAGCCTTGGATTGTAGCTTGGACTTTGCTTGTGTCACAGGAGCCTTGGATTGTAGCTTGGACTTTGCTTGTGTCATAGGAGCCTTGGATTGTAGCTTGGACTTTGCTTGTGTCATAGGAGCCTTGGATTTTAGCTTGGACTTTGCTTGTGTCATAGGAGCCTTGGATAGTAGCTTGGACTTTGCTTATGTCATAGGAGCCTTGGATTGTAGCTTGGGCTTTGCTTGTGTCATAGGAGCCTTGGATAGTAGCTTGGACTTTGCTTGTGTCATAGGAGTTTTGGATTGTAGCTTGGACTTTGCTTGTGTCATAGGAGCCTTGGATTGTACCTTGGACTTTGCTTGTGTCATAGGAGCTTTGGATTATAGCTTGGGCTTTGTTTGTGTCATAGGAGCCTTGGATAGTAGCTTGGACTTTGCTTGTGTCACAGGAGCCTTGGATTGTAGCTTGGACTTTGCTTATGTCATAGGAGCCTTGGATTGTAGCTTGGGCTTTGCTTATGTCATAGGAGCCTTGGATTGTAGCTTGGACTTTGCTTATGTCATAGGACCCTTGGATTATAGCTTGGGCTTTGCTTGTGTCATAGGAGCCTTGGATTGTAGCTTGGACTTTGCTTGTGTCACAGGAGCCTTGGATTTTAGCTTGGACTTTGCTTGTGTCATAGGAGCCTTGGATTGTAGCTTGGACTTTGCTTGTGTCATAGGAGCCTTGGATTGTAGCTTGGACTTTGCTTGTGTCATAGGAGCCTTGGATTTTAGCTTGGACTTTGCTTGTGTCATAGGAGCCTTGGATTTTAGCTTGGACTTTGCTTGTGTCATAGGAGCCTTGGCTAGTAGCTTGGACTTTGCTTGTGTCATAGGAGCCTTCGATTATAGCTTGAACTTTGCTTGTGTCATAGGAGCCTTGGATTGTAGCTTGGACTTTGCTTGTGTCACAGGAGCCTTGGATTTTAGCTTGGACTTTGCTTGTGTCATAGGAGCCTTGGATTGTAGCTTGGACTTTGCTTGTGTCACAGGAGCCTTGGATTATAGCTTGGGCTTTGCTTGTGTCATAGGAGCCTTGGATTGTAGCTTGGACTTTGCTTGTGTCATAGGAGCCTTGGATTTTAGCTTGGACTTTGCTTGCGTCATACAAGCCTTGGATTTTAGCTTGGACTTTGCTTGTGTCATAGGAGCCTTGGATTTTAGCTTGGACTTTGCTTGTGTCATAGGAGCCTTGGATTTTAGCTTGGACTTTGCTTGTGTCATAGGAGCCTTGGCTAGTAGCTTGGACTTTGCTTGTGTCATAGGAGCCTTCGATTATAGCTTGAACTTTGCTTGTGTCATAGGAGCCTTGGATTGTAGCTTGGACTTTGCTTGTGTCATAGCAGCCGTGCCTTAGTTATCCCCAATCTTCAATTGCTGCTATTCACAGCTGGGTTAGTCTCAAATCTGCCTCATTATAAATCATATATGATTTAACCATATATTACTGGGGCCTGGGGAGGCCAGTAAATGAAATGAATCCTTCAGGTTTTGGGGGAAGGGAAGGGGAGTAGCTTTGTCCATTCTGAAGCTGCTCTGCTTATGATTTCTGAAACGGCTAGTTTTATGCTTATATGTCCATCAACTACATTGGTTTCTCAGCAGCAACAACAACAACAAAAAGTAAGACACAACTTGCTGTCATTATTTTTACTTTTGAGCATCGTCCATTTCTTTCTCCTTCAGGACTTGCTGCTTCTGGGTGCAACAGCCATTGAGGATCGCCTGCAAGCTGGTGTCCCGGAAACAATATCTACTCTAATAAAAGCAGAGATCAAGATTTGGGTACTAACGGGGGACAAACAAGAAACTGCTCTCAATATAGGTAAGAGCTCTTCAATTTTCCCAGTGAAGTTGTCCTTTGCAAATGCCACCAGATATAGCAATAGCACTTAGACTTATATACCGCTTTCCAGCCCTCTCTAAGCAGTTTACAGACTCAGCCTATTGCCCCCAAACAATCTGGGTCCTCATTTTATCTGCCTCGGAAGGATGGAAGGCTGAGTCAACCTTGAGCCTGGTGAGATTTGGACTGCCAAATTGCAGGCAGCTGGTAGTCAGCAGAAGTCACCTGCAGTACTGCACTCTAACCACTGCGCCACTGTGGCTCATATAAATTGTAGATCTTGAGGTTATGGTACAAATGAATTATTGCTTTGGCAGGTAATCTGACTGGTTGGAACTCTATAGGAGACAGTCAATCAATGGAATATTTGGAAAATTCCTGGAATTCCTTAAGATGGATATTGTATCCATAATTCCAAGGAATGTCATTAGTGCAGGCAATTTGATTGATTCTAGCTTCTCGTTTTATAGATGCTACATTATGTTACTTCAATGGATAGTAAGAGTATACATGACATGCTGAAAGAAATCTAACCAATGAATTAATTACTGCAACAGCATCAACGCAAATTGCCAAATACAATGTATGAGTCAAAGGTTTTTCTTTAAATAGAGTTGTGGTAAATGGGGCAGAGAGAATCAGTCAAAATGGAAGGAGCAATTGTGAGCAATTTCAAGTATATAAAAATAATGAATGATCTAGGATTCAGTGTTCTATAAATAGTGTATAAACCCCAAAGGATAACATCACAAAATCATTAAAACCTTAAAGTCCCTGTGGTTAATTTACTTTTCCTCAATAAAACTTAGTCACTTTCATTCCGACATATAGACTAAATAGTAACTAAAACCCAACAATTATGTAGCTTCCTGAATTCAATTTTAAAAATCAATAATCCCCAACGACAATTGCAAATGAAAATCAAACAGAATGTTAGCCTGGATGTTTAAATGGAGCTTAATATCACCTTGCTAATATTTTCAATGCAGTCTTAATATTTTTTTGTTCCCATGTTATATGAACAAGCCGTATTTCGCCATTGCCCCCCTTGCTTTCCAGTTCCAATTGGTCTGCTCTATCTTTATTTCTTCATTTGAAGAATTGATGGATTTCTATAGCTACCCATCTCAGTCAATGGCTTACAATTCAAACAATGTATTACAATTTAAAAACTAAGAATATTTTAAAACTATATATATATAGTTTTCAGCCCTCTCTAAGCGGTTTACAGAGTCAGCATATTGCCCCCAACAACAATCTGGGTCCTCATTTTACCCACCTCGGAAGGATGGAAGGCTGAGTCAACCCTGAGCCAGTGAGATTTGAACAGCCAAACTGCAGAACTGCAGTCAGCTGAAGTACCCTACAGTGCTGCATTTAACCACTGCACCACCTCGGCTCATATATATATGTGCATACTGTATATATAGCAGACAAGATACTTGGCCAGTTAGCAGTACAAGCAGGAAACGGAGACCTTAACACCCTGATGGCAAACCTGCCCCAGCTCAGCTTCACCGCACATACAAGCGCGCCTCCCACCGGCCAGCTGGTTTTCAGGTCTCTGCCACGCATGCGCAGGGTGGGAGGGCAGGGTGCATGTGAAAGATGTGCATGCATGCATGCTGGAGTGGGGGCAGAGGGGTTGCACGCACATGCGTAGGGGGAGCACGAAGTACTATTATTTACACTTAAAAGTGGAATGGCCTCTTTAGAAGTAACATTTGAAACAAAACATCAGTAAATAACATGACTTTTATCGCTTCCCACAGTAGCAAAAAATGTAAAAATACATTAAGTAGCTAAAACAAATCAAGGAAGATGTTCAGTAAAGATCTTGATGGCAAAGCCTGAGGATTTACTCCTAGCTTGAGGCCCAATTACTCCATGGGAAGAAGGAGAAATATCTCATTTTGTCTGCTAGAGATAGATTTTTGTTTGACTGTGAATGTACCTTCCTCTCATATAACCTGATCAATGCCATTAGATTTGGAGATAGAAGATAGATAGATAGATAGATAGATAGATAGATAGATAGATAGATAGATAGATAGATAGATAGATGATAGATAGATAGATGATAGATAGATAGATAGATAGATGATAGATAGATAGATAGATAGATAGATAGATAGATAGATAGATAGATAGATAGATAGATAGACAGACAGACAGACAGACAGACAGACAGACAGACATGGATGGATGGATGGATGGATGGATGGATGGATGGATGGATAGAATATTAATAGATAAAAGATAGATAAGATAGATAGATAGATAGATAGATAGATAGATAGATAGATAGATAGATGATAGAGATAGTTACAATATAGATAGATAAAAGAGATAGATGATAGATAGAGAATAGATAGAAGATTGATAGATCAATAGGTAGATAGGTAGGTAGGTAGATAATAGAGAGATAGATGATAGAATATAGATAGATAAAAGATAGATGATGATCGATAGATTGATAGGGAATAGATAGAATATTGATAGATAAAAGATAGATGATGATGATAGACAGATAGACAGAGATAATAAATATAAGATGGATGGATGGATGGATGGATAGATGGATAGATAGATGGATGATAGAGATAGATAGTTGATAGATAGATAGATAGATAGATAGATAGATAGATAGATAGATAGATAGATAGATAGATAGATAGATAGACAGACAGACAGACAGACAGACATTTTTGCCTTCTCTGTAAATAGTTTAATATTATCACAGTCCTTTTCCCTTTACATCTCCAAGGGAAGTGTAATGTATGTAGGTATTGGAGTGAGAAATCAATCCCAATGCAAATCTCCTTGTATAATTTAATGTGAGCTCTTGCTGATTACTGAGGAATTCAGTAGAATGTGCTTTGCTATTCTCCAGTTCCACTTGTCAAGTGGCGCCTTGCATGATATGAAAGATGTAAAATAAAACAGCAAGAAGAAGCTTAGAAATTACTGTTCGCTGCTGCAGCTGTTGTTCCAATCAAAAACTACCAGAAAATCCCTTTCAATTAGTTATACCAAATTTGTAACAGTTTAGGTCCACAGTTATTCTCAGGGGAAAAACCAGGTCTCACTTGATGAATAATCCTTAAAGCTGTTATTTCTCAAAGAATTTTTAAAAACATAATTTGGCATGCCAGACCTCATTCCAGCATTATGAAATTGTTCAGCATACAAGCCTTTGGAAAGAGCTTATAGAAACTCACTGCATTTTTTATTAGTTGGTTTTTATTCTTGATAATAAACTTTAATCTTCCCACAAATTTTATTCAGTTTTATTCAGATTTAATCTAATAATTTACGTTCAGTTACCTTACTATTCTTCATTGTGAGTATTGTATACTTTTGTAAATAATAATGCAAATACTTTTCAATAAGACCATTTATATGATAGTCGCTGGACTCATACATTTTACATATTACATCAAATCATGATATGTTTTAGTCTAGGTTTCTTCAAGAAATCAACCACAAATACATTTAATCAACAAATAAATCACAGGGAACTGATTCACCAACAACATAAAACAGTGGTTCCCAAACTTGGCAACTTTAAGACTTGTGGACTTCAACTCCCAGCAGAGCTGGCTGGAGAATTCTAGGAGTTGAAGTCCACAAGTCTTAAAGTTGCCAAGTTTGGGAACTACTGACATAAACAGTTAAGCATGTTTTACAAACTGTAGCGGATGGGTTAACAAATTACAGCAAGGGTTAACAGCAAGCCACATTAGACTAATGTGAAGATGGGCTTTCTTTGACTTCAATATGCATATAGAGCAGTGATGGCTCATCTGTTTGTCATCTCATGATCTGGGTCTCATCCTGATGACATGCTATTAAAGACCTAGTTATTGAACTTTGGTTGAGCCCCTGTTGGATTTTTGTTGTTGTTGGTTGGTTGGTTCCAATATTTAGGTTCAAGTCACTCATGGTTTCTTTTTCTTTTCTTTTTCTTACTTTTTAAACTGTAATTTGGAGTCTAGAGTCACTCTATGAGTGAGATGGACAGTTGTTAAATTTAATGTATGAATACAATACAGTGCAGTGCAATGCAATACACAATAGGAGATGAACAGCCTCTAGATTACATGCGTAAATAAAGCCATGATTTATTTAATAAAATAAAGCTGGCTCAGTCTGCATAACAAGGTAAACCATAAACCATAGCTTTCCAATCAAAGTGCCTTGGTTTACATAACACTTTAAGCCAAACACAAATACAGTAAGCAAATAACTTGCAACCTGTGTCAGCTTGATGGGCAAAGCAAGCCCTGTTATTTTTCCTAGATTCAGCAGTGCCCAGGGAAATGATGAAAAATGGTTTGTTTGATGATGTCACCACATATTTTTATTTTGCCATCCTTATACTTTATTGCAGAGGCACCATCATAGGAGCATCTAACTAGCCACTGTGGAAATCAAGTGAATGTATTACATAGTCCAGGCTTCCTCAATCCAGCGCTCTTCAGCTGCTTTGAGACTGAACAATTTCCAGAGTGCACAACCTTTTAAGTTAGCTGGTGGATGCTAATTTAGGGAAAGCTGTTACCTGATTCAGAACAGCTCTTTTTAAAAAAATATATATATTTTGATCTCATACTACACCAGGGATGTGCACACAATTAAAAGTGTCATAAGGGCCATGGTGGGAAGCTCTTGTACATCCTGTTAAATTCTCAGATTCTCTGCAAATACTTACACATGAAATGTCCATGAGTATTCATAGTTATATATTAAGCTTGCACAAAGGAAGGCTCAGGAACTGGCCTGCCAACTGGGGCAAATGTATCAATGAAGGAAGGGAGGTTGATTGAAAATTTGGGCTTTCTAGCCGGACTCTGTTCATTTACTCATGATGATAGGATGACTGAAGAAGATGCTTTGCTCTTTTTAGCATGAAGAAAACAAGAGCCCTTTGATTATATTTTCTGATACCACCCATTGTATGTTGATTATTTCTCTAGGGTACTCCTGCAGGCTTGTTTCCCAGAGTATGACTCTCATCCTCGTGAATGAAGATTCTTTGGATGTAAGTGGAATCCTACTGTTCTGTTTGATTTAAATACTGTCATTATTCCTTTCCATCTAAGCTTACCAATAGACAACCAGAAACCAATCCAGACAAATGTGTACAAGGCAGTGATTTGGCTATGGCAAAGAATCATTAAAGCCATTTCTTCCATCTTCAGATCACAAGCCAACTGTTTGGTGATGAAAATTAGACCAGAAATTATTTGGAACAAGTCCATGGTTGTCTTGAGGTGTCGTTATACCATCTGCTAAGTGTTGTGCGGGGGGGGGGGAACCCCTCCGATCTCAATAGTTGGGGAAATTCCCAGCAACAAGTTTGATGAATTGAAGAAGGCAACCTAAGCAAGCAACACATGACTAAGATCTTCTTTTCACTATCTTTTCAAAAATAGGTAGTTGCACTCCCAACACAAACATAAGAAAGTGAATAAGAAAGCCAACCTGATTAAGAGATCTGATTAAGTGTGTCTGGGCCAAAGTCACCCTTTAATCTTATTTAATTTTAAACTAGTTCCTCCTAGACTTAATCCAAATATTAAACACTGTACCATTTTGATTGTCCCTCTGTTCTTTGACAGTTTCCCCAAACATTGTTCCTATCAGATATATTGGGCTTTAACTCATATAATCATAGTCTTTGATCCCACTGGATCTAAATTATAGGTATGAGAATCCAACCCATCTGAAAAATACCAGGTTGAAGATGGTTTACATTCAACACTTTTCTTTCTGAGTAATGGTATCTGGCTGGAAGCTTAAAAAGAACTTTTTGACCTGAGCCCTGAGGGAAAAAATAAGTATCTTGACAAGTTCAGCAGTTTTTAAACACACAATTTTGCATGCAGCTACAAATGGAAATAAAGGATCACTCTGAGTTTGACAACTGAGGGGAAAAAAAAATCTGTGAAAAGGTCATGTTTGAGCACATAGAAAAATGATCCTCTAAAATTAAAATTAAATATCACCCCCCCCCGCCCATCAGTTTCCTGTTTTGAGTTGACATAGACCATGTCCAAGGAATTTTCCAGAAGAGCTGTTCATATTACAGGGAACAGGCACTCAAATTCATTTTTATAAGGCTGTAGAGTTTAATTAGGGATGTGGTGGCTCAGTGGCTAAGACGCTGTGCTTGTTGATCAGAAAGGTCAGCAGTTCAGTGATACGAATCCCTAGCGCCGCTTAATGGAGTGAGCTCCCTTTACTTGTCCCAGATTATGCCAACCTAGCAGTTCGAAAGCATGTAAAAATGCAAGAATAAGAACTACCTTTGGTGGGAAGGTAACAGCATTCCATGTTCCTTCGGCATTTAGTCATGCTAGCCACATGACCAATGGAGATGCCTTCAGACAGCGCTGGCTCTTTGGGTTTGAAATGGAAATGAGCACTGTCCCCTAGAGTCAGGAACGACTAACACATATGTGCGAGGGGAGCCCTTACCTTTACCTTTTTAGAGTTTAATTAAACTCTTAAGAAAAGTAAACTGAAACAATATGGAGAAGGCAACCATGATGATTGAGGTGACTGGGTACTTGGTCTTGAGAAATATAATAGGACTCTTCAAGAATCCAAAATGGTATCACGGAGCAACCAACCATGATCTCTTTTCAAATATTGTTGGTGTAGGATATGGAATAATCAGGATCTTAAGTTATAAAAGATAAATTCTAGTTGGGAAGTGTCAGGCCAGTTCTATAGTGGAACTAATTAACGAGGTGGTGAGTTCTCATCAGCTGGATAACTTCAAGCAGACAATTGATAGTAAATTGGATAGACAGGTTTTGTAAATGCCTTAATTTGGATCCTGCACTACGCTGGAATTTTCAGTGGCTGAAATAATTTCTTCCAACTGTTACAATTCTGCTTTTTTCTCCCAGTTCATTGCCGTTGAGGGACTCAGCTTTGTCTGCGGGATAGTTAATCATAACCCCAAATCAAACTAAATCAAAATCTGTTCTTCCTGCAGCAGAAGTCAGAGTTTCATAGAGAGGACAGCTATCTTGAACAGGAATTCTGATCTGCCCCTTCCTAATGCTGCACTCAACCCAGCCAATAAAGCTATGCCTGAAACTCAAAGAAACCCAGAAGAAAGCAGTTGCACTTGCAAATTAAAACCAGATGCCTTACTAGAGCTAAGAATACATAAACCCATTGATTTCAATGGCTTAAGCATGCGAATGTCTGTTGATTTAGTCCAGGGGAACTAAAAGGGTGCACACACTGTCAAGTACTTATGTGTGCCTAAGCAGCTCATTTGGATTTGAGCCATAATGATTGAACGTAATAATTCACATATGCAATCCAAAGCAATAATGTGCACTTTAATCAGAATAATTTGGTTTTGCGGAGGTTGCCAAATAGCAAAAGCCAGATTATGTGACCCAGAATAAATTACTTCAGATTTAAAATTGGTCTGTGGGGTTTCTTTCCCCCCACTTAAGTGGTAGAATAACATAGAAGGAGAAAAATCTTAAATTGTCAGCTAGTGTGCAATAACATTTTTTAGTCTGCTCGTAAATAATTAAGGAGTTGATTTTGATAAATTGCTTTGTTTGTTGATGTCTTATTTATTGAGTTGTTAGATATGATATGAGTTTTAGGCTCCAGTTAAAGAGATGTCTATACCAAATTAGCCTTGCATGTGCACTATAAAAAGTGAATAAGATCCATGCAGATTAATATGCCCCTGGATACATATTTGAATTGCAGGCATTGCCTTATGAATTACAGCAGCTAGGTAACCTTCATAATCTCAAAAAACTAAGCCGCGTAAAATCTGAAATAGTGGGATGAGAAACCACCAGACTATTCTAAGTCTCTACTCTAGAACAAACCAGAAGTTGGTAATGGCAAACAATTTCCATATGATTGTCAGGAAAACTATTTGGATATGTAGGCAAGGACTTGGACTTGACCTGAAGGAGACTGTTTTTTTATTGTCTTATTTGTATGGCATCACTTTAAAAAAAAAATCCTTGTGAGGATGGGAAGGGAAGGAAATGAAAGGATACTTTATTTGGCCAAGTGTGATTAAAAACACAAGGAATTTGTCACCCATACAGAAACTCTCTGTATGACACCTATAAGAGAAGATAATAATGACACCCAAAGAGAAGGTAGTAGAAAAGAGGACAAGGATAATAGTAATACAGCCATACTTCATGGGTAAATATACTTAAGACAGTACTGTGGTAATTATGTATTCAGCAGAGTGATGGTGTGAGGGGGAAAAATGTCTCTGTGTTTAAATGTCTGTGGAGATTCTCACTCATCCTGGTCATGATTGTCAAAGCAAAGGTGCTTTTCCAAGAGGCAACTGGACTTTCTAGTTTTTCTTTGAAGACATTTCACTTCTCACCCAAGAAACTTCTTCAGCTCTAAAGAAGCTGAAGAGGCTTCTTGGATGAGAAGCGAACCATCTTCAAAGAAAAACCAGAAAGTCCAATTGCCTCTTAAAAAGCACCTTTGGGCCTCTGCTATCTAGTTGCTTTGGCACACAATGGCCTGTAGCGGCATCCCAAGGGGAGGAGTTGAAACAATTCACATCCAGGATGTGAAGGGTCTGTAGAGAAGAGTCAAATGGCCAGGAATTTTTAAAATCTCTCCATCCACCCCCACCACGACCCTTTCATATGTTTACATGAAGAGTGTATAAGGGACTTAATCAATCTTGTTTTTGCTTTCCTTTCTAAGAGTAAAGTGATGGTTCTAAAGACAACTGTATAACTGTAAAGCAGGCCAGGTTGTTTAGTATTGCTCATCTGATCTTGAAGAATTTCAAGACACAAAAAGAAAACTAAGGTGCAAACATTTAAATGCCCCTTGAGAAGGAATGATGCAAAGAAAAATGGCAGAAATCACGCTTTGAACTTGACAGTATCTGTTTCAGAGGTGGGTTGCTCCCAGTTTGTCCTGGATCACCTGAACCAGTAGTAGCGGTGGTGGGAGGATCCGCTCACCCGCATCGTGTGCATGTGGAAGCCAGTGGTGGGTTCTGGATCCCGTTCCAACTGTACCGGTTGGAACGGGCTGGCGTCACCCACATGGATGTGTGTGTCACGCACTTGCTTTGTACCTGCCTGCGACACCTCCGCAAGCTTCCGCGATGCTCCAGCTGCTTGGCGGAGCGTCGTGCAAGCGTCAAAGGCTTAAAAGACAGATAAGGAGCGTGGGTGGATGGCCCGCTGGAGCACCGTACTGGAATGGTGCCTCTGTGACACTCCAGCTGCTCAGTGGAGCGTCACGCAGGCGCTGTATGGGTTATGCGCATGCGCATGCGCGTGCGTGGATGCGCCAAAGATTTAAAGGACCGGTAAGGAGCTCAGGCAGGTGGGCGGGCCCTCCGGAGCACCGTACCGGAATGGTATCCGGTGCTCTGGGCAGGCTCCGGTACGCCCGCACCAGGGCATACTGCCTGCAACCCACCACTGGTGGGAGTGCGCCTGAACCTGTATTAAAAAAATTGGCAACCCATCACTAATCTGTTTATTTTTACATTACTGACATTTATGGGAATAAGCATACTAGATCATATATTTAGTCCAGGGTGAGTAATATTCTTTTTACTCCTTCAATTCCAGCTGAAGTAAATATTTTGGAATTGCATCACATGCCCGTGTCTGGCCAAAGGTAGCAATAATTTTCTTGCATCTCCTTCTTTTCTAGCATCCATCCTTTCTCTTTTTTCTTTCTCAGCTAGCAGGCTGCTGAGGAAGGGCCTTTGGCAAAAGACTGAACTGATTGAATACATTTGGCAGATGGGCTGCACATTGTTAGTATCTGAGTTAATTTTTCAGTTAGTTTATTTATTTGTAAAATCTACTATAAACCTGGACATTGTGTAGCCGCCATTTTGATTTGGATGTTGGATGTTGGATGTTTATTATACTTGCATGCCGCCCTATTCCCGAGGGACTCAGGGCGGCTAACAAACAAGTGGGGAAGGGGGAAATACAAAAAACAAACAAGACAGAAACAAGATACACAAAACAGATTAAAACAACACAACAGTCACAGCAATTCAAGTGGGGCTGGGAACTCATCAGCCCCAGGCCTGCCGGAATAGCCAGGTCTTGACGGCTTTGCGGAAAGCTAGAAGGGTGGTGAGGGTCGGAATCTCCACGGGGAGATCGTTCCAGAGGGCCGGAGCAGCCACAGAGAAGGCTTTGCCTGCCTATAGGCCATTCTTGCTTGCAGAGTGAATTTTTCCAAAAAGGAAGAGTTTGAATTGTTTGGGGTTTTGTTTGTTTGTTTTTCTGAAATTTGCAAAATTAGTCTCCTCCTAGGATTCTCTTCCACCAGACCCCTCTTCCAATGTTCTTTTGCTGGGAGCTACTTACCAGCTTAATAGCTCCATATGTTGCAAATCATACAGTTAATGTAGATATCGTATGTTTTGAGCAGCAGAGGCAAATAAGGGGATTTTCCCTTCCTCCCATCAGGAAGCTGACAATATAATTTTAATATGCGAAGACAGTGGATTGAAAAAATGGCAGAATAAATACCATGGGGGAAAAATGAGGTTTAAGGCTTGGCATTTTTAAAAAAACCAAGCGTTGTTATCCTGAGGGAGACACTAGAGGCTCTTCTAACATCTGGGGCACAACATAGTTATCTTAATCATGAGACAGGCTGTGTGGAGATCCATGACTGCCAGCAGAAGTGGGACTTAGCAGAAGGAGCTAATTAGGAAAATTGGGAGAGAGAATTCATTGGGGGGTCAACTTTGCTGTCAATTTTCTTTCTTTCTTTTTTGCTTGAAGCTTTTAATTCTCTCCCCCTTAATCATACAGAGATTCGAAGATGTCAGCTTTAATAAGGAACTGCACAAAGAACTGTATCTAATAGGCCAGAAAAATGTGGTTAAATGGAGGGAAGGCCTTTCTCCTGACTTGGAGGAAAGAGTGTTAATTAGTTTGTCAATAATATTTGCAATGAGCCAGCAATACAAATGTGAAATCAAATACATAGCTATCCACCCATCCATCCATACACACACAAACACGCATGCATGCACGCACGTACGTTCGTATGTACGTATGTATATATATAAACCACCTCTTTTTTCATGCTTCCAAGTTATTGTCTACAATTACAAGCGAAAGTGGGGTGATTGAATTCAGTTTCCAGGTTTAAGTACACAGTGAACTGGGTAATTTGAACATTATTGAGTTTCAGTTTATTTCACTATGTAAAATAAGTGGGTTTGATTTGAGCTACGAATGGGCTGGAAAACTTTTTCTAGGAGTGAAAGGGTATATTTTGTATACTCTCTTGTTCCATCATTGCGTTGAGAGATGACAGCACAACCTTCAACACCAGCAGATCGCTGATTCAATTTATGTCAATAAAGGGGATAAGAACTAGGATGAGAGCCAGCTCTTTATTGTTCAAAAGTCCCCAAAGAATTGGATGCCCCACAGACATTCCACTTATTGCAAAACAAAGGAAGGAAAAAAACATGCATGAGATGATGACTTTTTATTGATACTACTACACTTCTGAACCTATATCTTTGCTTTAGCTAAATAAATGAAAGGGACAGTGACATACTATTTAATTTATTTATTTTGTAAAGTATGTATAAGATAACAGATATAAGTATAAACATGATTATGAGTACAGGAAATGGATACGAGTAAGTGGGGACAATAGGACAGGGACAGTAGGAACATTGGTGTGCTTCGTGACCCGTCAAAACCGCGCTCGACTAAGCCGCACCCGATTAAACCGCGTCGCTGATGTCATCAAGAGGGCGACAACAGCCAGCGTGGAGAAAGAAGGGCGCTTTAAATAGCGCTTTGAAAGCAAGCCGATTCAACTTAAGGTAAGGGTTAGGTTTAGGGTTAGGGTTATGTTTAGGGTTAGGTTTAGGGTTAGGTTTAGGGTTAGGGTTAGGTTAAGGGTTAGGGTTAGGGTTAGGGTTAGGTTAAGGGTTAGGGTTAGGTTAAGGGTTAGGATTAGGTTTAGGGTTAGATTAAGGGTTAGGTTTAGGGTTAGGTTAAGGGTTAGGTTTAGGGTTAGGGTTAGGGTTAGGTTTAGGATTAGGTTTAGGGGGGTTAGGTTTAGGTTTAGGGGTTAATTTTAGGTTTAGGGTTTACAGCGTGCTTCTGTCTCCGCACTGTTGTCGCCCTGTTGATGACGTCAGCGATGCGGTTTAGTCGGGCGCGGTTTAGTCGAGCGCGGTTTTGTGGTGGAACCGGTGCGCTTATTCATGCCCCTTACAGACCTCTTAGGAATGGGGTGAGGTCAAGAGTAGACAGTCTAAGATTAAAGTTATGGGGGTTTGGGGAAGAAACCACAGAGTCAGGTAGAGCATTCCAGGCATTGACCACTCTGTTGCTGAAGTTGAATTTTCTGTAATCGAGTTTGCAGCGGTTTACGTTATGTTTGTATCTATTGCGAGCTCATGTATTGTTGTGATTGAAGCTGAAGTAGTCATTGACAGGTAGGACATTGTAGTGGATAATTTTGTGTACTATGCTCAGGTCAGACCAAAGGCGGCATAGTTCTAAATTGTCTAACCCCAACATTTCAAGTCTGGTGGTGTAAGGTATTATGTTGTAAGCAGAAGAGCGGAGGACTCTTCTCATGAAATATCTCTGGACTCTCTCAAATGTATTAATGTGTGATATGCAATGCGGGTCCCAGACAGATGTATTCAAGAACAGGTCTAGCGAAGGTTTTATATGCCCTAGTTTGCAATACAATATTATCGGAGAAGAAGCTTCGCAAGATTAGGTTAACAACTCTTAATGCCTTTTTGGCAATGTTGTTACAGTGAGCTCTGGCACTTAGAAATGAGTACTCCAAGGTCATCCATGAGGTTGTATCCACCCAGGTTTGTATTTGGTGTTGTGATTTTTTTTGCCAGTATGTAAGACAGAGCATTTGTTGGTTGAGATTTGGAGTTGCCAATTGTTTGACCATTCTGACACATAGTCAAGGTCTCTTTGTAGGGCAGTAGCATTGTTGGTGGTGTGGAACAGTTTTACATCATCAGCGAAGAGAGCTCTGATGATATAGTCGCAAAAGTCATTTATGTAAAGTATAAAGAGTATGGGTCCTAATACGCTGCCTTGGGGAACACCACTGTTAACAGGTGTAGGTTTTGATAGAGCACTCCCTATTTTGATTACTTGTTGCCTGTTTGAACTATGGTTCATTTGCTTTAGATAGGACTTTAGTAAACAATTTAACAGAGGAAAAGTGGTTGTGGGAGGGGAATGCTTGCCCATCGGCTGTACCCAATGCAATAGATTTTTGTCTGGGAATAAAACCAAATGAGGAGAGGCCCTTGCTCCAGCATTCACTGGGATCCAAATGGCTGAACCCATCATGAAAATGCTGGCATTCTGTAAATCCCAGTTGACATCTAAAAGCCCAAACTACTGTGAAAATGTAATATGCCAGAGAAGGTTACTTATAGTGAGAAAAAATACATTGATCTTTTTTCAGCAGAACTACTTTTCGACCTGCTAGCCATGAACTAGATTAATTCTGTTTTTTGCATGGGCTAATTTCATCACGCCTGGAAAGCTAGTATTGTTGGCATATCTATGAAAGATGGAGATCTAACGCATTTAACATTGTATGAAAATTCTTGGGAGTGGAGTAGCAGGAAGTATAGGACAGATGGAATACTTCATTTTCACAGTTGCGTACTTGAAAAAAGTGTTGAAGCCCATGTGCCACTTGGGAACAGCTGACAGGCACAAAAATTGTCATCTCATTGGAATGGACACCAGCTAAAAGAAACTTATTTAATTTTCAACCAACGCTAAATATTTGATGATTCCATGTGATACTTGGTTACTGGCAATAATTTTATTTGGTTGGTTTGTATTTTTTCCCCACGTTAATGTTACTTTTTCCATGTTGACATTTTATTTTTCAAATAATTGATTATTTGATTAGTTGCTGAAAATATTTCAGCAATATATATTTGGTAAACTAAAAATAAAAACTTACTGTTGTCATTATTCTTCATTAAATAATGTTGTTATGGTTGTTATTCTGATCAATTAAAAAAGAAATGTTTTCACCAAAGCACTTTGATGAAGCTGCGTTAATGTTCCTGACAGAATATTAATATGTTTAATAATATTTTATTAAATATTAATATTATTATATCAATATATTTAATAATATTTGTGCTGATAAATAAATGAAGGGAGACTAGTATAGACCTATTTCAAGCTATTCAGCTCTCATCAGGTAGCCATACCCTGACTGGGATTCGAACGTGGGCTATTTTTACATGTTAGGGAGTTATATTATTATCTAAGCCACAAGCTCTCCTCCCTTATCAGCTGAGCCAAGGAAATGATTAAGTGTTATGTCAAAGCACCTGGTATGCCCAAGTATTGGAGGGAGGATACTGCTTCCTTTTTGAAACACAAAATGGTTTTTCTGCCTGGAAGGCTCCTGGAGTGTGGCTGAAAGGCAAAAGGGAAGCAGTATGCTCCCTCCCATACGCGCTTAGAGACTAATACAACTGCGCTTAGAGGCTAATACAACTGCCTAACATGTAAAAACAGCCCAGGTTCAAATCCCAGTAAGTGTATGGCTATCTGATAAGCACTAAATAGCTTGAAATAGATCTATACTAGTCTCCCTTTATTTATCTCCCTTTATTTGTTTATCAGCACAAATGCAACACACACACACACAAACACACACACTTATATATAAGTACTTAATAATATAATTTATATAAATTACAAAAAAGCACTTTGGTCTAGTAGTTAAGGCCCCAGGCTAGAAAGCGGGAGATCATGAGTTCAAGTCCCACTTTAGTCTGAAAGACAGCTGGGTGACTTTGGGCCAGCCCTTGTCCTTCAGGCCAACCCACCTTACAGGGTTGTTGTTGAGAGGAAAATAGGGAGAGGAAAGAGGATATGTTCACCGCCTTGAGTTATTTGTAAAAATAATAAAGACGGAATACAAATAAGATAAATAAATAATATGCTAATATACTATAATAAAGGTTAATATTTAATATTTGTTAATGTAATACCCATGTTATAAATAAAATGAATACACAGGCTTATTTGGGTAAGGCAAAGTTCAGTACAGGCAATGAATTATTGAAGATGGATATTGTTATGCCATCTCTCAATGTGATCTCTCCCGTTAGTACTGTCATTATTGATAGTATAATTTCCCCTTGTGCATATTGCAAGTCTCTAACACATTGAGGAAATTACACACACCTGCATTTATTTATTTATGTGTTTGCTTACTTACTTATTCAATTTATATAGCTAACCATCCATCTCACACATGTGACTCTAGGCAACGTACAATAAAAAAAGCAAATAAACAATTTAAAACATTGTAATGTAATAAATATTTTTAGCGTATTAAAATTGTTAAAACACAGGTACAAAGAAAACCATAGGAAAATAAACCAACAGCCTACATACAGTTTATGTTTTAATTGCATTTGCATTTTGAAATATATATTTACAAATAAATATTAAGCATATTAAATATGTTGAGATTTTTTTTAAAGAATAAAATGCAGATTAATGAAGAGATTTGAACTAATTTATGAGTACATGCAGAACAGGGATTGGAAACTAATCTATCCATGCTTATATCCTAGTGAGTCCAGCCAATTACTCTAAAGATCTAAGGGTCTCAGCTATAAATTGAGAAGCTGTACCTACTGAGATACAATCTCCTATGCAGGTAGCTAAATTTAGGAGCATAGATTTCATTTTTGTTTTATTCCATAATAAATAAAGTTTCAGACATCTGCCCATTCGCTAGATTAGATTTTCTAAGTTTTTCATTGGTGCCCTCACTCTGTCTTCTTTCCCTTTGTGAGTTTGTACATGATTGCTATTAAGCAATTTTGGAATACAAACTTGCTTTATGAGCAAAGGTTAATTAGGGCCTGAAGAAAGCCTGGGGCAGAAAAATACAGATGCGGGAACTATAGAAATAAGGTCTGCTGGTCAATTTTCTTGAGTGTATAACTTAAATTAAATGTAAGACCAAGAGAACTATTCCTTACCCACACCAGACTCACTGATCTTTCAAATCTCCCTGCAACCGATAGATTTGCATGTATAATGCACAACTGGACCTCTAACTCCCAATCGGGAGCATTTCAGTCTTGTAAGTTGGAGCAGGCACAGCCTGAATAATTGAAATGTGAACAATTCACCCCCAAGTTCACAACGGGGCTGTGTATACAATGAGCCTCCTGCAGAATGCACAGGCTGTTTTCAGCAATCAGTCAGCTCCTTGTGGATGGATATGGATGCAATTTCCCATGTAGCTAAAATCAGTCCAGTTCTATTTTTGAAGTTAAATACTTTTTGCAATTATATATATATATTTTTTAAAAAGACAAAATGTTACAACATTGTCTGAAAATTGGATAACGGCCACTGGACTTCTTGTTGGATTGAAATATTTTGCTTCTTTCAGTCTGAGCAAGTTGGCTAGGGGCACCCCATATAGGTCCTCCAGAGAGTTTCCTGGATAGGCTTGTTAGGTAAGTAGGCAGAGAGTCGTTGGATGGAAATGTTCCAACTCCTAAATCCTTTGCCCTCGGTGGGTCGTTAAATGCTGTCTCCTGGGTGAACTTGTGAAGTGGTCTTAATCTTCCTGAGGACTGTTGAAAAGCAACATAAAAAATGGGGGATAGGTTGGGTCTGAAGGCTCTACCTCTGCTGAACAAAGGGCTCTCCACTTTGGCATAAATGAATTCCTTTTCTTTCACGACATCTCTCTTCCACGTCTAAAGATCATGCAGATCTCTATTTCTAGGTTGCTAGAGGTCCAAATCAGAATCTCACATTCTAGGAATGCCAGTCTCCCTGATTGGTGTCCCCCTGATAAATTTGATGTTTGAGTCCATGGTGTTTATATCATCTGTGAAGATCTGGACTTCTTGGACTTGATTTTTTCTTAGGTATCATCCACATCAGAGATGGGTTGCTGCCAGGTCGACATGGATCAGCCAAACCAGTAGTAGTGGGGGTGGGAGGCTCTATCCGCCCGGAAGCATTCCGTGCGGGGGGGAGCCAGCACAGGAGCGTGCCCGAACCGGTAGTAACATAATTAGCAACCCACCTCTGATCCACATAACTGAACCAGAGGGTTGGGGCCATCCCCTGGAAGGAGCTGAGCGCTTTCTTCTCCACATGGGAGACATGGCTATTTGGAAAATACCACATACCTGTGTCCTTCAAATCCAGCAACACACTGAGACAGAGGCTTGTCCACCTTAAAGATCGGACACTAAACTATAAGAAGAGCAATGTAGTGTATGCAGTCCGGTGTAGTGAAGACTGTTCAGAACTCTACACTGGAGAAACCAAGCAACCTTTACAAATGAGGATGGCCCTGCATAGGAGAAGCAGCACCACTGGACCCTGAATCAGCAGTATACCTTCATTTAGAAGAAAAACAATATACTTTCTTGAGGACAATAATGTCCACATTTTGGACAGGGAAGATAGAGGGTTTTAGAGAAGATTGAGGGAATCCTTTTATGCCAAAGTGGAAAATCCTTCCCTCAACAGATGTGGAGGCCTCAGACACAACCTGTCCTCTATTTTTTTATGGTGCTCTTTCATCAATCCCCAGGAGGTTTAAGGCTACTTACAGGTTCACACTTAACGACCCACCTAGGGCAAAGGATTTGGAAGTAAGAACATTTACTTCCCAATGACTCTCTGCCAACTCACCTAACAAGCTTATCCTGAGTAGGTGAGAAATGAAACCTCCCCTCAACCAACCAACTTTCTCAGATGAAAAAGTTACTTGGATAAGCAGTGAAATGCTTCAAACCAACAAGAAAATAAGTCCAGTTGCCATGATTCAACTTTCAGACAACTTGACCTCATTGACTGAGAATCTTCATCAACTCACAATGTTGTGTTATCACGTGAACTTGGATCAGATTTGGACTATTTTATTTCGGTAATTACGTAAAAATTTTTACATTTAAATTATTTTGGCTCCAGCAATGTAACATGAAATTGCATGATGGTGCCCATCAACTGAAGTGATTGTTGACTGTGCTGTAAACTTTAATGCAGCTGGAATCTTCTTCAAATTGCAAGTCCAGCTGTTACCTTCTTGATCTTGGTTTTACAGCTTAGTTATGATACATTAAACAACAACTGAAGATTTCAACATATCAATTATATGGTGGTTCTAATAACAAATGTTATACTCAAATGCAATTTTCTGATATACAATTAAGAAATACTAATTAATTCCCAGTGTTTTTTTACTCACAAATTCCTCTATGAATTTAATAATGTTTACTTTTTGACTGTTCATATGTAACCTT
The DNA here is from genome assembly GCF_051295495.1 of Thamnophis sirtalis. NCBI lineage: Eukaryota > Metazoa > Chordata > Lepidosauria > Squamata > Natricidae > Thamnophis > Thamnophis sirtalis. The sequence continues at coordinate 22,211,713 of NW_028261388.1, read as the reverse complement.
GTACTAACAAGCATTTTATAAGAATAATAATGTAGAATACTTAGCTTATATTTATTTTCATCAAAGCAATTATTCATATTTTGTGTTTTTAAATGTTAAATGTTAAAGAAAGTTCAGATACAGAGGGAGAAAGTAAATAATCCTACTCAAATATTCAGATTCAAATACAATGTTCTAGTATAAACAAAAAAAATGTCCCACTCCTAATTGATTTCCTGGGGCAAATTACTTTTTTAGATAGTGTTGATGAGTAAGAGACTTTTATGAAACAATCCTTTGTAGTGATAAAAAGTGTTGGAGATGCTCTTTTGAAGGCATTAACAAAAACTTTTGAATAAAAAAATAAACTGTAGTTCAGGCTACATCTGTATTTTGTTACAGTCAGATATGAAATGTAGGAATAGGCAAGAATATTTTATTTATATGTATGCCATAAAGTGAGGGAAATCATCATAAAGAATTTTTAAAAAGCATGTTCACTTCAGTAACTCTCCCACTGTTTCTTTCTCAAACCTGAATTGCTTTAGAGTATCTGTTTTTTGTCACTGCGTGTTCCTTTCTGCAGAACTAATAGCAGCTTGGTGTGCTTGGGGGAGTAGGTAGTAGTGTTGGAGGGAATACTTCAGAAACTCAAAGAGTTAAACACTTTTTTTCTTGGTCAATGTGACCCATTTAATTGGTTAAAATAACCTGATGGCACATCTAGCATTGTTCTTGATCTCAAAAGTAGCCTTTTTGATGGGCTCCTGAGTTATCCCACAGTTAAATTCTATGCTTGGCAGAATAAGCATTCATTTTAAAGGCGTATAGCCAAGGAGAAAATGGGCAGGTCCTCTAATACAGTGGCAGAGTATTTACTTTTCAAGCAAAAGTTTAAAAGTTTGTAAAAATTTGTATTAGTAAATTGGTCACTTAGCAAATAATCTGAAGGACCTTCTGCTTGGGACTCTAAAGACCTATTGCCAACCAAGTTGGGCAATACGATACAAACTAACTTCCTTTGAGCCAAGGTGGCGCAGTGGTTAAATGCAGCACTGCAGGCTACTGCTAGATCAGCAGGTCAGCGGTTCAAATCTCACCGGCTCAGGGTTGACTCAGCCTTCCATCCTTCCGAGGTGGGTAAAATGAGGACCCAGATTGTTGGGGGCAATATGCTGACTCTCTGTAAACCGCTTAGAGAGGCCTGAAAGGCCTATGAAGCGGTATATAAGTCTACTGCTATTGCTATTGCTATTGCTTTAAAAAAAAGTTTCAACAAAATATAAAAGGAGTATAAGAAGGAAAGACAAGAAAAGAAGGAAAAGGGAAAAAAAGAATAACTTGTTTTTTCAGCACAGATACAAAATACCTCTTATTCTATAATGCACAATATTTTTATAATCATAAACAATTCTATTTTTTAAAATAGTTTTATTGAATGTTTTAATCTTTAAAAACAGAAAGAAAAACAGAAGAAAAAATAAAACAAAAAACATAATATAAAGTAATTATACAGCCTTCTGTATCAGCTTTCAAGTTTAGCCTTTATAGTTCTCCATTCTGCATTGCTTTCCTATTGCTTTTACCTTGTTCTATAATATAACAACAGTAGTACTAACACTTATAATAATATTAATTATTTATATCACCATATACTTGCATTCTCTATTTTCTGTTTTGGCTTTTATTTTCTAGCCACTTATAAATTCTACTCCATATTTTATAGAAATCCGATCCTTCTCTTTCTTTTAGTTTTATTGTCATTTTGTCCATCTCTGCACATTCGAGTAATTTTCTAATTATTGTTTCATCTCTGGGTATATTGATTTTTTCCCAGTTTTGTGCGAAAGAATCCTAGCTGCATTGAGTATGTGTATTATTATGCATTGAAATTGTTTATCCATTTTTTAAAATCTAATAGTCCTAATAAGAATGCTTCTGGTTTCAGTTCTATTTTTTCCTCCGTAATTTCTTCCAACCATTTCCTGAATTTTGCACCAGTATTTTCTTGTGATGGGGCATGTCCACCACATATGGTAAAATGTTCCAGACTTGTGGCTTCATCTCCATCCTTTGGAGGATAAATTTGGGCACATTTTGGCCAATCTCACTGGAGGCAAAAGCCATCTATAAAACATTTTATAGAGTTTTTCTTTGTAAGATACTGCCGTCGTAAATTTATAATTTCTTTCCCATAATTTATCCCATTTTTCTAACTCTATATTATGGCCAAAATTTGTTCCCCAGCTAATCATTGTCTCCTTTACCATCTCTTCCTCCATTTTATATCTTAAAAGAAAATTACATAATTTGGTAATCATTTTTCCTCCCGTTCCTAATAATATTTTATCTAATTCCATTTGTTTCTCGTTTATTCCGTATTGTTCCCGATCTTTTTAAAATCTTGAATCATAAACAATTCTAATTGTCAAATCCCAAAGTTAAATGTTCATTTATTTCAATTTCTAGCAAGAAGTCCAAGTGGTTTCCAAGTATTAAAAAAATTAGACAAAGTCTTTTCTTCAATCAAAGCAGTCAGTTTTGCCATTTCAGGCAATTACATTAGCTTCACAAACCATTATTCCATTGTAGGAATTTGTAAGTCCTTCCATTTCTGTGCCTACAAGAGTCTTGTTGCTATTGTCATGTATAGAAACAAAGTCCCATATTTCCTTTCAATCTGTTTATCAACCTCTGGTTTCAATTGTGTGTTTATCTTAAAAAATCTCTAGATTAAGATATATATCTCATGCCAATAGATCTTAGCTTTGTTACATGTCCACTAAAGATAATAAAAGAGGGATCAGAAAGGTCAGCAGTTCAGTGGTTCGTATCCCTAGCGCCTCATAACAGAGTGAGCTCCAATTACTCGTCCCAGCTTCTGCCAACCCAGCAGCTTGAAAGCATGTAAAAAAATGCAAGTAGAAAAATAGGAATCACCTTTGGTGGAAAGGTAACAGAGTTCCATGTGCCTTTGGCATTTTGTCATGCAGGCCACATGACTCCAGAGGCGTCTTCGGACAGCGCTCTTCGGTTTTGAAACAGAGATGAGCGCTGCCCCCTAGAGTTGGAAACTACTAGCACATATGTGCGAAGGAAGCCTTTACCTTTATCTTAAAGATAATAAAAAGTACCTTCACATGCATTTTCAATATATATTTGACACCTAAACATCTTTGATAATTTACCAGGTGTTTAATACCAGTGATACATATGATAAAAATTCCTATTTCAAATTATAATTCACACACATAATTCAAATTATAATTCACACACATATTACATACATACACACACACACACACACACACACACACACACACAGAATGAAGTTCCTAGCCTTCACGATTCACTCATGAAGTTGCTTTGGGGGCTACAATGGGAAGACAAATCTGTTTAGGGAAGTAAAATTCCAAGGAACAAAAGACCTTTACTTTTTCAGCCTATCTGATTAACTTGATTACAATGCTCACTCATCAATATGGCTGAAAGCCTTTTGGGGCAACACTTGTGGATGTGGCCATAGGGATTGTCCAGGCTTCTTTGAATTCATTGTTTTGGCCAAGAGTCATCGTCACTCTTTTACAATCCTAAAAATCGGGCCGTTTCCTCTCTTATACGCTAAATTCCACATAGTTTGCTTAATGGCTTGAATATGGTCCCATGGAATGTCAACCTGTCAGGGTTTCTTGTTTGTTTGTTCACTTGCTGAGTAGTACTGATTAGATGGAATATTTTCTAAAAGGATTTAGAAAGTTAGGAAATTCAAACAAACCATCACAAGGTTTCTTCCCGAACCACAGGATGTGGTCCCAAGTGTGGACCACACATGAGCTCTGCTTTAGGTTATTGCAATTCCCTGCCTGTCAACAAATTATGCTCTGTTTGCCAAGATTTGCAACAGTGCCCTACTGTTCATCAACATGAAATGCTCTGGAGAATGGAATTCAATTTATACAGGTCAGAAGAGTCAAAGTTTGTTTTTTTGTAAATACAAGTGTGTGTGAATTGTACAGGAACAAAGGTATAATCACTGCCAGGAGCTTTGCAGTTTGCTTGGTGGTTTTTTTTTTTTTTAAAGTAGATGAAAAATATTCAAGTGTTTAATTTTTCAAGGTTCTTAGGATGAAGTTATATCTAGCAACAGAATCCAGTACGCTATTAATTATCTTCAGTTAAAATGCTGCATTCACTTTTCAGTTTTTCTTGGTACAAGGAGCAGGTTTTTGTGTTAACATTTTCCTTCATTTTCTCTCCAAGTCTGTCCTGCAGTTTCAGCTGAAGCCATGCTCTGTTTTGTTTTGGGATGAGTTCACACGTTATACCTGAAGACTAAGGGATTTGCAAGGATTTTGTGTTGTGTGAACCCAAGTTTATGTAATCAATTAGGGATAAGCAAACAATCTCATCATCATGTGCTGTATACATGTGATCTAGTTATAGAACAATCTTGCCAAGCATGTGCCTGAATAGTTATGATTGTGCCGTAGCCAAATATATCATGTACATGTTGCAGGAGAGGTTGAGGATGAGAAGCCAATTACATACATAATATGTCTGTTCACTTGGCACATACTTTCCAGGTTAGAGGAATCATAAGAGAATTCAATGTTTGGATTAGATTTTTAAGAAGGGAAAGAAGATGTTGCTTTTTATTTCTTTTTCTTTTGATTATTACACAGTCCCATGTAGCTCCTTTGTCAATAGTGCAAAAGTAGATAACCACTGTCCTTTTCTAGGATATTTATAGATATGCTCACATCTCCACCTAGGTGGCTGTCCTGGGATTTCTTGGTGCTGTAAACTTCATCCAGTTCAATTTTACTTTTTATGATGAGGCAAGGTCAATAGGAGATCCCACCTGCTAAATCAATGCCCACATCCAAGTATGCATAACACATTACTCCCCATGGACTCTGAGCCACATAATAGGCATGTGTATGTTTATGGTTTAAGGTATCTTGCAAGGCCCTGAAACTGTATTAATGCCATAAACCAGATATACTAACAATACAGAAGTATGTTGTGTGGACACATCTGTACATTAAACATACTGGTTGCATTTGTAGCACAAAATGATGAAATGACATTTCAGTCCTCCCATGTTCTGTGAACTTACCCATAATTTACATTGTGGCTGGATAGTCGTCACGTGGCATTAAGTCACAATGTGATGTGACTGATTTTAACGTAGTTCAATGTATGAGCCTTCTTATTTCTGAATTAGTTAACTAATTCTGGCTCTTATTGGCACTGCTGTATTTGGATCTCTGTGCAAATCATTGGAAGAAGCAAATTGTCTTTCTGGATCTGCTTCAGGCATGAAGTCACTGGATGCTTTGAGGCCATCCTGAAGTTTGTTCGTTCGTTCGTTCGTTCATTCATTCTCTCTCTCTCTCTCTCTCTCTCTCTCTCTCACACACACACACACACACACACACACACACACAATTTAGGATGGGGAGGAAGGCAAAACCTTATGGAATTGCTATATATTCTTTTGCAATTGCCTGTTTATGATTTGTGAAAAGGAAAAAAAACAAACAATTAAGCCTTATCTGGATATTCTCATTTTCTTGGGTTAGGATCAGTGTGCCAATTCCCCTGAGATTTGGCTAGTGATTAGTCAGCAATCTATCTAAAGTGTGGCTTAATTCCTTGTTGTTAAATAGCGATTTTCTTTCCCCCCCCCCTTTTTGCTGAGCATTAGAGAGGAAGATAATATTGCATATCCTTAAATATTTTCCCAGTGTGGGTTAAAAGATAACATGGGATGTTTCCAGTTGATTAAATTAGTCCTTCAGTGGGTTTAATTTCAATCAGTAATTTATGTAGTTCATCAGTTTATTCTGTATGGGAGGTTTGCTGTATCTTAATATGAACATTGGCCTTTTCCTCCTGCTTGTTGTTTAAACTGGGTTTACTAATCACACTTAAGCCTCACCTTATCAGCATTAGTTATAGCTAGATTTGTATTTTATAATAATACAATTATAAATTTTTGTCATCCACAAAGGGATTCTTCATATATCTCATTAATCCAGGGATAGGTAATCTCTAAGCTGTGTGTGATCAGACAGCAAAATATTTGTTGGTCCTCAACTTATGACTGTTTGTGCAGCAACTGTTTGAAGTTATGACGGCACTGAAAAAAGTGTCTTATAATGGTTCTTGCATATACAACTGTCACAACATCCTTCAACACATAACACATTCACAAGGGTTGCAGAATCCCTTTGTGTGTGTATGTGTGATGTGATCCACACTTGTAAACTTCCCAAGCAAAGTCAATGGAGGAAGCTAGATTTGCATAATGACTGGTGATTCGCTTAACAATTGGAACAAATACAGTCATAAAATGGGCATGGCTCATTTAACTGCCTTGATTAGCAGCACAAGTTCTGGTCCAATTGTAGATCGTAAATCAAGAATTAGCTGTAGTTAAAATTTGGAGTGCATTTTTTTTTGTTTCAACAATAATACAAGACAGATGCTCCAGTTCTCACTTTTAGACGCCTTTTCCCCAAACTGAAAAACAAAATAAGCGGATGTTCCCCCCTCCCCCCACCCTTATCCTTTCTGCTCTCCTCAGCAGATAACCACTTATGACCCATTAGTAGGTCTGAGAGCTGAGCTGTACTCGACTACCCACCTGGTATGTCTGCTCAGTATATAATCCAGTGTGTCATGTTAACACAGAAAATTAGGTTAATTGAGAAAAACAGGTTTAGGTTTTGTTGTGCCTAAAGTAAATGAAAAACATTTTCAACTTTTTTTTCTTTATTTAAAGAAACATTTTCAAGGCCATAACTGGATAAAATGTTGTGATTAACACTGTTGAATCCTAGAAGCTTTGAATGTTGAATGTTGAATGTTGTTGAATGTTGAATGTTTGCAGAATAATGTTAAACATGTTGAAATAGAATAGAATATAATTCTTTATTGGCCAAGTCTGATTGGATGCACAAGGAATTTGTCTTTGATGCATATGATCTCAGTGTACGTAAGACAAGATGCATTCATCAAGAATCATAAGGTACAGCACTTAATGATAGTCATAGAGTAGAAATAAGCAATCAGGAAAGAGTATCAATATCAATCGTAAGGATACAAGTAGCAAAGTTACAGTCCTGCAGTCATAAGTGGGAGGAGATGGGTGATAGGAAGAATGAGGAAACTAATAGTAATAGTAATGCAGCCTTAGTGAATAGTTTGACAGTGGTGAGGGAATATTTGTTTAGCAGAGTGATGGTGTTCGGGGGAAAAACTGTTCTTGTGTCTAGTTGTCTTGGTGTGCAGTGCTCTATAGTGTCATTTTGAGGATAGGAGTTGAAACAATTTACGTCCAGGATGCGAGGGGTCTGTAAATATTTTCACGGCCCTTTTTTTGACTTGTGCAGTGTAAAGGTCCTCAATGGAAGGCAGGTTGGCAGTAATTGTTTTTTTCCCCCTGCAGTTCTAAAATTATCCTCTGAAGTCTGTGTCTGTCTTGTTGGGTTGCAGAGCCAAACCAGACAGTTATAGAGGTGCAGATGACAGACTCAATAATTCCTCTTTTGGAAACATATTAAATAGTTTGTGTTTTAGAAAATATATTTCAGATACTTCTTTGTCAGAAATCCACTGATAATTATGCAGGATATTGTCAGTTAACATTGAAAATAGTTTTTTAAAAATTTTTTGGCAGCTGCTGCACACTGCTGGCTCATATTTAAATGATTGTCCTCTAGGACTCCAAGATCCCTCTCACAGTTACTACTATTGAGCAAGGTACCATCTATACTGTACCTGTGCATTTAGGCAAGAAAAATGAAATGCACAAGTACAGTATAAGTGGTACCTTGCTCAATAGTAGTAATAGTGAGAGGGATCTTGGAGTCCTAGTGGACAACTATTTAAATATGAGCCAGCAGTGTGCAGCAGCTGCCAAAAAAGCCAACGCAGTTCTAGGCTGCATAAATAGAGGGATAGAATCAAGATCATACCACTTTATAATGCCTTGGTAAAGCATTTGGAATACTGCATTCAGTTTTGGTCGCCACAATGTAGAAAAGATGTGGAGACTCTAGAAAGAGTGCAGAGAAGAGCAACAAAGATGATTAGGGGACTGGAGACTAAAACATATGAAGAACAGTTGCAGGAACGGGGTATGTCTAGTTTAATGAAAGGAAGGACTAGGGAAGACATGATAGCAGTGTTCCAATATCTCAGGGGTTGCCACAAAGAAGAGGGAGTCAAGCTATTCTCCAAGGCACCTGACGGTAGAACAAGAAGCAATGGGTGGAAACTAATCAAGAAGAGAAGCAATTTAGAACTGAGGAGAAATTTCTTGACAGTTAGAACAATTAATCAGTGGAACATCTTGCCTCCAGAAGTTGTGAATGCCCCAACACTGGAAGTCTTTAAGAAGATGTTGGATAGCCATTTGTCTGAAGCGATACAGAGTTTCCTGCCTAGTCAGGGGGACTAGAAGACCTCCAAGGTCTCTTCCAACTCTGCTATTGTAAATTTCATAAAGAATAGGAGAAACATTGTTTCATTTGTCATTTTTCTTGCATTGTTGAAGCTAAATTAGATCTTTCTAATTAGATCATTCTCAGTTTTCCCCTCAAAAAGTTTTGTATTTATAGGATTATTCAGTCTCATGCTGGATATTATGATTACTAATTCTATAGATGGAATATGCTGTCCATTCTTTACATGCTTCAAATTCAAGCTTTATTGAACTTTCAGCAGAATGTTTAGTCTGTGTTGAATTTGGATGGGAGTGAAGCTTCCTTTCTTCTTTTGTGGTTTTGAGATGGGGTAATTTTCACAATGTAGGGAAAAGTCTCTCACATTTTAGCTGATGCTGGTGGTTTAAATTTCCCAGAATTCCTTGGAACAAAATGCTTTCTAAAACAGAATTATTCTGGAGAATTCAATTTTCTATTTAAGTTTCTATCCTGCTTTCCCCCCATTATTTTAAAACGGTAAATGTTTTCAACTTTCATTTCCTCCCAGAACACCAGCCATAGGAATAGATTGATCTGGAAAGGAATGATATGTTCAATGTTTCGTGACCCGTCAAAAGCGCGGACGGCAAAAGCGCGATCGACAAAATCGCGCCTTTGACGTCATCACAGCGCGACGAAAAAGATCGAAAAATTCAAATAAAAATTAATAAAAATTAAATTAAAGCAAGCCGATTCACATAAAGGTAAGGGTTAGGGTTAGGGTTAGGGTTAGGGTTAGGTTAAGGGTTAGGGTTAGCTTTAGAGCGTTAGCGTTAGCGTTAGGGTTAGGATAAGGGTTAGCGTTACGTTTTTCGTTACTTTAACGGTTAGGTTTAGGGTTAGGTTTAGGGTTAGGTTAAGAGTTAGGGTTAGGGTTAGGTTTAGGGTTAGGTTTGGGGGGGTTAGGGGAAGGTTTTAGCTTTATTTTTACATTTTTTCGATCTTTTTCGTCGCGCTGTGATGACGTCACAGCGCGCTTCTGTCGAGCGCGATTTTGTCCTACGCGCTTTTGTGGTGGAACCCAATATTTAACTTAACCTGAACACCTTCACCAGAGGATGAAAGTAAACCAAAAACATTCAAAAGATTACAGTGTTGCATAATATATTATTTTTATTTGTGACAAATATATTCCCATCCACTCTTATTTTTTGCAGCTAAATCTGAGGTTTAGAGCATTATAAAAGGAAATAATCTAAAATATAATATGTTGTTTGGTTGCTAAGTTGCGTGACTCTTCATGACCTCATGGACCATGGTATGCCAGGCCCACCTGTCCTCCACTGTCTCCCAGAGTTTGCTCAAATTCATGTTCATTGCATCAATGACACCATCCCATCCTCTTCGTTCCCCTTCTCCTTTTGCCTTCAATCTTTCCCAACATCAGGGTCTTTTCCAATGGCTCCTCTCTTCTTATTTGGTAGCCAAAGTATTTGAGCTTCAGCTTTGGTATCTGTCCTTCTAAAGAAAAGTTAGGGTTGATTTCCTTTATGCATATTAAGCATATAATTAAAGATCTTTCATTAAGGTTGCATTAATTCAGAGATGCTAATTACAGGTATTGGATTGGATCCCAGTCGTTTTTGAACAATTTAGAACAATTTAGACCTGCTTAAACCTCCGAGTAGAAAACAATCCTTGGCTTCATTTGGATGCTTCCCACAGAAGGGAAGCCCAGAACTTCTTGTTGGATAGGGAGAAGTAGAAAAGAACATATTTACTTTACTTTGTTGTCATTGTATGTATATACATAGTTTACATGTACAGCGAAATTCATTTAACATCCAGAGACCAGGCCCAACACACATAGCAATCCCCAAACACAACCCCAACCACCAAAAAATTCCCCGCCCCTAAACCACCCATCCACGCAACAGGCCAAATAGTGCTGTCCAATAGCTCACTGATGGTGGCCGTTTAGTTCATTGTTGAGTGCAATTATAGCTCTGGGATAAAAGCTATTCAGAAGACGTGTGGTCCTAGTTTTAATTGCTCTGTATCTTCTGCCAGAAGGCAACAGTTTAAAAAGATTGTAAGCAGGATGGGAAGAGTCTCTGAGAATGTTATGCAACTTCCTCAAACAGAGAGATGCAAAGATGTCATCCAGGGCTGGTAGCTGGAGCCCAGGGATATTCTGGGCAGTTTTAATGATTCTCTGTAGAGCTTTTCTGTCCGCTGCAGAGCTGCTCCCATATCATGCAAGAATGTCATATGTTAGGCGCTCTCAATAGTGCTGCGATAGTAGGACAGAAGTAGATGTTGAGATAGATTTATCTTCCTTAGCATTTTCAGGAAGTACAGCCTCTTCTGGGCCTTCTTCATGAGCATGTTAGCATTCATGGTCCATGAGAGGTCCTCCGAGATATAAATGCCCAGATATTTAAAACTACCAACCTTCTGCAGCTCCTCGCCATTTATGTGCAATGGTAAATGTACATCTCTCTTCCGCCTGAAGTCAATTATAAGTTCTTTAGTTTTTTTGGGTGTTAAGTGTAAGGTTATTTTCTTTACACCACAATGCCAGCCCCTGTACTTCCTTTCTATAAGCAGACTCGTTGTTCTTATTAATGAGCCTCACCACTGTTGTGTCATCCACAAATTTAATAATTGTGTTGGTGTTATACAATGGGGTGCAGTCATGTGTGTGTAAAAAAATAAAGGAAGGGGCTTAGCACACAACCCTGGGGGACTCCTGTGCTTAATATCAGAGTAGAAGAATGGTGAGATCCCATCCTTACTAACTGTGGCCTATCTGTCAGAAAATCCTTTATCCACAAATAAATCATATTTAAGTGTTCTGGGTTCTTCTATGGGAAGTATCCTTTTCTTTCTTCTCAAGTTTGTAAATCATAGTGTGATGTCCTCATCTAATTGCCAACACTAAACAAAATAAGGTAGAGTAGTGAGAGGTCCTCTGCAGTGGTGGGTACCTGTTGGAACGGGCCTAGCGGTGCCATATGGATGTGTGCAGTCCGCGCATGTGTCTTAGAGTGTGGCGCAGTGGGTAGAGTGCAGTACTGCAGGCCACTTCAGCTGACTGCTAGATCAGCAGTTCAGCGGTTCAAATCTCACCGGCTCAGGGTTGACTCAGCCTTCCATCCTTCCGAGGTGGGTAAAATGAGGACCCGGATTGTTGTTGGGGGCAATATGCTGACTCTGTAAACCGCTTAGAGAGGGCTGAAAGCCCTATGAAGCGGTATATAAAAATCTGCTATTGCTATTAACGCCTCTGTGATGCTCCAGCTGCTCAGCAGAGCGTCGTGCAGGCGCTGTACGTGCCGTGCACGTGTGTGGAAGCACTGAAGACTTAAAAGACCTTAAAAGTAAGGAACTCGGGCGCCTTGGGCCCCCTGGAGCACTGTACCAGAATGGTATTCAGTGCTCCGGGCAGGCTCCGGTACACCCATACCAGGCTATACCATCTGAAACCCACCACTGGTCCTCTGCTAATTGATGGCAAATATGGAATAAGAAGTTAACATGATAGTTCATCCCTCTAAAGCATTTTCAGTTGGAAGATTTTAATTAATTAGATTTCTCCAGCCTTCATTTAAATTAGTGATTGACATAACACAGATTTTATTTATTTATTTATTTATTTATTTATTTATTTATTTATTTATTTATTTATTTATTTATTTATTTATTTATTTATTTATTTATTTATTTATTTATTTATTTATTTATTTATTTATTTATTTATTTGCATGCATGATTTATAGGCCACCCAATCCCGGAGGACTCCGGGCGACTTACAATGAAGGAAAAAAAAGAAATAATAAAAAATGAAAATAAAAGCAGGTTAAAATCAACACGCATACATTCGTTATGATCGGGGCTGGACCTCAACAATGAGGTCAACAGCCTCAGGCCTGCCGGAATAGCCAAGTTTTAACAGCTTTTCTGAAGGCCATGAGAGTGGGATAAGTAATTTCATGATTTTAAAAACTGGATACTAGAGGGAATAAAAGATTTTAGGTAGAAGAAGAAAACACAAGCCTGCAAAATGAAGCAAAGCATTATAGCAATGAAAATACTGAAACAGACTTTTGAAGAATGGAATCAGAACCTAGTAGCACAATATCGACAAAGTTAGTAAAAACATCTGCTTCTATGGATAGACTACATCCAAAATATGTCACTGAAGAAATAACAGATGTAGAACACATTTTATTGACAATATAAAGATAGTATCAAAAGTGCATTTATAACTAACAAGCCAAGAGAATGACTTGAAAAAGGATGTTTCGCTGGATCTATAAAAGAAATTAGCTGATATTTTAAAATTCAAAGGGGAAATGCAAAGGATAACTCAAAAGAACAAGCTGGACAATTTTTTCCTTTGGATTTATTTAAAGAAGGCTTGTTAAGTTCTTGAAGAATTCTGTATGATGGAACAAAAACGAAATGAAGAGAAATCATATCCTATGACAATATTTGAATGAACTGAATATTAAGACTGTTAAAACAACTTTATATTTCTTTCTTTTACTTTTATTTGATCAAGGTTAAAACAAGATACGTTGTTACTTCTGGCAATCCTTTATGGAATTTTGTGGACACCAGAACTGAAAAGATGATGTTTTATGGATTCCTTTGTAGAGAGATGGGATGTGGGATGGAGAGATAATTATTTGTAGTTTTATAAGGGATGAATAGTCACTAAATGTTTTATACTCATTGAGTTGAAGGTTGGAAAGGACCCAGTAGGCTGGGGTTGAAAATAGAACAGAATAGTCTGGAAGTATATGGCTAATGGGTAGCATTTTTTATTTCATACTAAATCAGCTCAGTTCAGAAACTGGCAGATTTTATATTTTATAGTTCTCTGGCCAAGGAAAAGCAAGGTAACTTTATTAAAAAGAACACCAACCCAAGTGTAATGGTAATAAAATACAGCCAATGTTAAAAACAGAAATTGAAATGTTTCAGAAGTCAGTACTATACTTATATTAATTTGAACAGATTAAGGCCAGTAGCAAAATAAAACTTTAAAAAGTTAACATCTTAATGAGAAGCAGCTCAAACTAAAGTCCTGTTGAAGAACCTGCAGTGAAGGAAATCAACATACTATACACACCCCAATTTAGTTTATGTAATTTAGGGTATAAATTTTACAGCTTTAGGAGAGAGCTGTGTGTTCATTTTGTTAGCTCTTTATGTGGACGATTGGTACAAATCCTTAACTGCATATCCAAACTCTCTCCCAATGTGGTCATGAATAACTCACGCACTGCACTCTGGACTGGAGGAAATATGGGTGGAAACTAATCAAAGACAGGAGCAACCTAGAACTAAGGAGAAATTTCCTGACAGTTAGAACAATTAATCAGTGGAACAACTTGCCTCCAGAAGTTGTGAATGCTCCAACACTGGAAGTTTTTTAAGATGATGTTGGATAGTCATTTGACTGAAGTGGTGTAGGGTTTCCTGCCTAGGCAGGGGGTTGGACTAGAAGACCTCCAAGGACCTTTCCAACTCTGTTATTCTATTCTATTCTATTCTATTCTATCACAAGTTATACCAATGCCACCTAGCAGCACCTAACGACTGATCCAGTAACTGGAGGAATTCAAAACATTCCCATCAGCATAGATCATGTCTGTAATCTAAAAAGTCATATTGCCTTCTTTCTCATGCATGTTCATATTTTTGTAATATACATGCAATAACAAATGTGGAATCTATCGGAATTCCTCCTTGAATAAATCCTTCAAGCTTCCCAATTTGGGCTGTCCTACTTAACAAAAATGGTAACAACATGTTGTTTTCTCCTGCCCATCCTCTTTTTTTTCATTTAGGCAACAAGAGCAGCATTAACGCACCACTGTGAAAATCTGGGAGACTCACTGGGCAAAGAAAATGATATTGCTTTGATTATAGATGGCCAGACTCTGAAGTATGCCCTATCCTTTGAAGTGAGGCAGTCCTTCCTGGACCTAGCATTATCCTGTAAGGCTGTCATTTGTTGCAGGTAAGAAATCCAACTGAAGTCCACTGTACTCAATGGATTTACCTTAGAGCAGTGATGGTTAACCTTTTTGCCATCGTATGACAAAAGCAGGGGGAGCGCATGGGGTCATGCACGTGTGTGCCCAGCCCACACCCATGATTCTATGTGCCCACCCCCCACACATGTACATGTGCCCCCCCAAGCTCCCCCGCTTTTGCCACGTGATGACACGATGACACCAGGCTCCAAACCCTTTCTAGGTGCCTAGGGAGGGCAAAAACAACCTAGAGGCCCTCCGGAGGCTGAAAACGGTGTGTTTGCTGACTTCCGGTTGGACCAGAAGGCCCGTTTTTTGCTCTCCCTAGGCTCCAGAACATTTCTAGGGTGAAAACAGCCTTAAAGGGCAGTGTGGTGGCTCAGCAGTTAAGAAAGGAAAGCTGGCAGCCCAGGTTTGAGGTGAGCTCCCATCCTTGTTCCAGTTCTTATCAACCTAGCAGTTCAAAAACAATGCCAGATAAATAGGTACCACTTTGGTGGGGAAGTAACAGTGCTCTGTTATGTCATGCTGGCCACATGACTGTGGAAATATCCTTGAAACAGAGATTAAAGGGCAGTGTGGTGGCTCAGCAGTTAAGACACTGGAAAGCTGGCAGCCCAGGTTTGAGGTGAGCTCCCATCCTTGTTCCAGTTCTTATCAACCTAGCAGTTCAAAAACAGATAAATAGGTACCACTTTGGTGGGGAAGTAACAGAGCTCTGTTATGTCATACTGGCCACATGACTGTGGAAATATCCTTGAAACAGAGATGAACACCGCCCCCTACAGTCAGTAACAATTAGTGGACTAAAATCTTCAGGGACTCCCTTACCTTTTTATATATTGTGTAGGTATAGGATTATAGTTGTTAGCATACATGGTACTGTAAGACTCTTAAAGGATGGCCAGATTCAATATTTAATTTAAACATGGCACCTTCCTTCTTTGTGTTCTGTAAAAAGAATATTAAATGTATTCCAAACTTAACAAGAATATTAGATAGGTTGTTTTAAAAAACATAACAGTCTTGTGTTTGCTATATAACACTTGAATTCAAGTCAACATATCAAGGTAGCTTGTCACATATGGGATATATTGGATTTTTGTTTGGCTGTGTGTATCATCTTCTGACTGCCATTGGCCTTTGAAGTAACAGTCTTGTTTATTTGCATTCAGTTATTTGCTCAGCTGATGTTCCCAACATATGGCTGTGAGAGTTTAACAAATATTCCAAAAAGTTATGAATATTGGTGAGCTCCTTAGCGCTGACATAAAATAGTATTCTTGGAGACAGCGCTTCCATACTCTGTGTTGTTAACCCCAACTACTTGCTTATTTTTAACTTAACCTTGTTGATACAGATAATGAATAGAACATCACCATCAATGGAGGTGATGTACCTCCATTTTTCTGCAAACCAAGCCCAGATTTATTGCATTTTCATTTTTAAAGATTTCTCTTGAGAGCCAGCATCAACAGTACTTTATGGCTAAAGCCAAAGAAATAAATACACCATATATCTTAAGTGTATTTAAAGTTACGTTGAATAGAAAATGCATCTGAAGTACTGTACCCCTGTGGAAATGAAAAGCTAACTCCTAATAAATGCTCCATTAAATCCTTTGAATGCATGCTATTTTATATTGACAGTTGCAAACCATAGTCTGTCTAGATTTGATGAAATATTGTAGCATAGGGTTAAGAAATAAAGATGGACCCTAATTTTACCCTCTTTCCCCACTATTTAATTTGAAATTTCCTCTTCCCTATGGCAATTCTGTTTCAGCTTTCTTCCTCTGTGGCTTTAAAGTGCAGTGTCTTATTTGACATGCAGGAGGATGATTAAAGCAGCCCAGAGTGGGATAAAAAATGTTTTCTTTTCTCCACAAGCACCTGGCAAGTGAAAGGAATGTTTCTGTAAAGCCATATAGGCTGTTAAAGGCATTCCTCATTCTCCCTGGAGAAACTCCACTCCACTTTCTTTTATTTTCCCTCCTCTCCAACCTCTGAAATTACATCATGTCTTTTCTTTCTCCTTTGAATCATTTTACAGTATCAATATTTTATTGCACTTTTAAACATTGTTCTGTGGGGTGTTTGGTGCTTTTGAAGGGTTTTTGCTTGTCTTTCAAATTTTCATTTTAAGACGCGCCGATAATTAAAACTGGCCACCACCATATGGAAAGACGATGACTAATGTTGGTAAATTCTTGGCAATAGAAGGAAATTCTAAGCTATCAGCCCTGCTGTCAGTCAAGGAACTCACACTAAGACTTGAGATGGGAATTAATTTGACTATATGGATTGCCCTTACAAAGACTGACTAGATGTAAAGAAAGAAGCCACAATTCAGATTTATAAGATTTCTTCAATGTTACAAGAAATACACTGACTGAACCAATAATTGCGGTTACATGTATATTCAATATGGGAAAAAGTCAAGGCATGAGTATTTTGGGGTATAGCAGTTAGCAATAGCAGTTAGACTTATATACCACTTCATAGGGCTTTCAGCCCTCTCTAAGCGGTTTACAGAGTCAGCATATCGCCCCCCACAGTCTGGGTCCTCATTTCACCCACCTCGGAAGGATTGAAGGCTGAGTCAACCTTGAGCCGGTGAGATTAGAACCGCCGAACAGTCAGCTGAAGTGGCCTGCAGTACTGCACCCTAACCACTGCGCCACCTCGGCTCTTATGCTCATTTCAATTAGCACGCCCATGATTGTGAAAGTGTGACAATTAAAGAACAAAGTTGGAGATAAACAATTTCATGAATTTGAGTGTTACCAGTTGTGCGTCCTTTCAGGCATGATGTGAAAAGGACTTTTATATAAACTGCCAATGCCAGTGAAAATGGGGCTTGTATCTGTGTTTCCTTAGCCAATATTTTTTTCTTGTTGTGTTGTTCGTTCTGCTTTCAAGTGATCTTAACTTCGTACTTAACTAATTTTGCCAGAGGTGTTTCTTTTGTTCTTCGGGAATACTGCATGGAATTAAGAGAAAAGCAGCCTTGTGGTGTCACATTGCAAGCTTTACCTCTTTTTTGTATGTGCATCACATCTGTGAAAAGGTCAGATTTTTTTAGTATGACAACACAGTGCTGCTCTTGTCATTCTGATAAAAAGGACGAATCCCACAGATGCCTCTGAACTCCATATCTCTTGCAATCTGTGATCTCTTGCATACAAAACAGGAGGCCGTTTGAACTTCTGGGCCACTGTAGTATATGCCACCTAATGTAGCCTCAAGCGTTCTTACAGTGGTTGTGTGGGATATTTGGGGCTGAATGTCTTTATTGCAACTGAACCCTATAGTATAATTTGTCCTGTGATATATATTTTTTTAAAAATAACCAGTTAACAAACAAGAGAAAGGAAGGACTCCTCCTTCTTTTTTTCTTCCTGCCACCACATAAAATGAAATCTCTATAATCTAGCTCGCAAAATAAGTCTCTGAAATCATATGCTAAAATATTTATGCTGGGGTTTACTTTGTTCCTTCAGTGACCAGCTCCTGCCTGGTTATTGTAATTTCATTTAGATTGTTTTTTAATTTATAAATTACATCAGAAAAATATGGAGAAGCCCACCATTATTGACATGATGACTTGTTCATTTTCATTATAAAAGATGCCCTCCTTTTTGGCCTGTGACTTAAATTACAATATACTATTTCTGATTAAGAATATGCAAACTTGAATAACATTAATTGGTCCCAAAGAAAATTATCTATGTGTTCTATTTCCCCATATATAGTCCTCTGACTATCCCCGCCTGCTCCCATCTATCAGCTATTGAATTATCAATGCTTATTATCTAGTTCTACCTCTGACAATTCATGACAGCCCAATGCTCGTCTCCGGTTTGAAAACCGTAAGGGAAAGATCATTCTGGCAGCTTTCATGTGTGCATGTAATTGAAGGTGGAGGAAATATGGGGAAAGCAGTCAGATCTGCTGCATCCCGAAAGTTTTCCTTGCTGACCACTTGGAAATCGACCCTTTAAACCAAATGTAATCAATTCCCCCCCCCCACATATTCCTTATACAAGTCCCTCCTTGGGGACGCATGTAAAACATGTTGCAACTGTAATTGACTATGCTTGAGGTGGCAAATTTCTCTCCCTTCTTTCTTTCTTCCCTCCCCCACCCTCCACTCTCAAATCACACAGGGTTTTTCATTTGGAGGTTTAAGGCTAGTGGTTTCTGAGTCTTATTATCCTTGTCATTCGCAACACTTTGCAGAATCAGCAGGAAAGCCAAGTTAGTTATAGGATAGCCTGGTTTCTGTTCATCCTTGTTAATCAACTCCCTTAGCTATAACAGGGATCTTTAGCATATCAGAACACAATTGTTAAGGGGTTTGAAGCAAAGATGGACAACTCTTTTCAGATTAAGCACAGCATAGGTGATGTAGAAGAAGAACGGGCAAAGCAAGGGAGCAGAATTAATAGCAATAGCACTTAGGCTTATACCTTATATACCACTTCACGGCAGCAGTGGGATTCAAATAATTTAACAACCAGTTTGCCCAGAGTCAGGTTGGCTGTTGTGGGAGGCATGGTCCATCCCCATTCTCCAGCTCTGCCACCTAAGGCTCCCATGATGGCCAACCTTACCCTGGGCGAAACGGTTGATAAATTTCCACCCTTTGCCAAAATGCTCTTTCTGAGGCGTCTTGTTTACACATTGGTCTCGAGGCTGTCTCAGCCTTCTGGGCGTGGCTCCTTTAAGAGGTGAGTTTTCTGAGGAACGAGGAGTGGGGGGTTACCGTAGAGACAAAGAATTGGAGTTCCTGAGAACTCCTATGGGAAGGTGAAGAATTGGGGGGAAGTGGAGGGAGGGATTTTTCTCTCTCCCCATGGAGTTTCGTGCAGAGGGTGTTGGTCAGTTTACAGGCAAAAGTGAGAGGGTTGAGGAATTAAGTTGGCAGCACGATCAAAGCTGGGGCCAATGTAGGAGAGACTGTGGGCCCAGGCAAATTATTAACAACCCCCCCCCCCATCAAAGTGGATTCTCAGCGCTGCACTGCCTAAAATGGAGGAATGGGCAACAGAGCGGTTGGCACGAGGGAAGGTGGAGGATCAGGGAGAAGAAAGAGGGAAAGCGGCCTTCTCCTTCCCTTGTGCTGGCTGCTCCGTTGCACGCTTCTCCATTTTAGCACAGCACAGTGCCTAGGATCCAATTTGATAGCGCAGGATGGCTAATTTAACAACCAGTTCACTTGAACCAGTGCAAACTGGCTGAATCCCACCACTGCTTCACGGTGCTTTATAATCCTCTCTAAGCAGTTTACAGAATCAGCATATTTACCCCAACAATCTTAGTCCTCATTTCACTGACCTCGGAAGGATGGAAGGCTGTGTCTACCTTCAACCAGTGAGAATCGAACCGCTGGTGGTTATTAACCTGAAATGCTGCATTGTAACCAATACTGTGCCACCACAGCTTTAATTAACCATGTCATTAGAATCCTTGTATTGCCACAAGAGGTCGAGGTCCAGCTTCCCTTGTATTCCATTGACCTTTATCTAGCACCAATTTAATGCTAGCTATTAATTAACTGGATTTTTGTGTATATATTTGGATAGATCTTCTATGCTGCAACCTTATGAAAGGTCCTGGTTCCTTGGCTTGACAGGTAAGAACAGTCAGGGCAAAGACATTGTGCAACCATGGTAGAAGTCAATAAAAAGAGTAAAAATAAAATGACTAATTTGCACCAAATCATTTAGTATGTGCAATTTTAGTAATCCCCATGTGTTAAATAATTTCCTCTTTTGCAGCATCGAGCATTGCCATGCAGGAGCAAATTGAGGAGCAGTTTCATATATCCAGGATCTCAAACCATGCCCTTGCTTTTCCTAAAGATAATTAACAAGCCAGTTAATTATCTGATAATAGAACTTTGCATGATGACAAACAACTTTGCATTGTATCAAACTGGCAGTTGCTTTCTGATAATTAAAATTTTATTTGCAGGGAATAATTGATGGATGCAAATCAAATATTTAGCTATTGTCATGCAAATTGAATCACGAACCACCAATATCAACTGTATAAACAGTTTAAAATCACTTTTCAGGATTTTCTTAGAATTGTATATTTCCTTTTCCTATTCTTCTTCCTGAATGCCTGAGAGGAGTTTTCATCACTACGTTTACTAATTAGGGCTTTCACTATTGTCCAAATCAGGAATGATGGTAATCAATAATTGTAATCCATGTGCTGTCAGACTCCTGAATACAAAATAACATCATAACTACGTAGTATGATGGACTTGTACGGCAGGCAAAATGTGTAACATGTTCACACTAGTGCAATAGGACTGGGTGTTTGTTAATATGATTTATTGGGTTAGGGATTTTCTGTCTCCATTGTGAGTTGTATTGTGTTGGGGGATGTAAACTGAGGGAGCTCAACCAATCTCATTGTACATATGTTGTGCACTGACAAATAAATAATTCTAAATCCATTCTTTAAAGAAAAGCCAGTTTCTAAAATAACAGTGTGTAGTTGGTTAAGGAAAGATTGAGGAAAATGCTATCTTACAGTATTTTTTCTCTGCCATATAGGAAAAGTAAAAAAAAAAAAATGAGCGAGAAATATGCCAGTTTCAGAATAAGCTAGGATCGTTTCTCTTTGCTGACCTGTAATTTAGTACGCTTACATTTTCTTTTAATTTTTTATTTTAAACACTTAAACACATCAACAAAAACAAACACATAACTTACAAACAACACCGGAACTGAACGTTACTTCTCACAGCATTTAGCAATTGGTGCATCTTTACCAGGTGGTACACCCCGGTACGGGCGTAACAGAGCCTCCAGAGCAACGGGCGCTCCAGAGGACCCATCCGCCTGCCCGTGCTCCTTACCTGTCTTTAAATTCTTTGGCGCTTCTGCACACACGCATGGTGCATACAGCGCCTGCCTGACGCTCCATTGAGCAGCTAAAGCATCGCAGAGACTTGCAGAGGCATTGCTGGATGGTAAGATGCATGTGCGCACTACACACATGTGTGCGCGTGCCGCACACGTTTATGTGGAAAATGCTGGGCCCCGTTGCAACCAGAACCCACCACTGATCTTTACAGTTATTGTTTCCCCTCCTATACATTCCAGTTTTACATTTGCGGTCACCTTGTTTCTTATTCCCTTGCTTAGTTGTTTATGTTTAGCCATTTCTATCAGGTTATCATAATACCTTTATTGTATTGTATATATTTTTCTTATGTCAGTGTATCTTAAATTATCTTTCCTACCTTCGATCTTATTGCTATATCCCAATTCTTCTACTATACGTTAATTTTCGTTTTCCAATTTCTTATTTCTATCATCTAACCACTTGTACCATTTTTCCCAAACTAAATAGTATTCCTCCTTTCCTTGAATTTCCTTCATCAATTTATCCATCTCCGGACAGTCTAAGAACTTCCTTATTACGTCGTCTTTGTTCAGGAGAACGCTACTTTTAAACTAGTTTATAATATCAGCACACTAGAGAGCCATATCGTGTCACCTATCTATCCATAAATAAGTTTTTTAGAACCTGTTGTGTACAAACCAACAGCTTAAATGTGTACAGTAATAGAATCAGTAATCCCATCTCAGTTTTCTCTACCCAATTTTAGTTAATCCAAGTTAAGGAATATATCTTTGAAAATCCCCAAAAGAAAGTGTTTCCTACCAATAATTTTCTTTTTTCAATTGGCTGCCCATGGAATAGGCAATTTAGGTAAAATACATAAATGGAGACAGGCCATATTCAGGACACTTTAAAAACTCCAGTCAATTATTTTGTAATGCAGATTAGTTGTGAAACACCCACTCAAGAGTTTGAGAAAATATGGTCTTACCTTTCAAGGAAATGTGATTAATTGCTTGATATTTGCATGCCAGTTCAATTTTTAAATAGCTGAATTAAGCATACCTCAACTTCTTCTCTTGGGGGATTGTTTTACAGGGCACTAACCATACCTAAGGGAGTCCCCCCCCAGATTTTAGACTGCAGATCCCCTTTCATAACCTCATCCTATTATTCTAATTGTAAGTTTATTCATGCAGTCATCTTCCACCTCTTTGGTACGGGCTTAGGATAATAACACATACTACCTCAATTGTAGGATGATTTAGCTTCTTATATTAACAAATCTGCTTCCAATTTTCTAGAGCTCATTTTCACCTTTGAATTATTCAACATCTATTTTTAAGAAGCAGTTTAGTACATGCATCTGTAACTCCTTTTTCTTGGTTAGAGACAAAAAAATGGACAGAATGAGTATTTGTTTTCCATCTTTGAATGAGACAACTCGGAAAGCTCCATCAGTTGTGCTTTCAGTTCTTTCTGAAGTAGTCAACCTACCAAGTTGATGCTTGATTTCCAGTGTTAAAAACTTCCAGTGTTAGAGAACCCACAACTTCTGGAACGACTTGCCTCCAGAAGTTGTAGGTGTTCCAACACTCAGTTCAGTTGTGTTTATTTATAGGCCGCCCTTTTCCCTGAGGGGACTCAGGGCGGCTAACAACTTATATGGGAGGGGAAGACATACAATAACATAAAAACACAGTATATAATTAAAATCAAGCAACATTCATTCAACATTCGGGCGGGGGCAAATTATGGTCTTTACCCCCAGGCCTGGCGGGATAGCCAGATCTTGAGGGCTGTGTGGAAGGTCTGAAGGGTGGTGAGGGTACGAATCTCCACGGGGAGATCGTTCCAGAGGGTCGGAGCTGCTACAGAAAAGGCTCTCCTCTGCGTAGTTGCCAGCCGGCACTGGCTGGCAGATGGCACTCGGAGGAGGCCCAATCTGTGGGATCTTATGGGTCGAGAGGAGGTAATTGGCACTGGAGAGGTTTAGGAGGAGACTGGACTACCATTCATCTGAAATGGCAGGGGTGTCAAACTTGATTTTATTGAGGACGCATCAGGATTGTGTTTGACCACGAGGTGGTGGGTGGGATGGAGGGGGGGGTACCCAGGGTGGGGGTGGCCATCTCAATGTCACTCGTGTTGGGGCCACCTGTGGACTCTGCCAGATAAAACAGGCTCCCAAGCTTCGTTTTCAGCTGCAACAGCCTCCTGCAACCCTCTGCACCGTGGGCCAGTCCTTCGCTGTTTCTAGGGCAGCCCCAAGGGGCAGATCTAAGCATCCCATGGGCCAGATTTGACACACCTGGTATGAGGTTTTGTGCCTGAGCAGCAGTGGTGGGTTGCAGATGGTATGCCCCGGTATGGGTGTACCAGAGCCTGTCCAGAGCACCTGATACCGTTCCGTTCTGGTGCTCCAGAGGGCCCATCCACCCGCTCTTGCTCCTTACCTATGCTTTAAGCATTTGGTGCTTCTGCACATGCGCATGGCGCTTACGGCGCCTGATCAACGCTCCGCCAAGCAGCTGGAGCATCGCAGAGACTTGAGGAAGCATCACAGGTAAGTACGACACATGCGTGCACCTCGCACGTGTGCACGCATGTCATGTGCGGGCATGTGGGTGACGCCAAGGCTGTTCCAACCGTACCGGTTGGAACGGAATCCGGAACCCACCACTGCTGAGCAGGTGGTTTAACTAGAAGATGTCCAAGGTCCCTTTCAACTCTGTTATTCTGTTTCATTGCGTGGGCCTGCAATGCACATACGTTTGAGGGCTATGATGTTATGAATTTTTAGTTCATATTCAGTCCTTGCAACATATAATTGTTCAGCCAACTAATGCAGCAGTCCCAAACCTTTTGGGCATCAGGGACCGGTTCCGTGGAGAGAGATTTTTCTGTGGACCAGAGGGAGTATGGTTTCACCTGCTGCCTCTATCCCACAGATGGGGTTTCACTTCTTTTCACAGACTGACGGTTGTTAACTCCTGATCTAATGTATCTCTGAATCCTATCTCTTAATATCCAGATGTGACTATTGAGTTTCATTTTTTCCTTCTCCACATGCTACACTTAATGGAAGACTTTTCATGTTTCTTGGTGATGCAGAAATATTGTCCCCAGTGGATGGCTTGATGGATGGGTAGGTGGTGGGTGGGCGGCTGGATGGGTAATATTTGAACACAAAGTCTTTATTTGAAGGCAAAGTCTTTGAAGAATAGGTTTTATTGAACTTAGTTCTATCCGAAATTAAATAAACATTATCACTTAAGTATTTAAGAAAAAAGAGAAAAATTGACATAATTGCTTCTGTAATCTATACAGGACAGCTGAACATAGTTTTGGAGATACTTTTACTTAAAAACATTTATCTCCTGATCTTTACCAAATCATTTCCCAGAGCAAAACAATAAAAACTAATAAATAAAACCCTAGCATTTACAAAGTAAATTATATGAATTACAAATTTTGTCTTACATTATTTTTATTTCTTAGGTTGTTAAGTGTCTTGGTTTTATATAAACTAGTAAAAGATGTTGACTCATCTGTTTAAGAACTATAGTCCAAAACCTGAGCACCACAACTCCACAACTCTATTTTTGCACAGTACATTTCCAATAAAGAAAAAACTTGGAAAAAATGAAATAGTTTAGCAAAGTTGGAAGGGACCTGGAGGTCTTCTAGTCCAACTGTCTGCTTAGGCAGGAAACCCTACACCACTTGGCTATCCAAATGGCTATCCAACTATCAGGAAATTTCTCCTTAGTTCTAAGTGCTTCTCTCCTTGATAGTTTAGCAATAGCAGTTAGACTTATATACCGCTTCATAGGGCTTTCAGCCCTCTCTAAGCGGTTTACAGAGTCAGCATATTGCCCCCAACAATCCGGGTCCTCATTTTACTCACCTCGGAAGGATGGAAGGCTGAGTCAACCTTGAGCCGGTAAGATTTGAACCGCCGAACTGAAGTGGCCTGCAATACTGCACTCTAACCACTGCGCCACCTCGAATCTTTTCTAGTTTCTACCCATTGCTTCTTGTTTCTGTCCTGGAGTCAGAAAAGAAAAAAAAAGTTGATATAATTTGTGCTGCCCCATAACTCTACAAATTTTACTGCACCCAAATGCTTAGGCTGGCCTATGTTGCTGCCCCTTATAGATTTATCCTTTTTTCTATCTATTTGTATATTTTACAATTTTTATAATTGTAAAATATAAAATTCAAAAGACCTGAAGGCAGTTTACAAGAGGTTAAAGTTACAAAGGTAACAATAGAAATAAATTAAAAGTATATGTATTTTAAAACAGGAATATTAAACCAACCCTCTCTGAAGATGAAGATCAATAAAATCTAGTTTAAGATTGCAGGTCAGTTTCAGGACAGTGATGGATGGACTCCTCTTTTCCCTACCATCACCTACCAATAAAGAAATACCAATAGAAAAAACAACTGTCCATTGCTCTCCAGAATATATATAATAAGGCAAAATTGAAAGACAATGGTTTCCTTCTCCCAGATCAGTCGCTCAAATTTTTGTTGATTTTTTGGCCATAGCAGGGGTGGGCTGCTATGGGTTAGTCTGGGTTTGGGAGAACCCATAGCTAATGTTATAGCCGGTTTGGAGAACCTCCAAATCCCATCCCTGGTTGGCTCCTCCCACCCTGCCCCTCCCACCCTGCTCCTCCCACCCCGCCCTGCCCCTCTCTGGAATCTCCATGTGTCCTGTTTTGGATGCGAGGTAAGTGCAGGGCTTACATGGAGGCTCAGGGAACGGGAAAATGGACCTCCCAGAAGTTTCAGAAGGCCAGAAACGGACCGTTTCCAGCCTCCGGAGCCTGGAGGAAGCAGTTTTCGTCCTCCCAGAGGTTTGAGAAAAGCCTCCGGAGCCTGGGGAAGGTGAAAATGACCCCCCCTCCACCATCGTGCAGGAGGCTGACTACACCATGCCCACTATGGCCATGCCAACCATGGCCACGCCCACTCAGCAACCGGGCAGAGAACCCATTGCTGAATTTTTTGAAGCCCACCCTTGGGCCATAGGGTTACTGGTGGGGGGGGGAGGAAGTGAAAGAAGATAAATAAAACTGAGTGAGCAAATAAATTTTGGTTCATATCCTACTTCAGCCCCTCAGCACCTCAACTGAATTCAAACTAACGGCTTGGTCCATATAGTCCAATGCCCAACTGCTGTACATCTCAAAAGAAAATAATCTGTTATGTAGGACAAGTCAATCATCTAAAAACCTTCTCTTTTCGCAAAACTTTTTAAATCCTGCGTTTATCTGCTGGAATAGCAGCAATTCCATTTCTGTAGTGTTAGTTTAAATCTTATATCAAAAGTACAATTTAATTGTATTTTGTAAACTTCACCTATAATCCCAGAAGTGACTATAGCATTTGAGCAATCTAATCGGGGGCAAGATGTATGCCTCAAAATGTCACCGAAATTGCAATTAATGCTTCCTCTTGACTATTATTTCTGTTAGTGCCATTTCTGTGTTTCCCACATTATTGATGAGGATATTTTCATGGCTTTTGTTCTCCTTCTTAAGAAGCATTCTTGTCAGTTTTGTGAGCTCTGATAATCAGGCAACTGTTGCCTAAATGCCTTCATGGAAGATGCAGATAAGGATTGGGGTGGTGAGTAATATATTCTGCAATGTTGAATTATATTTCAGCTAGAGGCAGCTTAACTTTAAAACCAACTAAAGTAAAACAGTAAAAATTTATATATTGGCAACAGCTGCACTTAGGAGGCAGAATTGGCTGAGACTCTTTCCATATTAACTTGTCTGGAAAGTTACTTCCAGACCTCTTTTTATGTACTTCTGTCAGTATTCATCTTTATTTTATTGTTTATTAATGTCTTGACCATTTAAAAATAAAAATTACATGCACGGCAAGTTATAAATAAAACCCAACATATTTAAAGATGCACTAAGTGGACTCATACCATTTGCTCAGGGTAGGGTACCCTGATGGATAACTATTCTAGATAGAAAAGCCTTTACTAGTCATTTGAGTCCAAAACCAGACATCATTTTCTATACCAAGGTCATATTTTGTTCTTTGGCTTTGAGATTTCTTTGCTGGAAAAAAATGCAAGAAATAATGCTTGTGAGTTCTCAAAACATTTTTCTCCCTGAGAAAGAGGATTCTGCTTGTCAGCCTTCTTCTTGGGATGCTTCATTCATTTGTTCAGTCATTTGTTCGTTCGTTCGTTCATTCATTCATTTGTTCATGCTTTCATTCTTATCTCCTGTTTACACACATACATCTACAAGTCCATGGATACATACAATACAATACAATACAATAGCAGAGTTGGAAGGGACCTTGGAGGTTTTCTAGTCCAACCCCCTGCCTAGGCAGGAAACTTTATACCGTTCCAGACAAATGGCTATCCAACATCTTCTTAAAGACTTCCAGTGTTGGGGCATTCACAACTTCTGGAGGCAAGCTGTTCCACAGATTAATTTTTCTAAATGTTAGGAAATTTTTCCTCAGTTCTAAGTTGGTTCTCTCCTTGATTAGTTCCACCCATTCTCGTTCTACCCTCCAGTGCCTTGGAGAATAGTATGACTCTCTCTTCTTTGTGGCAACCCCTGAGATATTGGAACACTGCTATCATGTCCTAGTCCTTCTTTTCATTAAACTGGACATACCCAGTTCCTCCAACCATTCTTCATATGTTTTAGTCTCCAGTCCCCTAATCATTTTTGTTGCTCTTCTCTGCACTCTTTCTAGAGTCTCCACATCTTTTCTACATCGTGGTGACCAAAACTGAATGCAGTATTCCAAGTGTGGCCTCAGCAAGGCATTATAAAGTGGTATTAACATTTCACGTGATCTTGATTCTATCCCTCTGTTTATGCAGCCTAGAACTGTGTTGGCTTTTTGGCAGCTGCTGCACACGGCTGGCTCATATTTAAATGGTTGTCCACTAGGATTCCAAGATCCCTTTCACAGTTACTACTGTTGAGCAAGGTACCACCTATACTGTACCTGTGCATTTCATTTTTGTCTAAATGTAGAACCTTACTCTTTTCTCCAATGCATTTCATTTTATTAGATAGTGCTCAATGTTCAAGTTTGTCAAGATCCTTCTGTATCTTTAGTCTATCTTCTAGAGTGTTGGCTATTCCTGCCAGCTTGGTGTCATCTGCAAATTTGATGAGTTCTCCATTTATTCCCTCATCCAAATCATTGATGAAGATGCTCTGTATTGGGTCCAAAATAGAGCCTTGGGGTTCTCCACTGCATACATGAAGATGCAGTTCCATTGAGGATTACACGTTGAATGAGGTTGGTCAGCCAGTTACAAATCCATCTGGTGGTGATGCTGTCTATGATGTAATTGTATTCCTCTATTAAGGTAATTTTTCTTCAACTGCAGCATACTACCGGCTCATATTTACAACTGATTGTCCACTAGGACAGTGTTTTTCAACCACTGTGCCGCGGCACACTAGTGTGCCGTGACATAGTGTAAGGTGTGCCATGGGAAAAACACCTGCCTATATTGAATATAGGCACAGAGTTAAATTTTTTCAACATCTTCTAATGGTGGTGTGCCTCGTGATTTTTTTCATGAAAAAAGTGTGCCTTTGCACAAAAAAGATAGAAAAACACTGCACTAGGAGTCTTAGAGCCCTCTCACAGTTATTGCTATTTAATTTAATTATATTTCTATTTCTTTACTTCCTATTTGATGAATTCTTCAATCTCTTCCATCCTAACCATGTATATGTATATGAAGGCACGCAATGGCTCAGTGGCTAAGATGCTGAGCTTGTTGATCAGAATGGGCAGTAGTTCCCCAGTTCGAATCCCTAGCACCACATAACGGAGTGAGCTCCCGTTACTTGTCCAGCTTCTGGCAACCTAGCAGTTTGAAAGCATGTAAAAATGCAAGTAGAAAAATAGGAGCCACCTTTGGTGGGAAGGCCACATGACCACGGAGATGTCTTCGGACAGCACTTGCTCTTTGGCTTAGAAATGGAGATGGGCACTGCCCCCTAGAGTCAGGAACGACTAGTACATAAGTGCAAGGGGAACCTTTACCTTTACCTTATATATATAAAGTACTAACATTGAAGGCTACCCTAGTAGTAACCCTATTATAGTAGTACACTTTGAGACATTTTTCAAATGACTCACGTGTTAAAATATTATATACCCAAATCAGCAAGAAGTAGTAGAGAAATTCCCACGCTCCGGTTACTACCCTGGTGGGAGTCCCACAAAATGTCCATTTTCCTAATCGGTGCTCACAAGAACTGGATGACATTTTCTTGGGATGGAATGAAGATACAGTCATCACCTGCTGCTACTGAGAATTGAATTAATCTTTGGTGGGAAAGATGGGTCAGTTTAGAGAAGAAGCTTGTGAACAAGTTCAAGATATTCTCAGCTGGGTTTTTTGCCAGCCTTATTTTAAAGGCATTTTTTTTTCCTTCTTCATCAGTCAGATGATTCGGCTTTTATAGCCATGTATTACAATTTGTGATACCTCTGCATTAGCAATAGCAATAACAATAGCAATAGCATTTGGACTTGTATACCGCTTCACAGTGCTCTCTAAGCGGTTTACAGAGTCAGCCTATTGCCCCCAACAATCTGGGTCCCCATTTTACCCACCTCAGAAAGATAGAAGGCTGAGTCAGCCTTGAGCTTGGTGAGATTTGAAGTGCCAAATTGCAGGCAGCTGGTAATCAGCAGAAGTAACCTGCAGTACTGCACTCTAACCATTGTGTCACCACGGCTCTTAGTTGAGAATTTTATGTAGTTGAGCATTTTATCTAGTTTTGTCATAGTCTTCTTCCCAAGTAGCAGTTCTTTCTCTCTTTTCCATTGTTAGAATCTCTAAGAATGTTTGACCCCCAGAAGATAATCTCTTACAACTTCTCCCTTGTTGCATTATATGGAGGTTTCCTATTGAAATAATTTTAACTTTTGGGTGCAATGCTCTGCCGAGCAGCTGGAGTGCCCCGGGCTGTAAGTACGCATGTGCGCGTGTACATGTGGTGGACGCTTGGCCCCATTGCACTATACCGGTTGCAACGGGATCTGGAACCCACCACTGGTCTACATGTACGTTTACTAAATAAGGAGCCAGTATAAAATCTTGATCCACTCTTTTCTGTGTTTATTATATTTGTATATTTGCCAAATTAACAGGAAGGCTCTTAGCAGTCCATGTTAAACACTTTTACATGATTTTATAAATGTCATAGTAACCTTTATTCTTCGTTGATGATAAAAACAGAAAAGATGATAAGCCAGCTTCCCCCCCCCCCCCATATAAACATTTCTATGGCATTATAGTGCATAATATTGAAGCCTTGGTTGTTGCAGATTTTTCTTACAGTTTTAAATTAAATTGATTTGAGGGATTGAAAAATACTCACCATAATGCCAGTGAAAGTCAAAATGTTTGGCCCATAAGAAGTTATTTCTTCTGTCATCTGAGGAAAAATTCCACTTTGTCTTTCAGCTAAAATAATCGTAAAACTGTGATCCCTTAGGAAAGACATAATCCTTTCAAGGAAACAGATGTGCTGTGTGATCTGTTCCCAAGCCCATGCAAAGAGCTTAAAAAGTCTTCTGTTTAAAGTGCTATTCTTCATAAAAAATTGCAATCTAATGACACAGCTATGCTGCTAACAGTTTTAGCAGTTGTGTAATAATTATATTATTAATAAAAAATAAGTCACCACCCAGAGTCACTGGTTTGAGATGGGCATTTATACAAACAGAATGAATTAAATAAATATATAAATTATTTTTATGGGTTTATATTTTATCCCACTCCTAGTGACTTTGAACTTGTCTGTGCATGATACAGTGAATTGTCACTACAGGTGTGTATCCACCAGTAAGAGCATATTTTATCATGAAAGACCATTTACTTTCCCCATGAAAATCAGTCCCCCCCCCAAAAAAAACCATGTTGGAAATCTTGTTTGTGCATCTGAAACTTTTCGGATGATCATCAATGTATTTGTAAAAAGTAGTTCTTTCAGAGTTCTGTCATCCTTCTTTGAATGTGCACATGGCTATATCTCTAGTGTCATCACACTGAATTGTGAAAAAGAGGAAGCTTTCACTACTTCCATATTTAAGATCTTCTACTAGGTCATTGTAACATTTCACCAAATTTGCCCAGTAATTTTTATTCTTGCATTTGGCATGTTGGGAAGTTCTTGGTGCTCTCTGAGCTTTCTTGCAGACATTTGATTACCCAAACTAGGTAACATCATCAGTGCTACTCCTGATGATGTTACCTAGGACTAGCACTGAAGATGTTACCTAGTTTGGTTAATGAAATGCCTGCAACATAACAAGCAAGCTCAGAGAGAACCAAGGACCCCCTCATGTCAACCCTGAGCTATAAATATTCTCCTTTATTTGGCACCTTGATTTGTTTGTTTTAAAAATCACCTCACTTGAAAAGTTGTAGGCTAATAATATTAGACAACAAGCAAGCATTCAGAAGAATTTCTGTTGTTTTGAGAGTTTTCTTGTGTTTTGACATTGATCAGTGACCATTCATAAGATACATGATTTTGGGCAATGCTTGAGGGAAAGCTACAATTTCCATTTTTGAAGCCAATTCCTCTGGCTTGTCTGTTATTGGTTATAAGGTGTCCCTCAGTATGACTGGGCCTTATGCATCATTGTTAACAATTTAAAGTTTAGTGAGGTCAGTCAATCTGGGGGCAGGAAGGTGGTTTCAGATAGTGAAACTGTCCTTAATAAACATTTCTTTGTACTTTCTTTCCTTAATCTTAACAATATTTTAAGTTTCTAAATTATATACAGATATAAACAAGTTAATTGATAGCATAAATAGCTTTGTCAATTAAAAGATTTTTTCATAAAATTGACTGCTATGAATCAATTTTATATATACTGCTGTTTACCCGTCATTGGCAAAATCAGAACAATCTTGACAATCCTGAATATTCATAAACAAGGTAAACATACTCAAAATACTTTTCACTATATATTATAATGTATTGTATTCTCAAACATGCTCATTTATATGACAAAAAAGTTAAAGGTAAAAGTTTCCCCTGTCCAGTCATTTCCGATTCTATAGAGCAGCACTCATTTTCATGTCTTAGACGAGGGAGCCAACATTGTCCAAAGATATTTCCATGGTCATGTGGTCTGCATGGAAAGCAAACTTAAAACCTTATTGGTTGAACCATATTTCATTTGATTTTTAATTTCTAAAAATTCTTATCCACATTTGTCCCATTGAGATTTATTCATGTTCCATGGGGATACAGATCCTTCAGTTTGAGAACCCCCCCCCCCCCCCGGCTGTGGCAAAGTTTCTATTAAATTTTAGTTTAAATTAAGACATGGAAGGCAGAGTCACCAACTGGCTCTTTAAACTATTTGAACTGTTCCAAAAACTTTCAGCCAGTCTCAATAATTTCAGGCAAATCTGTTTTGCTGCAGAGATGTACATTTACTTGAATGGCTTCTTTCAAAATCTGGAAAACTAGTATTTCTTAACTGGCTTATTTAACAGCATTTCTTGCCTGACCTCAAGCTAACATTAGGTGGGGAAGAGCACCAAATAAACAAAAAACCAAAAGTGAATTAACAATGTAATTAAATCAACACACACACACACTCTCATACTCTTAGGGACAGAATAAAATTGACATTACTATTCTAAGTGATATCTGCATAAATGTTAAATTAATTGCCTAATTCTTGTTTAAAACCATTTTTCCTCTCCTTTAGCTGTTTTTACAGCTATTTTCCCAGAGTAAAATTCTTGCAATAGTGCAGCGTGTATTTTTCTTATATACCCTAATTTCTTTCCCTATACCTTTTTTTAAAAGGGTACCAGTTTTACAGACTAGTTTTGCAGACTAGACTGACAAGCTAATCTCTATTATGCTGTTGTCAATCAACTCTGTCCTGGGAGAACATTGATTTTGTGTGTGCACGCGCATGGTGAAAATCAATATTATAATTGTTGGTAGAGAGTAGAAGCATTTGATAGTAAGACCAATTTAAGAGATGCTGCAGCCAAATTGAACAATCTATGCGCTCGGTGCTCATACTAAGGGGAAATTTAAAAGAAATGCCATGGGTTAAGAGTCAACTATTGACATATTTATTTAACACTATGAAATAAGAATGAAATATATCTGAGATACATATAATATTGATATGATTTTGAATTACAATTTATAATGACCATACAAAACCTACTGCTAATCCTTAACTAGCAACTGCTACAGATTAACTATAATTAAGACAGCTCTAAGCAAGAGGAAAGCTATGACATCCAAACTTCCAACATAAGAGAAAATTCATATTCATTTGCATTTGGGTAATGAGATTTAAAACTACCCCAGGTGCTCAGTTTAATGTCTTGCTCTACATAATAGAATTAAGGTATTAGATTTCCTATCCTAGCTTAATTAAAATATAGGCTTTGTTACAATTTTTCTATGGAAAACTGATCAGACCTGCAAAAAGAGAGATCTTTTGAACTTTTAAAGTGAAGTCTTTAACAATGTGGTCATTTCTCAGGTTCCATTTTAGCTTTGTGAGTGTTAAAATTGGAGGTACAAAGTTGTGGCTACACCTTGCTCTCACTTTGCATCTTATGGTGATAATGAGCCCTACCAATTCTTTTCCTTTGTCTTTACTGCCAAGGGCATCACATGCCCAGAAAACAGTGCAAAGTTCAAAATCTTTCTTGCTATCTTTTGAAAACAAAGTGTTTTCTTTGGTTCAGCTATGGATGAAATTCACATGTCAGTACGTTCGCCTGGGCATTGTCTTTCTTCCATACATTTTATTTTTATTAATAGAATAGAATTCTTTATTGGCCAAGTGTGATTAGACACACAAGGAATTCGTTTCCCGTGTATGAGCTCTCTCTTTTAATTAAGTTAAAAACAACAACAAAAATACTAATATAATAACGTTACCTAACTCTAACTCATGTATGTTGTTACTGATCTTTTAAAAAATCATTTCTGTTGAGATTTAATATAATGATTAAGAAAAATGAAAAAATATCTATGCAAAAAAACATGAAAGCTGCCCCTTCCCTTCCCTTTTTTCTTTCCCCTTTCCTCCTTTCCTTTCTTTTCCTTTCCTTTCCCTTCCTTTCCTTTCCTTCTAACTGCTGCTTAAATATCTTTACATTATGTTTTAAACATTTACAATTATACTCATTTCTGTTTAAATCATTTAATTATTTTAAACCGTTTCTCATTTTCATCAAAAACCATATTCTAAACATCTCAACTTGCCTTGCTGTTGGGAGGATGTATACAAGAGAAACACGTCTGTCTGAATTTAGGTAGACTTCACTTATGAATGTATACAGTCAATTTTTCCATTGACGTATATTCTCCATTGGAAAATTGGTTTTTTATTGTCAACGAGGTTTTTCTTTTCTAATGTTGTTCCAGATGGACTCTTACCTCTGTCAGCATATATCTTAATAGGTTGTGATACTTTTCATTTGTATTGTCTGGGATCATGGTTGATAAAATGTGCACTGACATGTTGTGTTGGACAGAATGATGTCATGTTTCCTATTTTGAGTTTCAGCACAAAAATGTTGGAGAAGGACTGAGAAAATCCATATTTAAGTCCAGCCTCATCCATGGAAATTATAGTAATTAGTTTCCAGAACAAGAAAAAGGCATCTCCATTATTGATACAGCCAGTTTCAAGCTTCTCAGTATTCATGAAGGACCTCCTGCCCCATTGGATCTTAGGAGGATTAAAAAAGTTTTTTTTAAAAAAAAAAAAACCTGCCAATTTTTTTCTTGACACTCTTCTTTTAATTGTGTTGAGAGATTTACATTTGGCAAAAGTGAATATCCAATTCTTCCGGATATTGGTCTACCATCACTGTTCCCTCTAAGGTGCGCGCGTGCGCGGCCGCGCACGTCGCTAGAAACCTCCGCGCAGAGGTTTCTAACTGCCGCGCAGAGCTTTCTACCAAAGCAAACGTGGGGAAGTCCTTTGCAGGCAGCTAGAACTGGCCGCCTGCAAAGGACCTCCCCAGACTTGTTTTGATGAGCCGCCCGTGGCAGTGGTGCCTCTCTCTCCACGTGGAGCTGGCCCCCGCGTTATCCCTCCCCCTTCCTCCTCTGCCGTGCTTTTGAGGCCGCGGGAACTAGTAGGAAAGCGGCGGAGGTGGAGGCGATGGCAGGGATAACCCAGAGCCCAGCTGACCACCGCCGCTGCTTTGCCGGTGAAGGAGAAGGAGCAAGAGGACTGGCGGCTTTGAAATGGTCCCGCCGGCTGCAGATTTGATTCAGCGTAAGCAGGGGCTGAACACATGCTGAGCCGACTTTGCGCAGTGAGGCGGAGTAATTCAACCCCCCCCCAAAGAACACGTGTCTGTGTGTGTGTGTGTGTGTGTGTGTGTGAGAGAGAGAGAGAGAGAGAGAGAGAGAGAGAGAGAGAGAGAGAGAGAGAGAGAGAGAGAGAGAGAGAGAGAGAGAGAGAGAGATGGATCAAAATTGGTGGCCAAAGGAGTGGAGGGAAGGAAGGAAGGAAGGAAGGAAGGAAGGAAGGAAGGAAGGAAGGAAGGAAGGAAGGAAGGAAGGAAGCCCTGCCCCCTGTGAAAAAAACTGAAGATGGAGCAGTGAATGAATAAGCCATAAAAGCAACAAACAGTTAATGCGTAAGTAAGCTGAGGAGGAAGTTCTCAACTAAGGAAGCAATATTAGAAAGAAATATAAAAAGCTCAATATGCCAAAACACTTATTTTAGTCTTCATTTAATTACTTGTATTGTAGTCTGATGTAACATCTTTTTAAAGTTAACGTTAGTTAGAAAAGATAGGGTACAAAACTTAAATAATAATAAAAATTCTACATTCATTTTGAAAAATAAATGCAATACTTGATTAATTTCATATCTTTATTTAAAATAGTTTTGGCATGGCATATCATTTTATTGACTCAGTTGGAAATGATGTGGATGTTGTATCTGATTCTGAGGTATATATATTCTTAAGTAACATAACATATAGCATATTGTCCAAACTTGCTAGACTATTTAATTGATCTTATTACTTTAAAGGGGGAGAGTTTCATGATAAATTATTTTATTACATTTATGTTGTATTTATATATTATATTTATTACATTTATATTCCACATTATATATTTGTATTGTTATTTTAGTGTTTATTGTCAATTTTGATAGATATATTGATATATCAATACTGATTTTAATCATACTAAATAACAATTACTGCTATTATTTATCAGCATTAAATATTTACATTTTTAATATCAAGTTAGTCATATTTTAGAATAATAGGATTATCTTTTAATAGGATAATTGGCAAAATCTAATTCAAATGTGATGGGTTGCATTCCAAAGGAATGTGAGAGGACAGGTTGCCTGCAAAATGCCAGGACCCAGGACCTGTTGGTGCCATGTCTCTCTCTAGCCAGTCTAATGATCTAAAAGCTGAGCAGAAGTCTTTTTTTTTTCAGGGTGAGCGGAAAAGTATAGTGTTTGAGTAGCACATTTTCATGCCTGGCATTCATCAGGCTGAAACCTCGCTCACAATTGGTGCTTGGCGCTTGGAATGTTGCGCAAATGTCCAGCAGACGAGACAGAAGTTCAAACTGTGGCTCTCTTAGGTGCTCAGGCATGAAACTGTGCCGCTCAAACACTATACTTTTCCGCTCACCCTGAAAAAAAATTAGAGGGAACATTGTCTACCATCAGGGGAAACTATCTAGTCCACCCAACCTTGGAAGCTCATTGGATGATTTGGGACCAATATCTGTCACCCAAGGGTGAAATTCAGCAGGTTCTGACAGGTTCTGGAGAACCGGTAGCATAAATTTTAAGTAGTTTGGAGAACCGGCAAATACCACCTCTGGCTGACCCCAGAATATGATGGGAATGGAGATTTTGCAATATCCTTTCCCTGGAGGGGGATGGGAATTGAGATTTTGCAGTATCCTTCCCGTGCTTCACCCACCCACAAAACCGGCATAAACAAATTTGAATTTCACCACTGCAAAGGAATTTGGGGTCAGAGCCATGGTGGCGCAGTGGTTAGAGTACAGTACTTCAGGCTACTTATCCTGACTGCCGGCTATCTGCAATTTGGCAGTTCAAATCCCACCAGGGACTCTGTAAACCACTTAAAGAGGGCTGTAAAGCACTATGAAGTGGTGTATAAGTCTAAGTGCTATTGCTATTATGACCATTGTTGAACTGTAAAGATTGTGCTGTATTATCTTTGGCAAAACCAACTACAGGTTATCCTCAGCTTACAACCATCTGTTTAGCAACTATTTGAAGTTACACATGCACTGAAAAAATAAGTTCTTGCACTTAACTATAGCCCAAAATGGTCATAAAATCAGGCATGAGTCACTTAACAACTGCCCAGCTTAGCAGTGGAGATTCTGGCCCCAACTGCAGTTGTAAGTCAAGGACTACCTATATAACAGAGCCATTTCAGCTATACAGGTAGCTGGCTTTCTCTCTTGTTTTTCGACATGTTGCATGAACAAATATAAGAGCTGTGGCGGCACAGCGCTTAGAATGCAGTACAGCAGCTAGCTCACTGCTCATTCCAGGAGTTGGATTGTGATCGGCTCAAGGTTGATTCAGCCTTCCATCCTTCCGAGGTCGATAAAATGAGGACCCAGATTGTTGGGGACAATGTGCTGACTCTGTAAATCATTTAGAGAGGGCTGTAAAGCACTGTAAAGTGCTATTACTAAGTGCTATTTTCTGCTTTTCTGTAGCTTCTTCGAGTCTGTTGTTGTTGGTGAATATGTTCGTAGAATAAGAAGAGAGTTATAGGAGCCAGCTATTGAGCCAAGAGGCAATGTCCTTTAAGTGGACTGTTTTGTAATCCACACTATTTTATACTTGTTTGCAATGTTCATATGTGTACGGTAAAACTAATCCCCCTAAAACCCTGTAATCCGTAAGTGCCCATTGGTTAGCTAACTGGTTCTTTTAATATGCATGTCTTAGGTCCCTACCTAACATGCCATCTTTGGACACCAATGTTCCTGCAGATGCTTCCTTGTCATCCATTAGCCTTCCTATCCCTTCTACTTTTGGAATGTTGACATATTTTTTTAATCTTTCAATGACCCCATAATCCCTTGCATCAGGGCGGAGTCAGGGAAAATGAATGGAGCTGAGTGTTTACTGGCCGGATGCCCTTCCTGTTGCCAATGCAGAGGTCACAGCAGATATATTCTCATTGTAACCAGAGAGAGAAATATCTGCCTCTACCTAGGATCGAACTCACAGCCTCCTGATTGTGAGGCGAGAGCTCCACCTCTAGGCCACTGTACCTCTCATCAACATATTATTCTATCTAAAACAAAAAATCAAGCTGATATATTGCAAGACACCAAGCTGTAGATACTTGTGGATTCCATATAGATCACTGTTGTGGCCCAGCAGGAGCCGTTGGAGCTGCCGATAGACTCCGACAGCGAGGACCCCTATGAGTCTGCTATGGAAGATGTAGAGGACCCTGGGCAGGGTTCAGACTCAGAGCAGGGACCAGAGAGGCTGGTTGGCCACCAGGAGGCGCCTGAGGCATGGAGCAGTGGGGAAGATCAAAGGCAGTTTGTCCCCAGGCAATGAAGGGCAGAGAAACAGAGGCAGCAGTTACAGAGACAGACTCATAAGAGATAATCAAGCCCAGGGGGTTGTGGCTTAGCCCCTCCCAAGAGAGTATATAAGAAGAGTCTTTGGGAGGAGTCCTTTTGCAGGACACAACCGTTTGTAGTAATCTGGAGAACTCCTTGTCTGGTCTGCCTTGTGTTCCCATTTCTGTTGGAGTCTGGGTTGCTGCCAATGTTTTGCCAGTGAGTCGTGTTTGGGCTTTCAGACAAGAGGATTATAATTGCTGTGAATAAAGAGTGGCAAATAACTAAGCCTGTGTCTGCATTCATTACCGGATGGAAGGGGGGGGGGGGGCAGAACAGATCCCATAGTATTTTTTTTAAGTGGGTTGGAGCTGTACTCCAGTGTTGTGTACTTCCTTCTTCAAAAGAAAAAAATAATCAAGTGAGGAAAGTTTTAGGGAGCTGGAAAATATGGCAGAGGTGGGTTGTTGTTTTTGTAAAACCTTATGGAAGCTATTTTCTTTGAGTACTCATAATATGCTTTCCACATACAGTAGTGGGAAAAGTGTACAGAATTTTTGAGGTTTGATGGCCAATAATATCACTTTTTTGAGGGGGGAATAATACCATAAAATTATATATCAACGGAAAGACAATTTAATCAAAAATGCAATAACCTTTATGAAGGATTTTCTATTAGAATAGTAGTTATAAAGAAAAGTGAAACACATATAAAAAATGAGACATACAAAAATTATCACCATGTCAGTTAATACTTAGTTGGGTTACCTTTAGCATGAATTATGGCCTTACAATCTCTTCCCACAGAGTGAACCAAGTCTTTTAGTTCTGCAGCTGTTATAATGTGAAACCCAAATTGAATGATTGCTTCCATTAACTGGGTTTTATTGCTTGCTATATTTGGCTATAACTTTTCATAGAAAACAGATAATTGAACAAACGTTGCGTTACATTCTTGATTAAATTATTTTTCCATTGATATATAATTTTATGGTACTACTCCACCCCCCAAAAGTGGTGTTATTAGCCAATTTTCCCAAAAGGTTTCCACAATTTTGGCCACTATTGTATCTAATGTCCCCATTAGGCTTCAACCATTTGGATGAAATAAGGCAAAAGCCCTGTCTCAGAGCTTGTTGTTCCATAGTAGTTTTCTTGTCCTTGATTTTCAGCAGGGCTGGAATAATTGTGCAAAATTGTTCTGGCAGAGGGAACAAAGAAAACTCCACTTGCCTGCCCTTTGAACATCATCCATTAAACAATATCTTTTAGAATGCCCTATGAAATATTGTGCTCTGTGTTCTATTTTCATGCAGCCTTTGAGAATGTATTTGCTTAAACTAATTTGTTTATATTATAAGCCAAATCTATATTATAGACAATTTGTCTATATTATAGACAAGGTCTATATAATAACAAAGAACAAGTTCTTTGTTTTACTTTAAATAT
Source organism: Thamnophis sirtalis (assembly GCF_051295495.1). NCBI lineage: Eukaryota > Metazoa > Chordata > Lepidosauria > Squamata > Natricidae > Thamnophis > Thamnophis sirtalis. The sequence continues at coordinate 22,171,280 of NW_028261388.1, read as the reverse complement.
CTATTTTCCAGGGTCCTCAAGCATGAAAAAAATATATCTCCAATTGCAGGGAATATAGTATCCATTTACTGAAACAAGAAACAATAATAAGAAAAAACCCCAAATGTAAAAATGCTTTTAAAACCAAAAAGGAATTTTAAAAATTTACAGTACAACTAGAGACACTGATGCTTTCTGTTCTACGGAGGCAGGACAGCCTTGTGTAATTAGGGCAACAAGATTAATTTAGGTTTTTTCTTTCTTTCTTTCTTTCCTGGATCTAAGTGTTCATAGCGCAAAAATTTGTCATCCTTTCCGGGTGCAAAGATAACTTTAGCCATAATAGCCAGAACATAGATTTCTTTCAGTCTTTGCTGATTGATGCACACCAGCTGTGTGTGGATAATAGTGCAAAGGACGTTTCTCAAGATGATGAACAGCCGCCAGGATATCCCCATTTAGGGCTGCTTCTGACATTCCAGTGAAGTGTCAGGAAAGGAAACAAGAGTGTCCTGTGTCCTTTGAGAAATTGTCTCAAAAGGAGAATAAAATGTAGAAATCCTTCCCCCTGGGATATATAATTGTCAGGAGGAAAAAGACGCCTTTTCCAATGTTGTTCTCACGTTGCTTTATGAGAACTCCTGAAATAGAAATTGATTTTCATTGGAAAGGCTGTAGTAGGAACTTTTTGAGAACAATATAGTGAATAAAAAAACAATAAAAGAACACAGGATATGTTATTGGTTTATAAGACTGCCATTTCACTTTTAATACAAGCTGATGTGCAGTTTCAAGCTGATGTACAAGTCGAGAGTAAATGGCACATTTTCCACATGCATTAATATTTGTTTTATTGATTTTTAGACCACCCATCCTCTGAAGTATCTGGGTGGCGAAGGAAAACCACCCAAAATCTAATCATGAATTTTATTTGTCTTCTATACATATGCACATTTATAAAAGATTGCATTAAGACTGAGTTATTATTATGATGAGAAGATTATTTTAAACCAATCGAATAGGTGTGGTTTTAAAGGCAATGTGGATGACAATCACCATATTGGATTAAGAAGCAAGTTCTGCAGAGGCCCTACTATACAAGAAAAGAAATATATAAATAAAATTATATCCATTCTGATGTAAACAGAATGATTGATTTCAAAATAAAGAGACCTCACTGGTCAACATATATCTTACTTCAAAGTGGGAGGTGAAGACTAAGAGGAGACCATTGAATGTGATTCCTGTTATGGGTGGAATTTTCAGATGGCGTGATGGATCCTTAAAAGAAGGAAATTCCCCTAAAAGAATTATTGCTAGATTGCCAGTAAGGTTAATCCTTGCCTGAACACTATAATCTGTCCACCTGTTTTGAGAATTTTTGATCTCTGTTACTATGGCCTCTTCTGTTTTTCAACCAGCGCTGGAGAAGAGCAATTAAATAACACTTTGATTATTTTATTCTAATTAATGCCCTTCATAAGATTCAGGCAATAGAATTCAATAATACATTTTGGGGCCCTGAAAAGTTTTGCCACCCTGAATTTTCCAAGTTGTGTGGAATCTTGAAAAATAACTAAAAATTAGCCGAATGGCAAGGTTAAAGCACTGTCTTTCAAATCAGTATGCACTCTTGCAAAACAACAACAACAACAACCCATAAGATTTCCTGTGGATGAGAGAATGATCCAGAGGAGAAAAACAAAGGGGAGGGAAAGTGACAATGAAATAGAAGAGAAAGCAAAGCTGCAGAAAAGAATCACTAGACTAGAGAGAGACAACAGTCAACATGTTGATTCTGAATGAATATCTTTGCTGAGTGATCATTTATTTTTCTTGCAAATCTTCCTTTCTACCTCCCCCCCCCTCCCCATGCATACATACACTGGGGCTTGATTTCAAATGTGAGAATAATTGAATAATGCTTCTTTCATTCATGTATTTGAGAAAGAAAACATTCTCAATCTTCATTTCTGCCTTCTGTATCTTTATTGGCCTTTCCCCGCTTTTTCTTTGTGCGCCTTTCATTTATATTTTACCTTTTTGTCTCTCCCACTCTACCTTTTAAGCACTGCTTTAGGCGCTTTTAAGCTGCTTCTGCTCTATCTTTTTAAGATAATGAACTTCCTGACACTTGTTATATAAATCACTGTTCCAAGAAATGGCTAAAGTTGGATACGGGAGGCTTAACCTCCTGACCAAATATCTCCTTTTGGAATTACACATTCAGAATGAGAAACACATTTCTCTTCTAAAAAGTGTTCTGTTCAATCATTTTACTTGCCCTTAAATTAATTCCAGTGGGGATAACAGGGTATTTAGTAGGAGGTTTTTTTTTTCAGTGTTTCTTACATATACTGGAATCCTGACAAATCAGAAGGAAAGAGAGTTGTTAGTCTTAGCTGAATGGAGACCTATCAAAAGAGCATTGCATATCATTTAGCCAGGTTTGAGATAATTGGCAGTGTCTTTTGAGAAGGGCCTCAAAACCAGCTAGCTAGGGTATCAGAATTAATTTTCACCTCTTCATGCAGCTGCGAACACCAGCAGGGCACAATGTGACTGTGAGTCATAAGAAAACTTTAGCCACAATTGTGCTTATTCAGTGAATGAAACAAAAAGAAGTTGTTGGAGCTAGTTTTAATTGAGTCTCACTGCCCTGTTTTCCCATGCAAATGTTGGAGTGGTGGTTTTTGAGCAAAATGGCCTGAATCCTGCAGAAGAAATCAGCACCAAGGTAGTCCCCCTGTTTCTTTAGTCTTGCCTACACAATCTGTTTTTCTTAAGGGCTTGATTCTCCAGAGTGTTGAAAATCTGGTGCCCTGGTTGGAAAATCTGTATACGGTAATACAATATTCTTCTGTTGGGAAGAATTTCATGGCCTATGTAAATGAAATAAGACCAGTCCCCCATGGCATTGACAGGATGCTGAGAAGGAAGTAAGCTGTGTGTAAACGTGCTTGCAGTCTAGGTCATACTCAATGAACCCTGCAGTTTTAAGATCCCACCATCCTGGTGTAAGAATGTCTTCAGGTTTTTTTTCCCACTGACCCATTAGAAAGTATGATTGCAGCCCTAAGTGATTCCAGTTACACAGAGTTATTTTAATAATATACAAGCTTTAAGCCTTTGAATGTATATATTGCCAAAGTTAATGATCTAAGGAACACATATCTCTGGTCAAACAGAAACCTGTATGTGAAATAACATTGAGTAATCATTTTCTCATTCAACTTAATGGATCAAAGCTTAGTGTCCAATTGCCTTTTGCTCGTGTGCGTTCCCTTTAGTTTGCTCAGCAAATTTTGTACTTACTTTTTCTTTTAAACCCATAAGAGATCATAAGACCTTTTGAAAAAGACAAATCATATTTAACCTTTATCATAACATTTAACTTACAGAAATCGGAATAAAACCTCTAAATTAAATTGGAACATTTAAAAAATAAATCTGCTATTTAGTGTGCTGCTTGATTGGTATTGTGTGTGAGAGAGAGCCGGGGGGGGGGGGGGAGGTCGAGAAAGGGAGAGCCTCAGTTTCTACACTGTTTGGTTTAAGTTGTTTTCATTTAATTATTCAACCTTGTAATATCAATTCTTGTGAAATAGGAGAAGAAAAGGGAAAGAAAAGAAAGAATATAAAGTGAGTAAAAATTGGAGTTCTTTTTTTAATTTGTTAAATTCTATTGGGTTGAGATAAGTAACAGCATCCATCTCTGTGTCAAATATTTTTAAAATGAAAAATAAAGTAAATTAGATGTTGCTTCGAAGCTAGGCAGCACTTTTGACTCCCATCCTAGCAGACCACACTTGGAAATGAGTTTGTTTGGTTAACCCTTTCTCCAGTTTTGATCACGGGAGAAGAGAGGAACCACTTGTCTCCAAGTATTTCTGATCATCTGGTACATTCTGGTAAAGTTGGTTGGCTCCAGGTTCCCTCTATTGAATGTTGTCATCTTATTGAAAGGCTGCTGTCAGCCTTTCTAAGTGGACCAGACATCAAACATAACCAGAGGGAGCTAATTCTATTGGTTCCACCACAAAACCGCAGAGGACAAAATCGCGCTCGACGAAAGCGCGCATTTGACGTCATCACAGTGCGACGAAAACATCGTGCTGTGATCGAAAAATGTAAAAATAAAGCGAAAACCTTACCCTAACCCCCCCAAACCTAACTCTAAACCTAACCCTAAACCTAACCCTTAACCTAACCCTAAATCTAACCCTAAACCTAACCGTTAACGTAACGCTAAACCTAACGCTAACCCTTAACCTAACGCTAAACGTAACCCTAACGCTCTAAACCTAACCCTAACCCTAACCCTAAACCTAACCCTTACCTTTATGTGAATCGGCTTGCTTTAATTTTAATTTTATTTCAATTTTTAATTTTTTTCATCACGCTGTGATGACGTCACATGCGCGCTTTCGTCGAGCGCGATTTTGTCCTCCGCGGTTTTGATGGGTCACGAATTCTATTTTATTGTGAGGCTACAGCAACAGAATCTTGCAAGTCTGAAAGTACAATGAAGGGTGCCATCTAAGGAGAGCTGAAGAAGCTTCTTGGATGAGAAGCGGAACGTCTTCAAAGAAAAACCAGAAAGTCCAGTTGCCTCCTGAAAAAGCACCTTTGGGACAAGCATGACCTGGATGACTGAGAATCTCCATAGACATTTAGCTATGTACTTTGGGAATGAACTCCCTTCGAAGGGTGCGAGAATATGAACGGATTTCCAGAAAAACAAATTGCAGACTACAGGACCATTTGAGCTTCAGTTTGAGATGCAGACAACTTGGTTCCACCACAAAACCGCGGTAGACTAAAGCGCGCTCGACGAAAGCGCGTACGTGACGTCATCACAGCGCGACGAAAACAGCACGCTGTGAGCGGGAAACTTAAAAATAATGCGAAAACCTTACCCTAACCCCCCCAAACCTAACCCTAAACCTAACCCTAAGCCTAACCCTTAACCTAACCCTAAACCTAACCCTATACCTAACCCTTAACCTAACGCTAAACCTAACGCTAACCCTTAACCTAACCCTAAACCTAACCCTAACGCTTAACGTAACCCTAAACCTAACCCTAACGCTTAACGTAACCCTAAACCTAACCCTAACCCTTACCTTTATGTGAATCGGCTTGCTGTAAAAGCGCTTTTTAAAGCGCCCTTTTTTTTCCGCGGTCGTATTTGTCGCGCTGCTGATGACGTCACGTACGCGCTTTAATCGGGCGCGCTTTAGTGGACCGCGGTTTTGACGGGTCACAGACAACTCATCCCCAACAGCCTACACCTGTGTTCAAGAGTTACAGGGACACAGGGTGGAAATGTCCCGCAGAAAGCACAGCTCCACCACACAGTCCTTTCAGCAGTTCCAAGAAGGCTCCTCACCCATTTGCACTACTCAGGTGACCCTGAGGACACAGACAAACTTGCAAGTGGCCTCAATGACCCTCTAAAACAATGCAAATGACCAGCTGCCTGCAAGGAATATAAATCCTTCCATTACCCACCATCCAGTCAGAACTGAATAAGCTTCTTGGATGAGAAGCAAAACGTCTTCAAAGAAAAACAAGAAAGTTCAGTTGCCTCCTGAAAAAAAGCATCTTTGGGGCAACCATGACCTGGAGAATCTCCATAGATGGTCCCTTCTAAGCCTCTCGCCCCACTCACTGACCACCTGTGGATGATGTTGTCTTTTATCTGACCATTCCTAGGCAGGGTCTCTGGGTCTAGTCTCCCAAGATTACTTCTACGTTCTTACAACTGCCCAGAATTCATTGGAATTGGATGGTTAATAAATTTGAATAAATAATAAAAATTCTCTTCCTCATATTTTTATTTTAAGTTTTTGCCATTGCTCTCTGTAATAAACAAAAGCACTGCAAAGACAGTAAAAGAAAATGTTCCACAGCCTTTCATGTTGAACACATGAAAAAAAAACTAAACTGAAGATAGATGTTGGCAAAAAGAATTATAATTAATCATCTAATGCCATAAATAATCAAAAAGAAAATGGCTTTCTGCTCCATTTATTTTTGAAGAATGGAATAGTCATTTGGATATTTTTAATGGGATGACCGGCTTAAAAATGGTCAGTGCCTTCCTTTTGAAACTGCCTTCTGAAAGTTAACAAAAATATTCTCCATTTATATAAATTAATTAAAAACTATCTTTTAAAAATCCTGAAGAAAGACGAGGTTGATCATTTGAATTAATTTAAATTAATTTCCTATGTGATTCCTCTGAGGAAATGTTTGAAGATTATGTCCTACTTCTCAATGTCTTCCCAGTATAGTATCCATTCAGGCTGCAAGGTTTCATAGTTCCATGGATAATGGCTCATTCTTATGAGAAACTCACCCTATGTCCCATAAGTACTGATTCTTGTTGCAAATCTGGAATAATCTTTGAGGCATTTTCAGACCATAAATCATCCACCAGATTGACCATTTAATGATTACAGCATGCAATATAAAATGGATGGGTGCTTCTACAGCAGAAATGATATTTTGACTTCCTAAGATGTGTCCCTACTGGGCTGTATAGAAAGATCTGTTCTTATTGTAACTGAGGTCTGAATATCTTACAATTTTTGAGGACAGAAACTGCTATCTATGAACTTGGCAATGGCGGAAACAGAGGAAATTAAAGATTAGAATGTAAAACATTGCTTTAAATAAAGCTCTTAATGAAATGGGGAAAAACAGTTTCTTTCTACATAGAAGCACACATCTGATGGTGTATTTTATGTAAGATATAAATATTATACCCCACCATGATTGAGTTTCTTTGCTACCAGAAAGCATTTAAACTAAGGGAGATAACTGGGACACCCCCAAAATAGGACAAGAAGTAATGAGTGGAAACTAATCAAGGAGAGAAGCAACTTAGAACTAAGGAGAAATTTCCTGACAGTTAGAACAATTAATCAGTGGAACAATTTGCTTCCAGAAGTTGTGAATGCTCCAACACTGGAAGTTTTTAAGAAAAGATTGGATAACCATTTGTCTGAAATAGTATAGGGCAGTAATGGCTAACCTTTTTTTCCAGTGGGTGCCAAAAGTGTGTGCGCATGTACAACAGCGCACATGCGCATGCCCACACCCATAATGCAATGCCCCCACCTGCCCCTATGCATGCACATGTGACCACCCTTGCTCCTCCACCCCCTGCACATGCACGTGTAACCTCCCACACTCCCCCACCCCTGCGCACACGCCCCCCACACTCCCCACACATGCGTGTGACCCCCCTCCCCATTTTGGGCCTAGCAATCCTTCCTGAAGGAAAGCCTTTGAAGCATCCATGCAAAGCCTTCTGGAGGAAGGATAGGTCTGCTTCAAGATTTCAAGGAAAGTTGCACCATCCATGTGAATGTACTTTTAAAAACGAAGCCATTTTAATCATTGCCTCCTCCTCCTCTGCAGTATAAAATGATGCCTTTTCTTTTTTAACATATTTTTCATTAAAAGAAAATATTATAAAAGAAACATAAAAGAAGTAAAAAAAATCAAACATGAAAAATAAAAGAAAAATTGAATGATAACAAAAGAAGAAAAATATATAAAGAAGCAATTTTCTATCTTTGCAGCAGTTGTGCACATAGTAATTACCATTTCCACCTTCCAAAATTGCATATCCTGGTTTCCTTCTTCCCACAAACAAACCTTTTTAATCAATGCGTTCCAAGATCACCAATTCTGTCTTATCAATTTTTAGAAAAAACTCCATAAAGAGTTTCCCATCTGTTATCAAATGAATTGGTGTTCCCTCCTTAATTAAACCAGACAATTTAGCCATTTCTGTAAACTATCTTCAAATTCTGTTCTTCCATTACATGAGTATTTCTGTATTCTTCCATCTTTGAGTCAATAATTAGCCTGACTGCAGTTGCATATATACAAGTAGTCCTCAACTTAACGACAACAATTGAGGACAGAATTTGTGCTGTTGAGTGAGAAATTTGTTAAGTGAGCTTTGCCCCATTTTACAACTTTTCTCACCACATTCGTTACGCGAATCACTGCAGTTCTTAAATGAATAACATAGTTGTTAAATGAATCTGGTTTCTCTGTTGACGTGGCTCGTCAGAAGGTTGCCAAAGAGGACACTGCAACCGTCATAAATGTGAGTTAGTTGTCAAGCATTGAAATGTAAATCATGTGACTATGGGGGTGTGGGTGCTGCAGTGGTCATAAAGGGTAAAAATAATCATGTTACTTTTTTCAGTCGTGTTGTAAGGGTCACTGTTGTAAGTCGAAGACTACCTGTAATTAATCATTTTTCAGCCTTTTCTAGTTGACTGTCCATAAGTCCAGAAATCCTAAGAAATTATGCTTTTTCCATTGTTACTGAAATCTGCCTTCTCTCTCCCTACATTGCTGGTGCCTGCTTGGTTTTGGAAGGCAGCCTGATGACATTCATGTTTTAGGTGACCATAGTCTTGGCATGCACTCCCAGCATTCTTCACTCATCCCTCCTAGGAATATCATGCCACCATAGTGAAGTAGAATAGTAGGACATGCGGTGGGGATTGTAAGTCTTTGTTTTGTATCTGTGTATTTATCTCATCCCTCCTAAGAATATCATCCCACCATAGTGAAGTAGAATAGTGGGACATGCGGTGGGGATTGTAAGTCTTTGTTTCGTATCTGTGTATTTATCTCATCCCTCCTAGGAATATCATCCCACCATAGTGAAGTAGAATAGTGGGACATGCGGTGGGGATTGTAAGTCTTTGTTTTGTATCTGTGTATTTATCTCATCCCTCCTAGGAATATCATCCCACCATAGTGAAGTAGAATAGTGGGACATGCGGTGGGGATTGTAAGTCTTTGTTTTGTATCTGTGTATTTATCTCATCCCTCCTAGGAATATCATCCCACCATAGTGAAGTAGAATAGTGGGACATGCGGTGGGGATTGTAAGTCTTTGTTTTGTATCTGTGTATTTATCTCATCCCTCCTAGGAATATCATCCCACCATAGTGAAGTAGAATAGTGGGACATGCGGTGGGGATTGTAAGTCTTTGTTTTGTATCTGTGTATTTATCTCATCCCTCCTAGGAATATCATCCCACCATAGTGAAGTAGAATAGTGGGACATGCGGTGGGGATTGTAAGTCCTTGTTTCGTACGTGTGTATTTATCTCATCCCTCCTAGGAATATCATCCCACCATAGTGAAGTAGAATAGTGGGACATGCGGTGGGGATTGTAAGTCTTTGTTTTGTATGTGTGTATTTATTTCTTTGATAATCCATCTCAGGGGTTCCTAGCCCTCGGTCGACCGACACTGGTCCATGCAACTAAGCAGAGCCCCATCTGCAGTATGCAGGTAGCATGCAAATCCATGCCTCCTCTGGTCTGTGGAAAAATCTTTCTCCACAGAACCGGTCCCTAGTGCTCAAAAGATTGATGGCTCCTGATCTACCTCAAATAAAGAGTTGTATTATCTAAACATAATGAGAAACAGTTTCAACCGAAGAGCAGTTTTTAAGATTTTTCCCTTTTCTGTTCAATCGTAGCTCTTCCCTTCAAAACAATTAATTGCTCAGTTGACAGAAACATTACAAAGCTTGGTTGATATCCCTGGCACCGAACATTTATCTGCACTTGAGATGGGAGCGGAGTTCTTCAGTGGGAGGTTGTGAAAACAGGGATCGTGTAATCGTTTAAGGGCCTATGCAAACATCTCCCTATAAGAAATATGGATGCCTCGATCCTTAGAGGGTTCCTCTTCAATTCTTTTCAAGAGTCAGGTACAAAATGTGTCTTTCTGCAGGATCCAACCCATAGGATGTCTGGGAGCCTGTATATCTGCTCTCTTTTTTTTTCAGAGTTGCTTTTGGCTCAGGAGATGAGTGATTACAACAATAATACTGCATTTGTTTTTACAAACAGCTGTTAAGATAAAAATTGAAACTATGACAAATGTCTAATTACCCTGTCACAATACTCTGTGTAAGTCTGCCAAATGTAATTCCTGATTAAGGCTCCCCTGAGAGAAAGTGCTAAAGTACAAGTTGACATTAAGGAGGGAATGGCAAGCTATAGAAACAATTTCAGTGCCAATTACCTAATCAACTTGGGCTGGAATACATTCTCAAAGCCTTGCCACCAGAGAACAATGCCAGGCAATTTGTACATAATTTCTTTCCTTCAGAATGCTCTCCGATCCATCTCCAGTAGGAGCCTAGGAAACTTATTGGTAATGGTCTGATAGTTTGTCTACCTAGGACTGTAATGGCGAACTGGTGGCACACAGAGCCCTCTCTGCGGACACAGGTCGTTGCCTTGGCTCAGCTCCACTATGTATGCGTGGGGGTGGGGGAGCACAGGGGTGCAGCGCCTCCCCCTGTGGCCTGTGTATGCTCCCAGGAGGCTGTAGGAAGATCTACTAGGCCCAAAATGGGTTGTGGGGGTCATGCATGCAACACATATAAGCGCTGGGGATCACACATGTATCCGTGGGGGTGGGGGGAGCACGGGGTTGCAGCCCCCCCTCCTGTGGCCCGTGTATGCTCCCAAGAAGCTGCAGGGAGGCCTACTAGGCCCAAAAATGGGTCACGGGGGTTATGCGGGGGGCAGGCGGGGGATGGGGCAGAAGGGAGGGTGTCACGCATGCATTGCATTATGGGTGCTGTTGTGTGTGGGCACATGCTTTCGGAACGTGACGACAAAAAGGTTAGCCACCACTGACCTAGGAGGACGGCTCCAAGGCTTGCAGGTCCATTGTGATTCTCAAACCCTTTTTCATTCACCGCTAAATTGTCTTATGGCAGAGGTGTCATACTCAAGGCCCGTGGGCTGGAATTTGCCCGTGAGGTGCTCTGATCCACAGGGCTATCCTGGAAACAGCAAAGGACACCGGCCTGCGGTGCCCCTGCCAGCTAAAACAAGAGCTGGGTGAGCGCAGATGGCCCCACCATGCCCAGTTTTCACTGGCAGACTAAAAACAAACAAAAGGAAAAATGTAAGAAGGGACAGGAAAGGAAAAAGTGGAAGAGGAAAAACAAAGAAAAAGAAGGTGAAATGGGAAGAGAGCAAGGAAGCAAAAATAAGGAATAAGGAAAGAGGGGAAGGAAGAAGAAAGAAGGATGAAGAGGGAAGGAAAAAGAAGAGGAAGGAAGAAAGGAAGGAGGGAGGGAGGGAAGGAAGGAAGGAGATTATAATGAAAGTGAGGGAGGGTCTCCGGGAAGTCCTGTCTTAGCACTTGGTCACCACAGGTGCCCCCAACTTGAGTGATGTCAAGCTGGCCACCCCCACCCCTTCGAGGTCAAATGCAACCCTGATGTTGCCCTCAATGAAATTTAGTTTGGCATCCCTGTCTTATGGGATGACAAATTTGTTTCCCTTTACTTAATGCGTATCAGGGAAGGAGTGACCAAAGACAAGAAATACACACCACAATTCCATGCAGCACTCAGAAGAACTGAACGTAGTCACCGGAAAGTTCCAAAAGTCATTAACAAATGGGAATGTGGCAGAAGAAGAAAATGGTCAAGTATACATAGCAGGAATGGAAACAAGTTAACTGTGTTTGTTATTAGGCATAAAGGAAATTTGTTATTAGGCATAAAGGAAATGAAAATTGTATTTTGGTTTCCCTTTACCCACTACTTTATGAAACATGGTCTCCAAGTATGCCTCTAAAAGGCAGTGAATTTGAAAAATCGTGGGCATCCCTTGACGATAATGTGATATGCCTTCAAACTTTTTTTTTCATTATTTCCAGAGCAGAATGAATTATTATATGTATCAATGTATTTAATTTATTAAAATGTGTATTTTCCACCATTGCTGTCATGCTCTTCCCCTGCCAACTTTCCCCTTTTGCTCATCTATGATTTTTATGCCCTGGTCACAAAATATGTCTCCCTTCCAGTTTGATCTCCCACCAATCAATTTTGATTGGCAGATGTTCTCTAGGTTCTCAAGGAAACTTCCATCACTTCTTCTATTAACTATATTATTAACTATATGCGTAAACTGGAAACTAAGGCTTTCTGAACTCAAGGCATGCACTCTGCAGCTGAGTTATGGTTCCAGGCGATTAAACTAAAATAACCATAAAGTGTAAAGTAAGCAGGTCTGAAACTTTAGTAAAATCGAAAGAGGTGATATGTAGCATTTGAAAAATGAAACTGACTCCAGTAGACTTACAACTTTTAAATAAACAACATAAAAAATCCCATAAAACACCAATCCAACACAAATATAGTGCCTGTATTTGTTTGTTTCTGTTTATGCCCGTCCCTCCGTTGTAAGTATATCCTAAAAATGAAAAAGCCAACTATAAAACCAATGAATTGACTGAAGAGAACAAACAGACAAATTCCAGTCTGGTATATTAATTCCAAAATACCTGTGCAATCAGATGGCCTTAAACATGTGGTGAGAAGTCAAGAAAATTAGCCACCGGGAGGGCATTCCAAAGTCAATACAGAACCCCAGAGAAAAATTCATCTGACATCACCACTTGAATTAATACTTCGATCTCACACCATAAGAACAATGCAATTCTCTCTTTCTGCTCAGATGTAAAAATTCAGCTAAGTCATAGGAAGGAGATGTTCATTCAGTTATCTGGGTCTCAAGTTTTAAAACTGTATAGGATTAAACACTGAAAGGCTCAGAGTCAATCCTAAATCAATAAAAGTTTGTTTCCATTTTTCAACTTCTTGGGAATATAAATGTAGTAATATGCCCTGGGAGGAATATACCATCCTTTCAATGCAATTGTGAAATTGTTTCAAGATTTAGGATTGATATTTTAACTTGAAATCTCACACATTGCCTCATAGGTGCTAAGTGCTAAGTGCTTCCTTGCACTTAAACTCTACCAGTTTTCAATCTAATCAGCTGTTGGGCAAAATTGTGGTGAAATTGTGCAAGCTACAAATCTAGTGAATAAATGAAATCAAGTAAAATGAATTTTCGGGCAGCCCAGCGGCCAAATTGTCAGTAACTGTAAAGGTAAAGGTTCCCCTCACACATATGTGCTAGTCGTTCCTGACTCTAGGGGGCAGTGCCATCCCCATTTCAAGGACGAAGAGTCAGCGCTGTCCGAAGACATCTCCGTGGTCATGTGGCCAGCATGACTAAACACCGAAAGCACATGGAATGCTGTTATTTTCCCACCAAAGGTAGTCCCTATTTTTCTACTTGCATTTTTACATGCTTTCGAACTGCTAAGTTGGCAGAAACTGGAACAAGTAACAGGAGCTCACTCTGTTACGCGGTGCTAAGGATTAGAACCGCTGAACTGCCGACCTTTCTGATCAATAAGCTCAGTGCCTTAGCCACTGAACCACTGCATCCTTTCAGTAACTATAAAGATAATATATTCATTACTTTATTACAGGATGTTTTATTTATTCTGTTAATTTTTTGTTTTGGGGAAGATTTATAAAGTCAGTCATGATTGGAGTAGGGGGGAGAAAAAGAAAGGGGGGAAAAAGGAAGTTCAAATTGCAAGCATTCTTTTTGGCTTGGTATTATTTAGACAATGAAATTTCTACTGTTCTTTATCTGTTTATAAGAAGCTGGTTCATATGGCTGAAACCTTGTTTCCTTCTGTTCTTCTTTTGAATTAGTGTTATCATGGTTGATATATTGGTTCTATAAATTACATTGATGATAGTTTAGATGAAATAGTTTTTGATGGATGGGTGTAGTATCAACTTTGTCCTAGCACTGAATGGGCAACATTTCCTTTCGGTAGAAACTGGCACTGAATGCTGTCTTCTTACTGCCCACCTAGAGTTCACTTTTGAAGAGAATACATCAATAGAAATTGGCTTATTACCATGCTGGCTGTCAAAACTTTTCAAAGCATGCTTCTCATTGGGAAACCGGGGTCCTCCAGGCAATGTCCGCCTCTCTGCCTGCAGGAAAAGATTAGTTTCCTTAAAATTGTATCCTGACAATCCCCTTTCCCCTTTAATAGCACCAATGGGACTTAATTTGTCTGCCACAAAAATTGTCAAAAGAGCTTCGGAGTCTTGTCAACTGAGACATTGGAAAAGAATGATTGTGACTAATGAAAGTGGCACAGCATGGCATGAGATTCAGCAATTTCTCAACGTGCCACCATTAAGAAAGTAGGGAAAGCATGCACAAAATTCCTCCCAAGTCTTTTAATAAGTATGTCTACTCTGGGTCATGTTACCAGGAGGAAGGAGGAGGGAAAGAATAAAAAGAAAGCAGACTTAGTATGGAAGGATCAGCAACATTCTGTGCCAATGTCCAGTTGACTCCCCATAGGAGATGCATTGAGGAAAATGTTCTCAATATTTTTTTCTCTACGCCCGCTGTTCAGAGTCAACCAGAGTTGACGTTTCCCTCTGTTAGCTTTTCTTCTCACTTCAGATTTGATCCACTTCTGTCCTGTTTTTAGATATCCTGAAGATAGATAAATGGAATGCTTACTCCCTTGCACAAGTTCTTGCCTACGTTCTGTGGGGTCTGAATAACAAATTAAGGAAAGCATATAGAATATAACTTCTGGAATTCTTCCTAGTCTCCTTACTACTGGTGGACACAAGAGGTTTCTACATTTCCCCCCGTATAATAAAATCAACTGGATTCCACAATTTCCCAGCCAGGCTCCATTTGATTATATTGTTAGACTTGTTTGTTGTTGAATCCTTCTAGTTTCTATAGAGCTCCACAAAACATACAGAAATTAAGCTAGGGAAGGATGACTTAGAATATGGTGTGAGAGCAAAATGAGTAAACTGTTAATAGTTTGGAAAGACAACCTAACAACTTAGAATAGATGACAGCCTATTAGGATTCCACATCTAGCATTTTGTGTTGTTCTTCCTTTGCTTCAACTTTTTTGAGGATGTGCTGTTATTTAGAACCTCAGGAAGGGAAAAATACTGATGCCAATATCTGTCATAAATTACTTTCTTTTGACCATCGCTCTCATATTTGAAAATTGTTTGGGGGAAACAGGAAATGTGTTGGCATTCTGCAAAATTGTTTGCTTGCGTTTTAATCTTCTTAATCCATTATGTTTTTATACTGTTGTATGTATCGTATATAGAGCACGCATGAGCATATTAACCTCCCCAGATATTCAGATATTTCTGAAGTCTCTATGTCAGAACTCCCAGAATCCCAGATAAGGAGGTTTCTTTTTCTTGTCTTTCTCAGTCATGTAGTAATAGGCTGAGTGTACGGTGAGAAATTCAACACAGTAAAACAAAGTTTTTCTTAAAATTCACTCAGCAGTGCGTAGAGAAACTATGCAATTTGTTCCCGCAAATTATAGCAATGCCCACAAATCTATGTATATTAAAAATCCTTTTTAATGCTAAAGCTCGGGGGAATTCTGATTGGGGTTATAATTCAGCAAGTAGGGCATCTCTCACTTATATTTTCCCCTGTGAAAATTGCAGGATTGTGTTTTGCTTCTAAAACCACAGCAGAAAGGAGGAAAAAAGGTTCCAGCCCACTTATCTTCTTGCCTAGACATGGTATCTATTCCTAAGCTCTTTTTTTTTTTTGAGTAAGTAAAATGCAATCATATGACTACAGTGCATGTGATATATTATAGGCAAAATGCAATTAGAATTTCAGATGGTTATAACTTATAGTTTGCCTTTGAAAAGACTCGTGGTCAATGAAGTCCTCATTCACTATGAACCCTGCTGACTATTTCCAGAATCTATGGTGGTTGTTTTAATGCCAGTTGTTTGAAAAATACTAGTAGTATAGCATAGTAGTTGTTGTAGGTGCTTGTAACCTTCCAAGAGACATCTAGTTATCCACTAGAAGTTTTTGCTTTGCTTGCACTTTGAGCTTTTACCTTAGCTTGTGAGGGCAAAACTATTATTATAAACTAGAGGCTGAGTTTAAATTCCCAACCAGCTCTGAATTTCATTGTCTCTCAGCCTAATGTAATGATAAAATTGGGGGAGATATGGAGAAAATGGTATTTCTCTTTTTGAAGAAAGAAATGTTATATATTTTCAATACACCAATATTTATTTTAAAGCATTGCTAGGTATCCTAATTGGTGAGTTCCTCCCCGTCAAATTTAGTTTAGTTTTTTGGAAAATATTATGATCTTAACAGTACAGTTGATCTCTGCAACTGGAAGGACAAAATTCTGCAGTTTATATTTTAGAGGAGACTTCTATATTTTTGACATATTTTTCTTCTGTTAATAATTACATTATGTCTAGGAGATATGGCTTTTCAAAACAACCAAATCTTGCAGTTCTTCAGAGAGGAATGAATTTTTAGCTTCTGAGAATGTTCTGTCTCAGGCAGTTGAATACCTGCAATGTATTAAGACATGAGTTGGAATTTAATAATAAATAAACCAGACCTGAACTAATTTATATTTCCCAAACAAATACTTGAGCCAGCAAGTCATTATCCTTTGCTTTTCACATGCCTCTCTGAATTTTGCAAGGCAATTCTCTGTCCTTAAAAATGTTTACATTAGATATAATTGAATTTTAAAAATGGCATATGGTGGTCTGATCAAAAGGAAAGCCACTGCAATTAAGCATCTTGATATGGTTGTCATATTGATTGAGGTTGTTAGAAATGTAAAAGAGATACAGCTATTTTATTTATTCTGCTAGCTTCCATTTGTGTCACAATTTGAGGCTTTTGTGATAAATGGAATCTGTCTGCAACCATTAAAGACAGCCCATAGAACCCAAAGACACGAAATAAATTTAAGGTTGGTTTTCCTACCTTGTCACTGGACAATTTTGTGCAACTTTTTAAAAAAATCTGTGGCCTGAAATTAAAGTGTTTGACTTGGTAGGAAAGTATAGCGTTATTCATAGTCTTTTCTCTTGAACATTACAAATTTTGCCATTTGTCTTGCCTTTGTGGGATTGGGAGGGAAGCTATTATTTAAATACTTAGGTATATTGCTTTAAATATTAGTAATGGTAACCTGTAATAAATAAATGTTACTTTCAAAGAAGGAAAGCTCACAGAGGACTTTGTGTGCCTTAACAAAAGCTTACAAGGAAGCAAACATTAAATGTTAAAAACATTTAGTGCTAAAGACATTTAAATACATAATTTTAATTCCTGTTGCAAGCAAAAATGAATATAATAAGAGCATTTGTATAAAGCACAATTTCCCATAATATATTCCATTTTCTATTTAATGGGTTTGTGGGCAGGAGAGAGGGACATTATAATATGTTTTTACCAAAGAAGGTACTGGTACGTATATCACACAAGAAACTGGATTCAGGCACTTGTTTTCTTCACTTGAGGTGAAGAAGATATAAAGGAATAGTTTTTATGGAGTCTGAATAATGGTTGAAGGGTGTTGGGGGAGGGCTTCTCACAGTCAATGCCATTTTTAGAGGATACATTTTACAATCATTGTTTCAATTTCAAATATTGGCCAGTTAATGTTAAGTTGAGTCATGTCAAGAATATTCTAGTACAGTGGTAGTTAGCCTGGTCCCTACCGCCCACTAGTGGGCATTCCAGCTTTCATGGTGGGCGGTAGGGGTTTGCTGTAACTCTTATAAATTTTATAAAGTAAAGTTACTTCCCTACTTTACAAATTACTATTACTGTGGAACTGGTGGGCGGTTATAAAATTTTACTACTAACAGAGATACAAAAGTAGGCGGAATGTATCTGACTCATAGGCTAACTATGTTGTTTTGGCTGAAGACTCCATCCACCTCTGCTTTTCCCCTTCAGCTCCAAAATGTGTCAACCTCAATTCATGTGAGAATAACCCATGAGAGAAACAAATCCCCCACCTGGAAGCATCTGGCCACCACTCAGTCAGATTCAGGCCTGACAGACTATCCCCCTCAATTGGAGGAACATTTCTGCTTTACTATATCTGCATTTACTTTCCAACTCTTCACCCAGGAAAGAGGGTATCCCTTCCAGTACACTAAATATTCCAACTGATCCATATGCAGTCTAAGATTTTCTTTATTTCATAGTGTGTCTGACCTTCGATCACCAGCGGCCTAGGGCATGCCCCATCTACTGGTCGGACTTGTGAACTCACTGCAGGTTTCAACAGACTACTGTAGAAAACGGATGTACCTTTCCTAGCGACCTGGGAAGTTGAAGTTGCACAGCGACCAAGTTGATCACTTGTTTTTTTGGCATTTAGAAATGTACTTGCAAACTTTCTAGAAGTGTCTACATGTAAAAAAAAACCTTAAAGTCATGAGATTGAGAATTACGTTTTAACTTCTTTAAAACATTTAACCTCTTCCGAATTCTTCTGGATGTGGAGTTTGTGCTTAGCACACTAGGCCAATCTAAACATTATAACCTAAGTTTTCTTCTCTAGTCAGTTATCTGCAGACTGTATCATTTTTTGGTCCTGAGGCGTATTGTTCCACATTTGCTTGTATTCAATTACTCATCTTTCTTATTAGGAGAATTTCTTTGGAATCTCCTTTATTGACATTATTTGTTTTAACCTTGCTAAGATATTTGGTAAAATCAGGAATCCTGCTGACTCTCAACTGTAGACAGTGTTTCTTATCAACACATTAAAAATGTGAGGGCCCAAGAACATTATTTGAAAATCCTATTGTCATGCCTTCGTTATGAAAACTATCCATATATTCTTATTCTTCCTTTCAGTTCTTTAATTATCATTCATATCCCTAAGGAAGATGACATTACATTACATCACCTTCCCCATTTGAAATTCTCAGTCCCATTCTGAACAAGCCAGTGGCAGAGTTCTTTTTAAACTTCATAGCACTTATGGCAGTTGTCCAGTCCCTGGGGAAAACCAGATAAGGAAAGGCTATGTTTTCTCAATTATTGTGAGCATCAAATTGGGGGAAGTTGGCTTAAACTTGTAAATCTGTTTAATTTTCACGTTATCAAAGAATAGTTTCCCACAGTGCTTTGTTTGTAGATTTAATTACTTGGGAAATTCTATCATTAGTCTTCATGTGCTAACTTTTATTTTTGGGAAAGCTTTTATTCAAAAGACTAAGCATTAGGAAACTTTGACTAAAAAGGAAAATTAACTAATTCAGTCCAAGTATCTTTGGACAAAACATTCTCATAGAGTAGACTGTTAAATCTTTTTTACTTGAAAGATTACAGCATTGATTTACTTTACTATAGTTCTAAAATAAATTGCTTACCTGTGAATAATCTCATTGAAACATAGGTGACGTTGAGTTTCATTCATGTTCAATTCTAAGACTGATGTTCTTCTGATAATGTAAAATACTGCCAGAACTACAGTCTGTTTTCATTCCTGATTGCAGCTCATAAAGTACAATTTTTAGACAGGGTCTCAACCAAATGGGGATTTAAAACTCTGGAGTAGTTCAGCAATGTGCCCCAGATAAGAGGAAACTCTTCTAATTTGTAAAGAGATTGGTCAATGTTGTCACCTTGTATATATCTATAACTAGATTTATTATGTCTGCATTTATTTATTTGATTTATATTTTGCGTTTATTTTGTACAACTCAGGGCAACATAAATCTATTTCTTTATCTCTATATAATTATGGTATATCTTTGCAGCTATGAGTTCTAAAAAGATATGGAGGAGGAAAAATAAAGCAAATGAATGCTGCAGGCAGTAGGACTAATATTAGAAATATTATTAATATTAGCTTGAAAAAAGTTTGTAGATTACAAGTGGATCTAAATTGCATTATTAATTCAAATAATTGAATTATAGTCTCTTTTTGCGTACCAAATGCAATGATTCAATTATTTGAAGATTCAATGGCTCCTTTCAGTAGCCTGTCCTCTGATTATCAGGTATCCCATGCTTGGTCAATGTAGCTTATTAATAGAACCTGTTATTAAAGGGATGGGGTGGCCTTGAAGGACAGGAAAATGAACTGCTATCATGATGATGGTCGGATACTATAAGTGGGACTGAGCCTGGGCCAAGAAAATAACTTGCGAAAGCATCCCAGATTAACTTCTCCCTAGTTCACATGAAGATAAAGGGAGAGAGAAGGAAACACATTCATATTTGCAAGGTAGTGTTACTATAGTTGTTACAATAAAATAGTTCTGACCTATATGGCATTGGTTTGGTCTGGTCTGGTCTACCTTGCTGAGCTGACACCTATACTTCGTTGCTTAGTAGGAGAACATATACTTTCTAAGTTGAAAGTCGTCTTTTTTAAAAAAAAAAATCTTTTTTTCCTTTTTTTCCTATTCTCGATCTGATTGAAAGGTCCCTTCAGTCAATGTTCTAGTCTCATAGTGGTCAGTGAGTTGCCAAGAGAAACTCACATGCAGGACACAAACGCACAATACCTTCTCACTAAAGTTGATTAAAGCTGATATTACTGTTAATAGAGGTAATATATAATTGTCACAGATAGCCAATAGTAAGAATTCCATTCTCCAAGAATATCTTTAACCTTTCCCTTTTAAAAGCTATTCAATTTAGTAGACATCACTGCATCTTGTGGGTATTGGTTTCACAAATAGTTATGCACTAGATGAAAGAGTATCTCCATTTCTTTTGAAACCAATTGTATAGTTTTTTTCTAGGTTACTCAGTCTGGTATTTCTGGCTTTTGTTTTGTTTTTGGGAGGCTCTCGTAGCAAATGATGGGAAATACTTTTGACTGAGTCTCTGGGGAGACATTGATACAGTAGATCCGTGATGGTGAACCTATGAAACGCATATCATAGGTGCCACATGGAGCACTCTCTGCGGGCATGCGAGGCATAACCTCAGTTCAACTCCACCGCACATCCTTGTGTCCCTGCCGCCAGTTGATTTTCCGGTCGCTGCCATACATGGGCGGGGGGAAGACACATGCAGAAAACATGTGTGCATGCGGGAGGTGGGGGCATGTCCACATGTGTGGGGGGTGGGGAAGCATGGGGGGGCAGCGCCTCCCCATGGCCTGTTTTTGGTCTCAGGAGCCTTTAGGGAGACCTGCTAGGCCCAAAAAGGGGTATGGGGGGGTCACACGTACATGTGAAGGGGGTGTAATGCACAGTGGGATGTCATGTGTGCATTGCATTGTAAGTGTGGGCACCGCACACACCAGTCATGGGTTGCAGGTGGTATGCCCCATTTCAGTACAGTGCTCCGGAGGGCCCACCTACCCACCTGAGCTCCTTACCTGTCCTTTAAGCCTTTGGTGCTTCCATGCACATGCATGGCGCATATGGGGCCTGCACGATGCTCTGCCGAGCAGGTGGAGCATCGCGGAGGCTTGCAGAGACATCACAGGCAGGTATGATGCACATGCGCGCCGCTTGCATCCATGTGGGCAATGCCGGGCTTGTTCCAACTGTACCGGTTGGAACAGGATCCGGAACCCACCACTGGCACACACGCGTTGTTGAGCACGCCTGTGCACTTTCAGCATGTGATGACAAAAAGGTTAGCCATCACTGCAGTAGACAATATTGAACTAAGCAATTGAAAATGTCTAAAACAGTTTCCTATGTTCTGTCTTCTTGAGTCCAGTTGCATTGTAGAGATAATATAAAGACAAGAAGCTTAAAACAGGAAACCTAATTTCTTCAGATAGATCTGGTGCACCGTCCCCTCCAAACAACATGATTGTTGGCAGTAATTCCAGGAGCTCTGTGGAGCACTTTAACAGGAAATGTCTATGAACTACGTTTGTGAATAAGGACAAAATTCTTTCAATACAGCAACAATTTCAATACTAGTCTTATACCTTTTCCTGATCCGATGCCCTCTAATTGTCTTGGCCTTCAATCCCTGTAATCTGCCAGCTAGTAAAAGATGGAATTATGAAAGTTGATATCCCAACACATCATATGGTATAAGAATTGGAAAAATGTTTTTTTGGTAATCAAAACATTTTTAGCCTACTATTCTTGATGAGTCTTACATCCACAGTGGATTTGAAGGAAAGGAGGATTTGGCATGCTCTCTAAAATCTGAAATATTGGAGCAGGAAAGTTTCCAGTGATTGCCTTTTTTCTTTCTTTCTTTCTTTCTTTTTTTCTTTTTTTCTTTTTTGCATCTGCAGCTCTCTTTAAAAGTCACACATAGTTTGGAAACTGACAGATTTGTTTTCTTCTTCCCCTAGGGTGTCTCCTCTGCAGAAGTCAGAAATAGTAGACATGGTAAAGAAACATGTGAATGCCATCACTCTGGCCATTGGGGATGGTGCCAACGATGTTGGAATGATCCAGACGGCTCATGTTGGAGTGGGGATCAGTGGCAATGAGGGCATGCAGGCAACCAACTCTTCTGATTATGCAATAGCACAGGTTAGATGCCTACAAAGAAACAGCTGCCGTTTCCTGTTGAAAGGGTGTTGGCTGCACAGACAGCATAAATACTTCACTGCTGATGTGGAAGCCAAGCAAATGTCCTCCCCCCCCCAGCCCCTTTTCTTTGAGGATGCTGACTTAATGCAGAGAACTTGTATGTGTGCAATACCTTCCATTGTACTGGGCCAGGAGCCATTTCATCCTAAATGCTGAGGTTTCTTTTCCCCCATCATTGTGTTTCGACCATATTTCCAGTAGTCTGGAAGATGACTCAAACATTGCAGCTGTCAAAATGTCCTCTTTCTCCTCTTCCTCCTCCTCCTTCTCCCTCTTATTTTTATTCCTGCAATAGACATTTGTTGATAATCTGTACTATCTCTCCTTTTTATTTAAGTAATCTAAGGAAATGCTGTGAAAGAAGTTTAATATTCTTTAGCTTCCTACTTCTGGTCAGGAGTGATCAGTGATAAGTTTCAGAGGTGGGCACGAATCACTGACTTTTTTCAGTTGTCCTGATTCTGAAATCCTTTGATGGTGTATAAGATTTTCTGATGCAGCAGCAGAGGTGGTATTCAGCAGGTTCTGATCAGGTTCTGGAGAACCAGTAGCAGAAATCTTGAGTAGTTCGGAGAACAAGTAAATACCACCTCTGACTGGCCCTGCCCCCATCTATCCTCTGCCTCCTGAGTCCCAGCTGATCATGAGGAAATGGAGATTTTACAGTATCCTTCCCCTGCCATGCCCACTAAGCCATACCCACAGAAACAGTAGTAAAAAAAATTGAATCCCACCACCGTGCAGCACTTTAAACTTATTATATAGAGATACCTGAATGAGGATAATTATAATAACCATATGCTCAAACAAAGCCATCATATCCATCATTCTGAGCTGTAGAATTTAACTTTCATTCTTCACTGTAAAGTTTATTATTTAATATTGATTAATTACAGCATCCTTGCCTTCCGAAGTGAAACATACAGGCTAAGGTTTTAAACAATTAAGCAGTGGTGGTAGGCATTATCCAAGCCCCAATTCAGCCTCTATTAGTACTTACTACAGTTATGATTTTAGGATTCCAAAAGGCACAGTATGATAAGGGAAACATAGTTATATGGGAGTCCTTATCAATCCCTTGGCATTTATCCAGAGGTTATCAGTGAAAGGCCCCTCCATCACCTTTTTTATAAATCTCTGGGACTGAAGGAATGGCTGTTAGAAGTAAATCAAGATCAGTTTATGTTGCTGCAGTGTGTGGCCTCCTAGATAATATTAAACTCCCACTTCTATATTTTTTTCATGTTTGCAGTGCCGATTAAAACTGATGGAATGCAAATTTAAAAACTAAACAAAACAAACAGCCTTCCAGTCAGTCTCCAGACCCAACAATAGTTAGGTAGATAGGAATCTGGTTTTGGTGTATCCTTTTACCTGATTGATACATCATCACGAAGGGAATTTGGTTTGAAAACAAGAAACAAGATGTGTCAATATTAATTAAAGCAGCGTTCTCGGGATTTCAGGCAGAGTCCAATGTGAACTTTGGGAGCTACAATCCTGGTTGTTTTAAGGGCACCAAACTGAATTAAAGTGATACTTAAACATTTCCAAGATATCTTTCAAAGGAGCACATTATTGGTTTCTTGAAGACCTATCCAATAGTGTGAAGGAAATGTATTAATTATGGAAGGCAATGCTTGTTCTAGTACAAGAGTTAGCCTTCCGTCTCAAGAAAACCTAGGAATAAATACCATAGGTCTTAAGGTTGGAGTTCCAGAGAAGCCAAGGTATTGTTTCAGTTTAGGCTTCACGATTAACTTCATCCTTTTTCTTTCTCCTCCAAGACAGATATAAGTCTAATCAGACATTTTTGACAACAGCCTGGAGCTATTTTTCTCTCCTATTGTCTGTTCTGTTCTTAGGGGTGCAAAGACTTTTCAAAGTTACTGCCAAGGTACAGTTAGCCTTGGAGGTCCCATTGTCCTGTTCTTCTTTGAGAAGATACCAGGATTCTCATCTGATTTTGATGAGTCCTAACCTATTCCTCCAATAAGAGGACTACAGATTCCAAATCTAAATGCTAATATATCTAGGAATATTTATTTCTTTTAAACAAATAATATCTCACACACAAAGATTCGAAATATGTAAGAGTTCTTATTATTTTTAAGAAAGTTTAAAGTAAAGTATATGGTGCAGAGACAACCCCCTTCTGGATAGATCTCTCATCTTCATTATAATACAATCCAATGACTTATTTTTTTTCAGACTCCCAAAACCAAATAGAGACATTTTTGAGGCAGTTCAAATCTTGGGTGTAAATTTTATTGTTTTCAAAAGGTGGAATTAATTAATTCAAGGATCACCTTTATTATTGAACTGCTGATAGAAATTCTAAATGTGTGAGTAGTCATGTAGTTTCTCGAAGAAGAGGCTACAGTATTTGCTTTGATCTGCTTCTCACATCCTGCATTTCACTGATGTAATAGGTGTTGGCAGTCGTTGGGATGCCTGAGGCAAACTCTGGCTGACCGCCACCTTGCGGTCTGACCAGATGTTGAATGATGCTGCAAGGTGACAAGCACCATTGTTTCTGATTCAGAATGAATCTCACTGGTCCCTTTCTAGACACAGAACCACAACAATCTGTATTTTTGTATGGAAATATGTGGGATATATACCTAGTTATACAGTATATAAAAATGGAATGCTGTTTTAGTGGGATCATTTTTCTTCCTCTCAGAAAATGTGTGCAGGAATTTCTTTAGACTATATTCTTCTTTTTGGATCTTATTTCCTCTTAAACTCTGCTAATATTTTTTTATCCTACTTTTATTATTGTTTATAAATAAGAGAGAGAGGGAGAGGGAGGGAGGGAGGGAGAGAGAGAGAGAGAGGGGGAGAGAGAGAGAGAGAGAGAGAGAGAGAGAGAGACTGGCCCAAAGTCAGTCTCTTATTACTGGCCCAAAATCACCCAGCTGCTTTTTCATGCCGGCAATGGGATTAGAACTCATGATCTCTTGGTTGATCTTAAATTATTTGGTGTGTTATAATCCTTGGAAATTTTTTGGAGTGCTTTTCGTTCCAAAGTTTCCTTCAGAATGAGGAACAATGCTTTGAGAGCCCAGAGGTAAAGGAAATTAAAAGCTAGATTCGTATTGGGGAACCTCTGTTCATATTCCTGCCCAGTACCAAGTCTGTTGCATTGCCTTAGCAAAATCATTGTCATTAAATCTAATCCTCAGTGCAGGGATATTGTGAAGGTGAAAAGACGGGAAATAAAATGCTTCTATGTGACTCAGGATTCCTTGGAAGTAAAGTAAGCCTCTGAATGGTAAAAAAATAAAAAATAAAAATAGGAAATGTTAATGAAATGGTCATTTGTATGGAATCCGGTAGAAAACTTTCGAGATTATTTTTGCTGAGTTATTGCCGATAAGGCAGAAGTAAATAAATAGAAGCCCATAGGGAGTATATAACATCACCCAACCCCTGGGACCCAATTTGTGCCAATCACTAGCATCCTGGGACTATGCTGCAGAAATTCAGCAGCAAATTGACTAATTGGGAGCAGAATTTTTCTTATTTTATTTTATTTTCTCTAAAACAGACAGGGAAATGGGAAATTTCTGAGTCTTTGGAAGTAGACTCCTCTGTTTTGGCAGATTGTTACTGATTTGTTAGGAATGTTAATGGGGAGGGGGGGGAAACAATTTCCAAAGATGAACAGCAGTTTGAACCAGTTACCTGAAAATGGTGAAAGAAGTTAGCTATTCATCTGTTATAAATAAGAATGAAGAGTTGGATTCAGTCACTCCTTTCAACTCTATAATTCTAAAATCCCCTCTGTATGAAATTGGAGGCACATAAATCTAATTAATATTAAATAAATGAATAAATAATTCTCTGATTTCCACCCTTCCAAATGTTCTAAGCATTATCAAAATCTAGCTCTTTTAGCAATATCACCCAGACTTATATTTCACCCCATAGTGCTTTATAGCACTCTCTTTGCAATGTCAGCATATTACAATATTGCCCCCAACAATCTTATTTTCCCAATCTCAGAAGGATGAAAGACTAAGTCAATCTTGTGCCAGTCAGGATCAAACTCCAGACTGTGAGCAGAGTCAGTCTGCAATATTGCATTCTAACCACTGTGCCCTCACAGCTCTTAACACAAGGAATATTTTCTGCTTCTTAAAACAATCAAATCATCTTCATTTGCCTAGCATTTTTCCACAGGGTCTACTGGGGTACTGGGTCTACTTATGCCATTTCACAGGTTCAAACACAACCACCATGTCTAATTGGATTATGTTTATTTGTATATTTATATATTTGTTTGTTTCTGGAATGTTCTAATAGGAAAAGGTGCAGGTGGGCTCTCAGAGAACTTAAACAAAGTTCTACACAAAGCAAAAATGGACTGAATAATCAAAGACATTATCATTCTTTCAGTGATATTACCCGTGGGCTGAGAGAGCAAATTTCTACTCCTGGCTCAAAGAAAGTTGGCCATCCTGGTAGTTAGAGATTGTTTCAAGAAGTCCATTACTATTTCGTTATAGTTCCCCACATGTTTCAATGCCAATTTAACTCTTGGCTCCTTGCCTCTATCTCTCATTCTTGAAGCTATGACTAGGATAGGAGAATGATTGTGAACTTGTGTCTGGCCAGATTCTGCTGCGCCTGCTGTAATTCAGTTCTCAACATTCCTAATGATTTATTTATTTATTAAAATTTATATGCCACCCATATCCAGTGACTCTGGGCAGCTTACAGAACATAAATCATCATCACCTATTTAAGCTGAAATTGGTGGGAGCTGTAGTTCTTCAATTTATACAGAGCCCCAGATAATTCTGTTATTTTACTATTTCCTAAGTAAGTGTGTTTATTATTGCTGAATCTGCCAGGAATTCCTTGAAGTTTACAGTCCCAAGACAATAATTAACACATCCATAGTAGGGTTGGTTATCTGTCTATGTCTATCAATCAACCAAATTTGTAACCCGCCCCAGTCCTGTCAGACTCTGGGCTGTGAATAGCAGAAAAAAAGAATAAGCTCATCATAAGCAATTAAAACTAAAGCAGTCAGTTTCCTGTGATAGCCTAAATAGGCCCCACAATCAATCTGAGCAAAAGACTGTTTTAACTTGCTTCTAAGATATAAGTAAGACTGATGAATAAATGCCACCTTGTGATGCTACCTTACAATACCAATTAAAACATATAGAATAGTAATATAGTGATTTACTACATCAATGTTAAAAATTATCATGTATTGTAAAAGCAGTCTAACCAATATCCAGAATTCTACACATTTGCCTGTGATTTTGTCAATGTTTACTTGGGAATAAGTCCCACATAACACATATGCAGTTAATATCTGACTGCTGTTTTCAACTGAAAGGGATGCTATCCAATTCCTTTCCACTACACATAGATTGTTGGATAATTATTTCAGCACATAAAACCCTCTAGTGCTGTGTCTTTTAAATATCTTTAATCACTGCCATATGCCGCTGCTCTGACTATCATTTTTAAATAACTATCTATCTACCCATCCATAACTATCTGTCCATCCATTTCAGGAGAGGGCTTATTTAACCACATGCACTCAAAAGCTTGATAGGGCTTATTATCTGGGGAGGTCTTATTTTCGGGGAGATAGGATATCTATCTATTGATCTATCATCTATCTATCTATCTAAAAATGGCATGAACCCCTAATATACCTCTAATGCCTCCTATTTCCCCCCCAAAATCAACCCTGTGAAGTGGCTGAGACAGGGAAACTGACCCAAAGTCATCAAGCTGGCTTTCCTGCTTAGAAAGATCTAGAACTCACCATCTCCACCAATACACCAGACTGACACTCTTCCTAGGAAACTCATAAATTTAACACAGCTTTTAGCTGATGCACAAAGAAGAGGCATTATGAGGAACTAAAAACATAGGAAGTTAAAAACTAGTTTTATGATTTTTTTTATGAGGACAGGTTTGCATTACGTATCTCTTGCTGTAATGTATTTCCCCCCGATTACATATGATATGGTATTGAATCTTGTCACAAGATCATGATATAATGTTCTGAATATCTAAATGCCTAAGAAAAGCAACACTGAACCACAACAAAGATGCATCTAATCTAGTATCCCACATTAGCCAATCATCTCTTTATGGGAAACCCACAAGCAGGAATTCAA
The DNA here is from genome assembly GCF_051295495.1 of Thamnophis sirtalis. Lineage (NCBI taxonomy): Eukaryota > Metazoa > Chordata > Lepidosauria > Squamata > Natricidae > Thamnophis > Thamnophis sirtalis. The sequence continues at coordinate 22,142,855 of NW_028261388.1, read as the reverse complement.
TACCGTCTCCTCCTCATGTTACAGTAGCTACTTAAATTGGGACATGTGCTGCAATCAGAACGGATAATTACTTAAAACCAATAACATGCTCCATGTTCAATATTTCAGGCATGCCCACTGTGGTAAATATAAAACTTTAGAATAATTTATCCTAAGTGTATTTCACCAAGCAATGAATGGTCGACTTTAAATCTAAACACAATTTAATACAATACAATACAATACAATACAATACAATACAATACAATACAATAGCAGAGTTGGAAGGGACCTTGGAGGTCTTCTAGTCCAACCCCCTGCTAGGCAGGAAACCCTATACCGTTTCAGACAAATGGCTATCCAACATCTTCTTAAAGACTTCCAGTGTTGGGGCACTCACAACTTCTGGAGGCAAGCTATCTATCTACCCATCCATAACTATCTGTCCATCCAGAAATGTTCTGTATCAATTAATTCTCTGTCCCCGCTGTTCAGTTTAAATGTTTATCCAGAAAATCTGTGAATTTAATCCCTTTCTTGGATGGGTGCAAACCATCTCTTTTGTACAGTTTTTCATTGGACCAGCTGCAGACATCATGACTAATAAAACCAAAGCCTTCCCTTTTACACCACTCCTTTAGCCACACATTAAACTCTTCCACACACTGGCCCAACATTTAAGAGTTGACAGTAATTTGATGGCACATAATTGATCTTTTTTTTTCCTCCCCTTAGTTTTGCTACTTGGAGAAGCTGTTACTTGTCCATGGAGCCTGGAGTTACAATCGAGTGACAAAATGCATATTGTATTGCTTCTATAAGAATGTGGTTCTTTATATTATTGAGGTAGGTAACATTAGCAATCTATGCAATGTTTGTTTCTCTTCCTTCATTGATTATAGCAACAGGAAATGTATATATTATTGAAACTCTCCTGTCTGTCTTTCTGTTTGTAATCTTGGACAAAATGATGCATCATAGGACAACAATTTTTGAAGCAAGGTACCTCAAATGGGTTAAATTAAAGAAGGCATCCAAAATCCACACCTATGATTCCCATGGAATCTTCTATCAGTTTATTTGCAGTTGTGGTCGCTGCAGCATTACGATGGTTAGCTGCAGTCATGTGATCCTGATTTCCAACTATACTTCCTAGAAACCTGTAGGTTGTGTTGTGCAAGGGAAGACAAGAGAAGAATATCCCACCCTCTTTCTTATCTGTCTTTGGTCCAATTGGCTGGTGACAAGGTTCAATGTGCGAGCAGCGATTGGCTGTTTTAGAACCAAGGCCAAAAACTGAAATCTCTTGACAGCAGTGGGTAGCAAGGGAAGGGCAAGGGAGTAACTCAGGTGCCTGCTGGTGAGATAGGATGGTCAGGAGGTACCAGCAGCTGATACGACTCCCTTCCCTCCCTGGAGGGAGGAGGCCCTTGGGTACAAGCTGGGATGGGGAGCAGGGGTGCACTTTTCCTTGCAGGCTTCAGCTTCCTTTGCCCCTCTTACCCCTCAGCAAAGTGGTAGGCAGTTCCACAGGTCACCTAAGGAGGAGGAGGATTCACTGGAGCTCTGTTGAGGAACATGAGAGCAGTGGAATTCTATATTATAATATATACTTGTTTATATTATATGTGGAAAAATAGATGACCCAATGAGTCAGGTTGTGTATTAAATGCTGGGCAACAGCCTTTAGATATTCAACACTACATACTGGATTGAGCATGAGCAGAATTCCATATAGTAGCATGTCCATGTGAGCAGTTCTTCAGAAGAAGAACTTGTAAGGTATGTTGATCAGGAATTAGGTTAAGCAAGGTTAAATTCCATCTCAACCGCAAACAGATTAAAGTCTAGAACTCTATCCATTCATGATGAATTGCAAAGTACTTCTGACTTTGTCCAACCTAATTTTGGCAACATGAAGATATTGGCACCATGCATCCTTCTCTTGACCCTCTGCAAGTTCAGGAGTTTCAGGTTATCTGAAAGCAGAAAATGTCTCTGTTCTTCCCCATAATAATTTTGGCACAACTTTGATACCGCTCTAGAAATAACACAATCAGTTTATTTTGCTGTGAGATACGACAAAAGGGCACCTGGCTTAATTAAGGAAATATCAGAAGAGGCTTTTGTCCCTTGTGGACAAAACAAATCCTTATTGTTTAGAATAGAATAGAATAGAGTAAAATAGAATAGAATAGAATAGAATATATTAGCCAAGCAATTACAATTGGACTGACATTTTGGTTGTTAAGCAAAGTAGTCACTAAGTGAAACTGCAAGTATGCTTATGATTTTGCAAGTATGCTTATGTCTTTGGGGAATGAGGAAGGTAGATGACACCTTAATGAAATGTACAGATTACATTTTCTGATTTTTCAACTAAATCATAGTCACTCCAAAGCTATTTAAATATATGATGGGAGTAGCCTTCTAACAGCACCATCGATTGTACATTTTGGTCCTGTTACCTCCATTGTTTAGAAATATTTTGGAGTAATCTTTGCCTTTAAACTTTTATGTTTAATCAATTTTCTAAAATATGAAAGCCGGATACACTATTGTGCCATTGAATTGAGAAATGGTATCAGGAGATGATCTGATCATAGCTTCTATGTGCATATAGAATATAACTGTGATTTTCAGATGTATGCTTTAGGCTTTTTTTCAACTAAATTTTGCATAGCATGTGCTTTTGCATGTTGTGATTCCAAATGGAGTCCCCAAGTCACAATGACCAATTGATGAAAGATGTTATTTCCAAATATTCTTATGTTTGTAGGCTTGTTAAGGGAAGCTTGTTGGCTTTGTCTGTTTATGGTTCTTATCCAGATGATTTTAGCTTACATACCTTTAGCTTTTTCTCAGATTCCTATATGTGCTTTGCATGACAAGTGGTCCTAGATTTCTAATTCTTACTACATCAAAGTTTTTTTTTTTTAAAATCAGCTAAATCTATCCACAATTTCAATCAGGTTTTGGAAATCCAAGCAAAAAATATCCAGCTTGGTCAGCCTCTCCCTACTGGTCGTATTAGGTGGTAATTATGTGAATTGTAGTCAACATATCTAGTGAGCACCAAAAGCTTAATAGGATAAACAAATAGACTGATTGATAGGCAATAGTTTTCTGTGCTGTCTTCTCTACACAAACCACCTCATTAAACCTCTGTGGGATTTACTAAAACCTAAAAATGCATAATAGCTATTCACCAGACTGGAAGTTTAAAGATGTAGAATTTCTGCTGATTCATGTGCATATACCTGAATATGTTTATGCAATCCATGTAATTAACTGGAAAATAGAGAAAAACCTTTTTTTCCATGCTGCATTTATACTTTACAATGGAAACTTGAAAGCTGAGGATAGGCGCTTGTTCGGATATTGCCATGCAGGTACCCCCATGTCTTATCAAGGCTGTTCTTTATTGAGTTCATAAAAATAGCATTAAAGTGAAGCGACTTGGCAGGTGTCTGGTCCCACTCATGACTAGACATGCAGAGGACTGAATGGGGAGATTTCAGCATGCAAAATGTGAGCTCTACCACTGAGTTTTAGCTTTGGGTTACTAACACCATGAAAATAACTCACAGCTAGCCAATTTTTTTCTACTTAACTGTATCAGGGGCTTCTTTTTGACCAAGATTAATTGGAACGAGTGCTGTGATTAACTGAACCATAAAAGAATTCTTAAGGCCAGGCAGAGCACCATTTACTGACCTAGGGAGTATCCCTAAGGTGCCAAGCCATGTGGCACTCTGCCCGCCCCCAGCTCCCGTGGCTTTGCACATTCGGGATGCCCCCTATGTCAGTGCATGGAACTCTGCCCAGTTAGAGAGGGGGGTTGCGCAAGCACCTGCTCTGCCCCCAGCTCGCATGCCTCCCAGCCTCACCCCTGCCATCAGGCCAGCTGTCCTTGCAGCCGCCGCCGAGCTCCGAGCAAAACTTCTTCTCCTGCTTCCAAACTCCGGAACTCAGCTTCCGATTCTTCCAGCAGTGGCCGTTCTAGGAGTGTGCTCTATGGTTATGGGCAGGCTGCCGGAAAACTTTGTCCGGCAGCCTGCCCATAACCATAGAAAATATGGTTCTTCGGGAGCCCGCTCGCAAGGGATCAGCTGCCTGGCAACCCCAAAACAATAAGCCCTCCCCCTCTAATAAGCCCAAGGCCATATTTCGTGGGTTAAAAAAATATAAGACCCTGTTGTATTTTCAGGAATACACGGTATTTCAACTTATTTCTTGAGCCATTAAAATGTATAAATGTTTGCTCAAGATTGGCAATTGTTGGCAGCTCCTAAAATCATTTATAAGAACTGAGTTTTTGTGCAGATCAGCACATCTTTTTGAATATGTAGTGAACTTTTCAATGCCCTTTATACTTTATTATAGTTCTTTATTAAGGATCAGGGACATTCTGGGTTCTTCCTTGATTATGATCACACAGAAAGGAAACAAGCGAAGGATCAAAATGGACTTTGGTTGTAATATGGTTACAATTTATTTTTATCTCAACATATGCTTGCTTCAACTATAGTCTGTGATAGATGGGATGTAGCCTGCTTTACCAATTAAGCTGGCTTTATACACTTCTGTCTCCAAGTAGTCTAAGGGAAAGTTCCAAGCAGCCTTGGGAAAACTTATCAAAGCTTTTAAGAATTTGATCAAGCCCTAGGAAATAAATATTAACACTTGCTACCCAGCATTGGATTATGATTTGGTTGCAGGATGCAAAGACTAAACCAAACAACATAAATAGTAAGGGCCAAGATCAGACCAATCCATTATAACAACTAGCAAGGGATGTCTTCAGAATATGGTAATAAAAGTCAAGATAGTGACTGCAGCAGTGTTACTGGGCAAGACCAGTGGGATGCGTAGCATACTTTTGTCAAAAGCAAAAGGAGGTAGAGATCCATCCCATCTCATCACTGGGACAGAGGCCTTGGAGACAAACTCTGCTGCCATGGAGAAACATTGCAAGTAGCGGTGAGAATTAGAGGTCCCGGGGGTATGAAAAGGAATCCTCTAACGTTAGAGACGCTGGACTTCTACTTTTCATTACTTAGATGAATGAAACTAATATAACTAGGACTGTAGTACCAAGGATTCACAGAGTTAGCAGTATGTGTTTAAATGGGGGAAGAAACCATACTTTTTCAGCAATACTCTTATGATTTCCTTCTGCCTTCACATCCTTGTTCTTGAGTCCATCTCTGAATAGTTGCATGCAAATGGCCAAACCGATGATTTCTGTAGGATCTTCCTTCCTCCCAGTCTGTCACCATATCCAGTAATCTTAATGGATATCTATAATTGCCTATGGCATGGAATCCTGCTATTGTTCCCCATCGCTCCTCCCTTTCAGATAGCTAATCACTACCAAACACACAGTGGAAATTGCTGATAGCACCACATGCTATGTCAGGAAAGGGTACCTTGGAATGGCTGATACAAAAGTGTAAGGCATGTACACCAAGAATGTTTATAACATTTACATGCAAGTAACTTTAACTCTGTTATTAAATGCTTAAGAATATGCAGGCTTTACTTCAATTAAAAAATGTTAAGGAGAATTGTCCACGCAGTAACTCACCTAATCACTAGTTTTTAGGAAACTGCTGCTTAGTTTTCACCAGTGCAATTTAATCCTTATTTAATTTACATTGATAGCATTTTTTTTAAAAAAAATTATAACATTGATAACATGGTAGATTAAAAACCTAAAATAGCAAATTGGTGGTTGTAGAACCTCTGCTCACAGTAGAACCTCTGGTCACAACCATAATTTGTTCCATAACTTTGGTCGCAAACCAATTTGGTCGTGACCCTAAACTAATTTTGGAAGTTTGGCGCTTACAAAAAAATTGGCGTGGAAGGGAAAATTGGCTGCAGGAAAAGAAATTGTCAATTTTTTTTATTCGGAACCAATTTGATTGTGGTCAGAAGCGTTCGTGACCAGAGGTTCCATTGTACTATGGAGTCCTTGGTGCTCTCTGAGCTTGGTTGTTTTCTTGCAGACATTTCATTACCCAACAATGTAACATCTTCTGTGCTAGAAAGAAGTGGGATGTGTTCTCTGTTATATACAGTTGCAGCTCCAGCTCTCTGGAATGATCTCCCCATGGAGATCCGGACCCTTACTACCCTCCCGGCCTTCCGCAAAGCCACCAAGTCCTGGCTGCTCCAGCAGGCCGGGGGGCTTGTGAAACATCCAGCCCCACGGAAATTGTGAATGTTGTGTTTTTTAAAGTGCTGTCTTTGTCTATTTATCCCCTTTCCCTTGTCTATTGTGAGCCGCCCGGAGTCCTTCGGGAGTGGGCGGCATACAAGACAAATAAAATAAAATAAAATAAAATCAGTGGCTTGCCCTATCTGTGTTAGTGGGGGAATTGTTTCTTCTTGGTAATGCCTCGATTAGGCTGTTGTGGGGTCCTTGGTGCTCTCTGAGCTTAGCTGTTTCATCTTTTTATTTTATTTTTGGTCTTTTGATTGTTTTGAATGGCAGGTAGATATTGTTTATCTCTGTGCTTCTTGGTAGTTGGTTTGTCTGAGTGGCAGACTTCCAGGAATTCTCTAGTGTTTTTAGACTTTTGGGCCTAGGATACAGAGGTGGCTTGCTCCTGGTTTGGCCCGGATCGACCAAACCGGTAGTAGCAGTGGTGGGAGGCTCAGAAGCATTCGAGCACAAGCGCATGCTCGAACCAGTAATAAAAAAATTGGCAACCCACTTCTGCTAGGATACTCACAGTTTCTCAGTTGAAACTATGATTAAATCTGTACATGCATAGGTGCACAATTAGATAGAACCTATGGTAGACTATTACCATGATGCCATGTCATAAATCTACTCCAAGAGTGGAATAACTTGCCAAGACCAACTTACCGCTGCCACTCACTGCTGCCAACTCGCCATGAGACACAACTATCTGGATATCTATATCAGAATCTTAGACTATATAGTTTTGTCCTCTGTTGCTTCATGCTTCAAGGTTTTTTCAAAGCTGTGATTCTTGATTTGAGTTTTGTGCTAGCCAGGATTAAAGCTATTAATGTCACGCTGATGATCACACAATAACTGTAATGTCAGCTGATAACTTTCAGGCACAACATGTGTCATTACAATGACCAAAAGTAGAAGCTCAAATGATGTCATTTTCAATTAGGCCCAGTAATACGATTGGGAGCCAGTTTTAAAATACAATAGTAACCAATCTCAAATAAATCAAATAATGTATATAGTCTACTGCACAATCATTGACAAAATAGGAGAGAATGCAAAGAATTCCATATTATCTGAATCTGTTGTATCTCCCATGTCTAAGATGGAAACATATCCTGCTGTATGAAGTATAAATTACACAATTACGTTTCACTCTAATCCAAAAATGGCCAAGTAGAAGTCAGCTCTGACCATTTTGCGTTTGCTCCATTTTTGAAAATGTATTGATTAAATTTTCAGCTGATCTGCAACTTCTAATTTTTATTCCAATGAGTGTCAGATAATTCAATTTTCAATCCCTTGTTGCAAAAGAATATGTAGTTTGAATTACATATGTGTTTGCTCTTTTTACAACTTAGTCCTGAACGGACTTTTTGTTTTTAGATTCCTAATTTAGTATGTTGGCCCCAAGAGTTGTCAAGGAATTGGCCACAAAGATAAATCTTTGTTAGTTTCTTGATGCCTTAATGCAGGGGTGTCAAACTCACATCGTCACGGTGGCATCACATGACATATCAGGACTGTATCCCCTTCGCTAAACTGGGTATGGGCTTGGCCAGCGCGTGATGCATCTGGCTGGTGGGACGGGAGTTTGACACCCCTGCCTTACTACATCATTAGAGACAAGGCTATATGTATTTAAAGGTAATGTTTCCTTTTTGTGTTTTAAACTGCAAATTGCAAAAAAAAATAGCTTTACTTGGCTAGGTTTTCTGTAGAGTATACATCATGTGACAGAATTTGAAATATTTAAGGAGTTGGTGAATAAATACTATGGATTGCAAAATCTGGTCAGATCCTTAACTCAAGCAAAGAGTGGTTACAGAGGCATGGATAAAATCATTGACATAAATTGCAATAAAATTATCTCTGTTGATATATAAGCAAAGATATTTATAACTTGGCATAATTAAAAAAATATCTCACTATTGTTGGAGAAACTGGTCAGACAGCTTGCATTCTGGCCCTTAATCTGTCACTTGGTGGACAACTTCAATATTTCTCCTGTCCCTTTTCAGGATTATTTATTTTAAAATCAGATTGAATACAAATATGCACCATTTTCAAATGGAATATTGTTCTTTAGCTGCCGTGAAGCTGGAAAGCTATTTTCTGTGAAATTGGACATATGGCTCCTATATCTCAGTAAAGCAAAAGATTATAGCAGCCTTCCACAATCTGACACACTCCAGATGTTCTGGGTCCTACAATTCCCAAAATTCCCAGCCTGCCCCAGGATCCATGCTGCTGGGTATTCTGGAAGTTTCACTTCCAATTAAAACAAGAAGTGCCAGTTCAGAGAAAAATCAATTACAGTATGATAGTGAAATTTGGAAATTTTAAGGAATATAATATGCTACATCACTAAAGCCTACATGTTCACAGTATGATGGCAAAAGAAATGATCAGAGTAGTTCATCTTTTATTTATTTTGCTCAGAAAGAATAGAGCCTGTTTGGGAATTTAGATACTTATATTTCCTGATAGTATTTGGCATCTACTACCCAGTTCATTACATTCCTTATCCCATAACAGGGTCATTCCATCCCATGACCCGACAAATGCATGCACGACAAAAGCGCGTTGATGAAACTGCAGTGATAAAAGCCGCGACGTCATAACAATGTGCCCACAACAATGTGCCGACAAAACTGCGCCCACAAAAGCGTGATTTCAGTTAAGGTAAGGGTTATGTTCAGGGTTAGGTTTAGGGATTTCAGTTAAGGTAAGGGTTAGGTTTAGGGTTAGGGTTAGGGTTACGTTTAGGGTTACGTTTAGGGTTAGGCTTAGGATTAGGTTTAGAACTCGCAGTTATTACTTGTTTGTTGAAGGCGCACTTTTGTCGGTGCGCTGTTGTCGGCGCGCTGTTGTTGGCGTGCTTCTGCACTCATTCATCGGCACTGTTTAGAACTCGCAGTTTTCTTGCCATGGTTTTGTCGGTCGCCATTTTGTCGAGCGTGCATTTGTTGGTGAACCATTCCATCCAGAAGGATTTTAAACATATGAATCCAGGCTTAAGATCATTTTTATTTTAACAGTTATAAAAGTGTACCTTCAGAAAAATATTAATCTAAGCAAAACATATCTGGCATTGTATCAAGTGTTCTTTGAAAGACAGGAAGCTAATATCAGAGATTTCAGGGTTCTTAAATATCAGTTAAGATAACCCTTGTAACAGGACATTTGTAAAATAATTTACTTCTCCTTGAATGTAAACTACATAAATATAAACCGTATACATGAATTTGCAATCTGACAAAAAGAATTAAGTGACAGACTCATCCAAAAGAGACTCTCTGGCATATTGGACTAATTAGGCTGTAATTCTGTAATTTAAGTTCACAAGCTTTTCTCCATTGCAATTTGGTTTTAAAATGTGCTATGTCAGTAGCAAAGCTTAGACAAGTTTGGTTAAATTGGGCAATTTTTATTGAGGCTGAAAGAGTAACATTTGTTTCATGCCAAGTATTATTTTCATGGATTAAATGGAACTGCTACCAAAACAGATGGAACAGTTTCAAAACGCAAACTTCTTGTGAAACAGAGACGTATTGATCTCTGAGAAGAACAGTATTTCCTAGCTGAGACCATCAAATGTGTCCAGTTGCAAAATTACAGGGCACTGATGAATATAGAGATTTAAAATTTTCAGAAATTTCAGAGCCAACTGGAGGAAGTGAGTCTTATCCCTTGGGAACTCATTTTACTGTCATTTATAATTGTCTTAGTTTTTCAATTAGAATTATATGTCAACATTATGAAAAAGCAACCTCTTGATAAAAATTTCATTACCCTTCTGGCTGAGAATGTTGAGATTTGTAGACAGAAACACCAGGGGGCCATTTGGTTGGTAAAGGCTCTTCCAAATACACAAAAGTACATTGTATTATGAAAAGGAATTGTCCTTTGTCCTGCTTAATTTTTCTCTGCAATAAGAGCATAGAAACAGAAGGCAGATTCTGTGGAAATGAGCCACCGGTTCATCTAATCCAGCATTTTGTGGATGATGGATTGTGGAATCTGAGTGCAATCAGCATTTTCACAAACAAGTATACCTTTTCCATTGTTGTTCCTAACAATTTTAAGTTTAAGTGTGCTGTGATTTATACAATACAATACAATAGCAGAGTTGGAAGGAACCTTGGTGGTCTTTTACATCACTCTTTTAGCCACACATTAACTCTGCTACACACTGGGCCTTCCCTTTTTGTTCCTTATATACTGGTAAAACCTCTGAAAAGATAAGCCTACAACCTATACTACTAAGTTCATACCCCAAGCTCTGGAAATCATTCTTCACAGAAAGTACATCTTTTTGGGACAGATCATTTGTGCCAAGATGTATAGCATCAACATCACAGTCCTTACTTGCATTCTTGACTATCTTAAGAATATGCCTCTTGTCTCTGCTGGCAATAGCACCTGGCAGACACCTGACCTCTTTTAAAACCTCCATATGCTTTCCTAAATTTACATCCCTTATGATTGAATCACCAACCAGAAGGTGACTTCTCTTTTTGCATACCTTGCTCTTCTTGTGCGACTGATGTGTGATACCTAGTTCCCCATTTTGCCTTTCCGAAGTAAGTTCTTCATTTTGGACCATGATCCCCTGCTTATTTGAGTCATCATTATCACAACTTTAGTGTCCCCATTAGGGTCAGCAAGGGCGCTATATCTGTTATGCTGGGTCACAGCAAAAGCTATGTGTTCATGGTTCACAGCTCTCACCCTGCCAGATCCCACAGTTGTCCAGGCTGCTCTTTTCCTGCGGGATCTTTACGGTGGGGGGGGGGGTGATAGCGTGGCATCTCCATAGAGTGGAATGGCCGAATTGGACACCTAATTTCTGCTTGGAGAGCACAGATTAGAGATTCTAGATAGGTAATCTGTCTATGTAGACTAGTAATTTGTTTACAAAGGGGACAGTATCCAAATTTGAAAAGAGTACTTCAGAAGACAGGTGCAAGACAGCTACTACATTGAACTAAACCAGTCATTTTGAAATAAATAAAATCAAAATTTCAAGCGCACTAATCCAGAATGTATTATTACTATTTTGGTTTATGGACATATGATTCGTGCGCCATTAGGTGCGCAGGCCACTACCTGTTCCTCTTTTTCTGTCTGCTTCTCCACCTTCCAGCCAGCAACTCCAATCACCAGCCACAGGAAAGTTTAAATTTAAAAAGCATAAACAATATCAAAACTACAACCGTTGATAGAATAGCATAGCTATGATTTTTCCAATGTCCTTTAAAATGTTTATAAATTAGTGGCCATCACCAATGTGATAGCAGAGAACTCCACAGTGTAATTTGTACAACCACATAAAAAGTCTAATAGATATACAAATATGCATGAACTTCCTTGAATCAGTTCTATGTGTTCCCATATTCAATTCAGTGGATGATCTCATAGTGGTCTCTTGGATTCATACACATGATTTCCCTCTACAACACATTGCCTCCCAAAGGTACTTTTTCAAGAGGCAACTGGACTTTCTTGTTTTTCTTTGAAGACATTTTGTCAGAGCGTGAATGTGGAATAGACATGGCAACAGCTCAGCCAATGGGGACTATTTTGATAGACATGGTAACAGGTCAGCCAATGAGGGCTGTTTGGAAAGTGAAACAGTATTTTCTGTGTGAGCAACAAGGAGACAGCCAGGAGCTTGGGCGTGGCTTAGGTTAACTTTTGTACAAAAGCTCTAAATTAGTCTGCTGCTCTGAACTGAAACTGTTTTCTCCTGCCCGTGTTTGCTTGTATTTGCTACCACATTGGAAGAACCAGATTTTGATATTGTATATTTACTTCATGTGTTATATTATATATATAAAGAGAAGTTAATGAATCCTGCTGAATCAGTTACCTGTGTGTGCTTTCTGGATGTGATTGCTGCAACAAACTCTGACACATTTCGTTTCTTACCAAGAAGCTTTTTCAGCTCTGGTGGTTGAGAAGGGAAACATCTTCAAAGAAAAACAAGAAAGTTCAGTTCTTTAAAAAGCACCTTTGAGACAACTATGACCTGGATGACTGAGAATCCCCATAGAAATCATGTTGCCTCCAAATAAATTCTGTTTCGGAGGAAATGTTGGTATCTCTTCTAAATCAGGACTTAGGAGAGTATCAGCCATATCTCATGAAAGAGCTGGAAGTGAGCTTTTCTCCAAATGTGGAAAGAGCTACCCCAACTCCTCCTCCTAAAGAGGTAACATAACTCTCATTGCAGAGGCAAGAAGCATTGAGCATATGATAACATGTAGAGGTAGATATCTAGATGGAGTTCAATATCTAGGTCTGACTACCTTGGCAGATTTCAAGTAAGCTGTGATTGTCATTGTTCAGTGCAACTGGAAATTCCCCAATGTATTTTGAGTGGTCACATATAACTCCAGAAATCTGAGCTATGAAGATATTGCCTTAACCCGTCTATTTCACTTGTATTGCTATCCTTAGAATCCTGATATAACTTGCGTGGGAATCTTGACTATCTTGCTATTAAATTGCTTGGCTTCCATCTCTCCTTGTTGTTTTTCTTAGCATTTGTCATCTTTGCCTTTAAAAAAAAAACTCCTTCCTGAAGCGATTTATATCTCTGGTGGCTATAAAACAGGATGCAGTGTGACATTAACAGGTAGCACTAAGTCCCTGCTTCATTGCACATGTGGAATTTTTCTACTTGATTTTTATTCTAACAGTTCGCATGCTAGGAAATAATAGCATCCTGGCTGCCCATATCAGCTGGTCTCAGTTTACACCAAAAATAGTTTCATGCAATGACAGCCATCAAATTCCACCAGGGAAAACACAAGTTTAATCTCATTGTTCATCAGGATAATCATTACTTCCTACATTTCTGCAGCAATGGTGGAAAGCCTAAGCAATGCATTCATGATCCAATGGAAGGTGCTTTTCTATACCTGTTCCCACTAGAGTCTTTGAAAGATTCGCAGGCATTTGACCAGGCTTATTGCCGTGGAGGGCTTGACAGCCATGCTTACAACTAGTTCAGAGGTGGTATTCAGCAGATTCTGACCAGTTCTGGAGAACCACTAGCGGAAATTTTGAGTCGTTCGGAGAACCGGTAAATACCACCTCTGACTGGCCCCGCCCCCATCTATTCTCTGCCTTCCAAGTCCCAGCTGAGGAAATGGGGATTTTGCAGTATCCTTCCCTTGGAGTGGGGAGGGAATGGAGATTTCACTGTGTCCTTCCCTTGCCATGCCCACCAATCCATTCCCACAAAACCGGTAGTAAAAAATTTGAATCCCACCACTGAACTAGTTCATTGGGAATATCTTTAACTTCTGAGGCACTCAAAACAGTTGTTCACCTATCGCAGACAGATCCACCCCATAAATTTCAGCTCCTTCCACGTCAAGGATTGGATTCTACATTGACCTCTTTTGGGGCTAGAATATATGAGGTTTTCCAGGCTTCTGTTTCAGCTACGTAGAGCTACTTAGTGATCTAATGCAAAATATATCAAAATATTTTTTTTTTAGTCCTTTAGATGGGTTCACTGTGTTTGTGATATTTCTCTAAAATCACAAGCAAGGTATCTTGATTTTGTGTTCCCTAAAGGACTCTTTGGCAGCCATTTCACCATGTTATCCTTTTCCTTAAGCATTTTAAGATTCATCTTTACCATTAATATCTCCATGTTTCCTTATTCTTCACAGAGATGAAATTCTCCTTCATTTAGATATTGCCTGTTGCCCCAGAGTCCATCTTTGCATTCCATTTAAGTCAAGTTGCTATAGCACCTACTTTTTTCCCCTAACCATTAATTTTAAGAATGGGTCAGTCAGTTCTTAAATTTCAAAGAGACGAAAGAAGCTCTTCAAGGTTCATCAAGGGATTGAGATCTTTCTTCCCAACAAGGTATTTTCAGTCAACAGGTTTGTTGCACGCTAGCCAAGCCATATGCCCTCTTCCAATCCATAGGCAGTCTATAACTGGGGTCCCCAACCTGTTGCCCACAGCCTACTCCCGGCCTATGGCCTATTCACAGCTGTGTAATGTTTTCCATTTTTTAAAAAAACCCTTTGGGATTGGGACATGGTTTTCACAGTGTAAGCATTGGAGCCATAATAAATCTTACAATTGTTTCCCACCTGTGACTAGACTAAAAAAAAAGACCAGTTGATGAAATGTGCATGATAAAAATCAGCAAATTATTCTTCTCTAAACATTGCAGGCCTAGATTTCTTTTTAAAATTATTTTTATTCCTTGTACCACAGTGAAAAACTAATTCAATTAAATGCTGACTAATAATCAAGCACCTTGATCCAGCTTTTGCTAATTAACCACCAGAGTTGTTATTTTATTTTGGGATTTTATAAAAGGAATATCTAACCCAGTTTTGGAATGCAAGTTTAGAAATTGGAGCAAAATGCGGAGGTCATATATTCTCTTCGGGTGACAGAGGAATATCCTTTGTTCAGTACTCAGAATGGAAAGCTGCAAGGGGCAGGTTGCTTCACACTAAGTCTTTTCTCTTCCATAATATCTAGTAATTGAAAATGTATGATCTGAGCTTCCAGCCAGTTTCTGTGACGGACTGTGTTTTTATAGAAATTTCTGTTTATTATAGTAGCTGTGTTGCTATCTGGTTTTTTAATTGGCTCTTCTCCCCTGTTCCTGTCCCCATGTATCTCGCTCTTTTGGTAAATACAGAAGGGCTTCTGCCTGTAATAAAACTCTGGCTGTGATAGAATATATCCAGCATAGCAGTTTCTAGAAGTAGAAGTGGACTCATATGCAGTCAGTACATGCACTGGATATGTAAGTTTTTCAGTCATTTTAACATTATTGATATGTTGTGTATATCAAGGGACGTGGTGGCTCAGTGGCTAAGGTGCTGAGCTTGTCAATCAGAAAGCCCGGCAGTTTGGCAGTTCGAATCCCTAGCACGGCATAATGAAGTGAGCTCCTGTTACTTGTCCCAGCTTCTGACAACCTAGCAGTTCAAAAGCATGTAAAAAATGCAAGTAAGGGACCACCTTTGGTGGAAAAATAACAGCGTTCCGTGTGCCTTCAGCATTTAGTCATGATTATGGAGACGTCTTCAGACAGTGCTCTTCGGCTTTGAAATGGAGATGAGCACCGTCTCCCAGAGTCAGGAACGAGGGGGAACCTTTACCTTTTATGTTGTGTATGTGTCTATGGGTGTGTGTGTGTCTTCTAATATTTGGAAGGATCTGAATACACTTGCAGTTTGGACAGTGTTTTGGACATCATTACTAAATAACTGCTGCTAGAGGCATATCCAGATCTAATGCAGGTATTACATAAGGAAAACAGAAGAGGCTTAAAGCAGTGATGGGTTCCTACCAATTTGGACAGGTTCAGCCGAACTGGTAGTGGTTTGGCAGCCTGAGTTGCTGGAACTGCCAGCGACCCATGCCTGCCACGCCCCCTGAACCGGTCCTCATCTTGGTTTTTGCTTGTGCGCATGTGCAGTCCTTTCAGAGCTGTTAGTGCATTGAAAAAATAGGAGGAGAAAGGTAGGTATTAGATGATAGATAGATGGATGGATGGATGGATGGATGGATGGATGGATGGATGGATGGATGAATAGGTGTGTGTGTGTGTGTGAGAGAGAGAGAGAGAGAGAGAGAGAGAAGAGAGAGGGAGGGAGGGAGGGAGAGAGATGGACTTCTACATGCAACTCTCCTTAGTAATATATTTTCCCACAATGTTTACTTCTAATTTTTGAAGATCATTTCCCACGGAAAAGTCTCAGCCATGTGGTCCCTGCCAATGTTTTATTTAATCCCTATCTAACCAAGACTCTCCAACCAGCAGGGAACTCTAAGGGCTACTTTCTCAGATCAAATAAGATTTAAGATTACGGTAGTATAAGTATGAACAAACAATGCACTTGATTGCATTCAGAAGCAAAACCTGAGAGCAGCTCCATTTTACTACTTGCATGTTCTAAAAATAGAAATAAAACCCTGAGATCTATAACCAGATCTACATTTTTCACAACAATAACCATTAAACTCAGTTGGAATCTTGGTATGCAAAGGAAGTTTATTCAATACATCCTTCATTCAGCTTAACAGTTTCCTTAAGGAATTCATTTTCAACCACAGGGTACATACAGAAAGATTTGTTATTTATGCAATAGAGTGGAATAAGTTACCTGGCAAAGATGCTCACCCATGCCTACTTGTGAACAAATGTCACTTTTGGTGCATGGAGCATTCTTGGTTTCCCTTGCTGGCTTCCCCTCCTTAGCTGCTTATCTTTGCTAGTCCTGATTTGCTCTCCCACCATCACACACTGGGTGCTTCCCGCTCTTCTGGACTCTAGTTGAAACACTACAATTACTTTCACCATCACAGACCAATTCACCTTTTTTGAGCCCAGGGCTCAATCAGAGAAAAACCCAGTGTATGTTCCCATTGGTTTCTGTTCTGACCCCCTCCTCCTTCCAGTAACAAAAGCCGAGACAAGCGTAAAATGGAATGTCCTTTAATAACAAGACCAGAATCTCGGTGGCTGAAAGCCAAATAAACAAACACATAAGGACCTTGGCAGCAATTCAGACTAACTCTGGCAGCAATCCAGCCTGCCAAGTTCATTTCTCTTTAGTCCAAGCATTGACTTCTGCAAGAAGGGTGTGACACAAGCAGTCTCGTTTATAGTCTGGAGAGGAACTTAATGACCATCAGCTGAGCATAATTACCTCCTGTAATTACATAGTTGTTCTTGATGCCGAGTAGCTCTTCAACGTTGTGCATCCCAGAACAACTCACTGTTGGTTTCTGGATCCCACTCTCTCTCTTGTCTCCTCCCCACTGATCCAAGGCTCAGTCGCCACCTAGTGGCCAACCAGTGTCTCTGAGCCCTGCTCGGAGTCGGAACCCTGTCCAGGGTCCTCCACATTCTCCAGGGGCGACTCATAGGGCCCCTCGCTGTTGGAGTCTGGTGGCAGCTCCAATGGCTCCTGCCGGGCCACAACAGTTTCCCACACCTATGAGTACTCCTGTAATTAATTCTCCTAAATGAGTCCCTTTATCTCTTGTCTCCCTTTGGCTTCTTAGGTTGTGTTCGATTTACAAGTAGACTTTTTCACACTTTAAAGCTGTACTCCTTTCTCCTTAGCCCAGTTTAAATTTCCATCTTGTTTTCCTAAGTGAAGCTCTTCCTTTCTCTTTTTCCTAATTGTTGATTTCAGGCTTGGTCTCACTGGGCCAAACTGGTCTGCTTCAAGCAGTATCCCAGGTTCTGTTCCTAGCTTAGTCTATTCTTGAACCTCACAAATCCTACATCTTTTCTCATTCTAAATTTAATTTCCTCCTCCTCCTCCTCACTTTTTCAGAATAACCTCCCTTCTCATGTTTCAATTTCTGTGCTGGTGCTCCTTGGTTAACTAAGAAGTCCCTTATCTCATCCTGTGATCTAATTGCCTTCTTTCCTCCCTTTATTTCTGCATCCTCTTTCTTCTTTTCTAACATCCTGTTAATTACAGATCCCAGACATGCAAATGCCTTGGCACCCAATTTATTTCCTTGGTTTTCATAGCAAACCCTTAGCAGTTTACGTACAAACTGCAGATTGCAACTCTAATAAACCAAAACATCTTCAAATTAATAAGTTACGCAATAATTGGTTACAAGCATTCCAGTTAGTACTTCCAACTGCTAAGGGGTTTTCAGCTAAACCCAAGATTCGGTCTAGGCTTGGTGTGTTGAAGATAGAATATACAATGGTTGATATCCAACTGTAACTTAACCAGCTATAATTTTAAGGGCATCTGCAAGAGGGATCTAAAGGCCTTGGGAATGGACATTAATAGCTAGGAAGACTTGACCTACGATCGTTCAGCTTGGAGGCTAAAGACGCAGCATGGCCTTCTCCAATTTGAAGAGATACTTGTTTGACCTGCTGAGGCAAAGAGGCAGTCAAGGCCAAGGTGGCGCAGTAGTTAGAGTGCAGTACTGCAGCCACTTCAAATGACTGCTAGCTGCAGTTCGGCGGTTCAAATCGACTCAGCCTTCCATCCTTCCGAGGTGGGTAAAATAAGGACCCGGATTGTTGTTGGGGGCAATATGCTGACTCTGTAAACCGCTTAGAGAGGGCTGAAAGCCCTATGAAGCGGTATATAAGTCTAACTATTGCTATTGCTATTGCAGTCCCAGAACCAATGAAATCTGGGGGCTGGGCACAGGGCAGAATGTGTCTGCCCTCAGTGTGGAAGGGATTGCCACTCTCGAATTGGCCTTTTTAGGCATACCAGATGCTGCTTTAGGACCTCTTTCCAGAGCACAATACCCTAGTCTTTGGAGACTGAAGGATGCCAAAGCCGATATCTTTAAGCCAAACACACAGAGCCGGTAGTAACTGGAAAATGGAAATGAACAAACCAGAGCATGATCTTAAGTGGCATTGTTACTTTTTCAAAAAGTAAGTGGCAACCAAATGCAATGCTTACATTTGAAGGAAATACCCCCTTAGAGAACCCTGTAAGCCATTCCTGACCGTCAGATGACATAGCAAGCTGCCACATGATTTACCAATTCCTTCTTGCCAATCCCCAAAAGCTTGTGGTGAAAATCCGACACTTTGCAGGGGTTGTGTTATTCCTCCACATACCAGAATGAAAAAAAAATATCAAGAGGCATAAAGGATCAATCGAGATTGCAGCAGCTACGTGCACTGTAAGGATGGCTGATCTTTCTCCCCTTCTCTGCATGCCTGTGGGTTATGATGAAAGGCATGGGGCACTGGACTAGGTGACCAGCCCTGACCTTTAACTAATTTTTCTGAAAGACAAATGGCTATTTAAACCACATGCAAAACATAACCCTATTTGTTTGGGGTCATTATGGCACATTATGGTCATTATGCTTAGACCAGGTGATACAAGAGAACATGTGGTTTCAGGATAGTTTTATGGAGGACTTTCTTAACTATTCTCCTGCCCCTTTCATGCACCACAACTGCCAGAAATTCAAGCAGATCAGTAACAGGGAGCTCATTTCAATGGCATCAGAATAAAACTGCTGTCCTATACATGACATATAGAAATAAACTTTATGGAACTTGTTAAGATTTCTGAGAACATAAAATTTGGCTGTATGTTATATAAATCTATTTGCAGAGAGTTCAGTAGAATCTCAAAAACCATTTTTAATTATAATTCAAGAAGAAACCTGCACAATTTCAGAACATGCTCATCTTGAGACAGCTTTTAGCTTTGCAGGACCTAGCAAAACTCGCAATCCTATGCAAACTAGCATAGATGTAAGAGTCCTTAATATAAAAATTTGATGGGTTCTCAAAAAAAATTAAAATAAAATAAGTTGGTTGGCTTATATCCAAGTAACAAAATACAGGAACGGACTAAAACAATTATTGTCCAAAGATTAAAGTGAGATTTTAATATTTAAAGTTTTTTTAAAAAAAATATTCTAAAGAAATGTCAACTGATGTTCATGAATGCATCCATTATCTAAAGAGATGTCTTAGCAATCTTTTTTTTCCAGACATCTTCCAGCTACTTTTAAAACTATTTCGTTTCTCGGGACATAGCAGTAGTTTATATGTGACGCTGGGTCACAACAGAACATTTCACCTGTGCCAAATTTTAAAGTAAGAATAAATAAATGAATACTTGAGGTAATACTAAAGGGCTAGTAAATTATTTGAAGAAACGGTTGGAAGAAATCCCAGATTATTTATTTTTGATAGGAATAATTATTCTTTATTGGAATGCTGGGAAAAGAAACCCCGAATGTGCTCATGCACGTCCACCGCGCGCGCGCGCGCACACACACACACACACACACACACACACACACTCTTCATGTCTCATTGTTTTGTTAATGGTGTTCCCATTTTGTAAAATTTCATTTCATTTTTGGTTACTTTTCTTTGAACTCTATTCAGTCCCAAAGGGTTTGAACAACCATTTAAAACAAAGCATAAAAGAAACAAGTGTGAACAAAGGTGTCGGCATTTTTCCATATATTTTCATTGGCCAGCATCTATTTTTTCTGGCATTGGCGTGCATTTGTTCTCACTGTGCTTGTAAAATTTTCTGTGAGAAGAGCATCAGGCAGAGTATTTTGGCCATCAGTTTGCTTCAAGCTCCATCAGAATCCGCAGGGGACCAATACATTTTTTTTGAAATGTGTATTTGTCTTTCCTCTCCCCCACCCTCTCCCCTCCTTCCAGTCTGTGTGTATTTGAAGATGCCACTTCATGATCATCGGTCAAAGAATCGGTCTGACTAATCTGTCTACATTGGCAAGTCCTTATTAACAAATGGTCTCTTAGCTTTGATATTGATAACAAGAGTCTCTGGCAGATTCATATCTCCGTTGACCCCAAGAACAAAAGTATGACTTTCCCAAGCAGACAGTTACCAGCTAGTTGCATTTGACTTAGTCTGAATAACTAATACAAAGATTAGGCTGATTTTGTCCATCTGCTGTACCCTAAAGTAAAATATCTTCTAATTGATCTCCGTTGGAAATGTATTCTTTTAAGTGTGCATTATCCTAGATAACTAGCGTGTGTATCAATTTTTCTTATATGAATAGTGTATGAATGATCCTTATAGATTTGCATTTTCAGCTCTATTTTCTCTGCCTTGAAATATATCTGTATTGATAATTGTGTTTGCCAGTTCACTGAGTAAAGTAAACCCAGGAAATTTTTTTTACAACAGTCAAGTGAAACTCTAGAAATTAAAATCTATCGCCGTTCTTGAGATCTTCACATTAGATTTCTATTTTTCCCTTTGTTGTTGTTAGTTGTGAAGTTGTGTCTGATCCATTGCGACCCCATGGACAACATTCCTCCAGGCCTTCTTGTCCTCTACCATCCTCTGGAGTTCATTTAAGCTCACGCCTACTACTTGCCTACTGCTTCGGTGACTCCATCCATTCTCCATCCTCATTCTCTGTCGTCCCTTTCTTCTTTTGCCCTCAGTCTTTTCCAGCATTAGGCTCTTCTCCAGTGAGTCCTTCCTTCTCATTAGGTGGCCAAAGTATTTGAGTGTCATCTTCAGGATCTGGCCTTCTACAAAGCAGTCAGGGCTGATCTCCTCTAGAACATACCAGTTTGATCGCCTTGCAGTCCAAGGGACTCGCAGGAGTCTTCTCCAGCACCATAGTTCAAAGACCTCAATTCTTTAATGTTCAGCCATACATTGCAACTGAAAAAAACATAGCCTTGACTATACACACTTTTGTTGGCGGGGTGATGTCTCCGCTTTTTAGTCTGCTGTCTAGATTTGCCATAGCTTTCCTCCCCAGGAGCAAGTGTCTTTTAATTTCTTGGCTTCAGTCCCCATCAGCAGTGATCTTGGAGCCCAGGAAAATAAAATCTGTCACTACCTCCATTTCCTCCCCATCTTTTGCCAGGAATTGAAAGGGCCGGATGCCGTGATCTTAGTTTTCTTAATGTTGAGTTTCAAGCCAACTTTTTCACTCTCCTTCACCCGCATCAAGAGACTCTTTAGATCCTCTTCACTTTCTGTTATTAGAGTGGTATCATCTGCATATCTGAGATTGTTGATATTTCTCATGGCAATCTTAATTCCAATTTTTGATTCATCTAGGCCCGCCTTTCTCACAATGTGCTCTAATTTTCCCCATTAGCAGCAACAAATAAAACTGTTGGTGTCTGAAAACAAAGCAAAATGTCTGATGTCTCTTTATGCTGTTTGTTTTTCTCCAGTCTCCATAAAATATGGCTATTTGTTGGTTGGTTCATTCAACTACACTTTTGTGAAACTTTGTTGACTAGTCTAGAGAATTGTGCTAAAATACCAGCTTTGGAACAATTTCTTAGATCCAGGTTTAGTTACACAACACGCAAACCTACGGCATGGATCTGACTATTCTTCAGTCAAAAGTGGTTAAATAAATTTTGGCTGAGTGTGTAGAATTGTAGAAAACCAATTATAAAACTATAAGTGCAAATCACATGAGTTATTTTGAACTGCATAGAAAAAACAAAACACACAATAAATCCTTTGCTTGCAACTTTTCCTTCCAATATTACAAACATAGCCTGCACTGAGGGGGTTTGGGGAAGTACTGAACATTAATAGATCCTACTCTAATTTATTTTTTTTATTCTGTAAATAAAATCCATCAAAAGCTGCATGACTTTTGTCAGTGAAATTTATGGGCATTTGAATCCAAGCTTTTCTACTTTTGGCAAATAAAGTTCAACTAAAATGTTTCTTGCAGAAAAAATAAACTTAAGAATTTATATTCATAAGAAAGAATTCATGAAAATGTAGCCACAGCAGGTGAGAACAACATAAAGTATTCAATACTTTGAATTATTTTGAAAGAATAACCAATTATTAGTCTGTCTTAATGCTCAAACTATGAAAGTGACTGAATGAAGGTTTTCTTCAGACTGGTTTTTTTGACAAAAGAATAAGAACAAAATACATGAGATCATTATTACATTTACCCTACTGTTGAGCAAATCTTCTATACTCAAATGAGGTTTGCTGATCGCTAATCTTTCTCAATAAATGTGGCCAAGTGCACACTACAGTTCCATTGATTTCCCAGGAATGGAATTGTCGCTATTCTCACTGTTTTGGGGCAGCAAAAGGTCCATGTGATTCAGCAGCATCTTAATCAAATAAATAAAATAAATAAATGGTTAATAAATATCGAGACCATCTGATTAACTTCATTTGATCTTTTTAAGTTGTGAGTGCAGAATGCAGACTAAATAATGTCCCACTTTCTTTAAATTCTGGGGCCAAAGATATATCATGTAAACCCAAGTTGAAAACAACACATTTAAAGTACGCCTGCTTGCGCGCGCGCACACACACACACACACACACACACACACACACACACACACACACACACACACACACACTTAATATTAGCTACTGCATAGAATGGGAAAGCTTTATGTTCTTTAAGAGAATCTCACAAAGGGGAATTTTAGCTGACATGATTATATCTCACTGCAACCCTTGCAATAACAAATACACTAAGTGAAATTATAGAATAATCTCAGGTTTCAGACCCCGGATTGCTGAATTTAAAGTAAGATCTTGGCATCTAAGAAAGCAAAATATTTAATAAATATATTATTTATTAATATAAATATGGTTTGTATTGTGGGTCAATTTTAGAATTTGAATTTGTTTCCTATAGGCACTGGATTCAATAAAGAAAAAGAATAAGAATATCTTATTTAATTGGCCTTTTCTTTTCTACTAAACTTACTTTGCTACAGCTTTCCTAATATAAATACATTTTCATCCTGCCACCTATACCTGTCACATTAAAAATAATGAAGTGAGATGTTAAGTTTCAAAAATGATTATACATGAGCATTCAGAGAAGAGAGCTTGAAGCCATTTCAGCAAGATTGAAAACCACAGAGTATAATATGACACTGTTGTGACTTAACATAATTTTAAAGAAAAGCAGTTCTCTAAATGAAAGCATGATTTCAATTTATTTTCCTTACATAGTTTAAGAGACACTTTTGGGGAGATTTCAGTTGGGCTCATTTTTAGAAGCTGCAGTTATCGTGGTACCAAAATGAATGGCTTAGTCTTTGTCTAAAATAGAAAGAAAAATCTGTTTTTTAGACACAAATGTTTAGGATTTATTTACTTCTGAGAGTTATGAACTAAAACGCTTAGTAGAAAATGATCATGGAATGATTGGCACTCATTGAAAACTGTATCAATAACAAGACAAGTCAGGAATCATTTGTCTAGTCCGGGTTACTGCATCTTTCTTGAAATTTGACCACAGTGACCGATGCTCTAATCATACCCTCTTTTGGACCATTATATCCCATTCTTTTATATAGTTTGAAACTTGTTAAAGTTCATCTGTTCCAGAATGCTGCAGTCACATCATCTCTGGAGCCAGTTAAAAGGAACACAAAGAAAAGTACCATTGATGGCTCTTAATCTAGTTAGTTTCCAGTAACAATTCACAGTGCTGATGATATGACATTAAATCAAATATCCTGGAAGTCAGTTTTCTGAACAATTTCTATGACCACGAAGCTGGAATATATCTGATGTCTAAAGGGAACTTAACAAGTGTCTGCTATTTATACCTTATTCAGGTCTACAAAAGCAGGAAGTTTATCATATATGGAGTTTAGTAATATTTGGACATATAGAGGGCGACCTGTGTCTATATTGATTTTGTAAACTCAACAGAAGCACATGTATGTGAAGCTAAAATGCTGGGGGGTGGGAATAATGGAAATTGCAATTTAGCATAGCTGGAGTAGGCTGGCATGGGGAACTCTAGCAGTTGTATTCTGAAAGAAACAGTGATAATTTGCTAGCTACTGTCCTCAAATCGAATGTCAGTGTATAAATTTATTCCTTGTTTTCAGCTAATAATCAGAGAGCAATATATAACACAAAAACTGACAATAACTATGTAAGAGTGTTTAAGTATTAAGTATTTAAGTGTTTAAGTATTTAATGAATTTATATGCCACCCAATCCCGCAGGACTCCGGGTGGCTTACAGAAATACATCACTAAAAGAATAAAAAAAAATTAAAAAATAGAGAGAAGAAAAACAGATTAAAAGATCACTTCATGCACTCAATCTAGGCAGGGCTGGACCTCATTCATGAGGTCAACAGCCCCAGGCCTGCTGGAATAGCCAGGTTTTGGTAGCCTTTCGGAAGGCCGAGAGAGTGGGAAGGGTCCGGATCTCTGGGGGTAGATCGTTCCATAGGGTTGGAGCAGCTACAGAGAAGGCCCTCCCCCGAGGAGCCGGCAGACGACATTGTCTAGTCGACGGCACTTGGAGAAGGCCCACCCCTGTGTGATATTATCGGCCGTTGGGAGGTATGTGGCAGAAGACGGTCTCGCAGATATCCGGGTCCTAGGCCATGTAGGGCTTTAAAGGTAATAACCAGCACCTTGAAGCGCGTTCGGACACCGATAGGAAGCCAGTGCAGCTCGCGGAGGATAGGTGTAACATGGGTGTATCTTGGTACACCCAATATCGCTCGCGCAGCTGCATTCTGGACCAATTGTAGTCTCCGAACACTTTTCAGGGGCAGCGCCATGTAGAGCGCATTACAGTAGTCAAGTCTTGAGGTGACGAGGGTGTGAGTGACCATTTGAAGTGCCTCCCGGTCCAGGTAGGGCCGCAACTTTCCCAAAATTGAATTGCAAAAGCTTCATGTTTGTGGAAACTTTTTTTTTTTACTCTAATCTTCTATAACTTTTAAAGTTGCAATTATTATCGCTATTGCTGTTGCAGATATAGATACATCTCACAAAACTGCCAAATTCTAAACTTTTAGTATTCTTGCATGAAAACTTGAAGATTTTGCTTTTCTGTAATGAGGCTGCAAAGCATTTGAAGCTGTTGCCAAGCTGCTGACCCTTGGTGAAAGTAGATTAAGTTAAGTTAAGTTTCAATGCTGTCATCATGGATGGATCATTTTTCATAACATTTTCCAAATGATACAAGTAATTGCCTCTTATTGGTTTTTAGTCAATTTAGATTGACTAGGACTTACAGCTCCAGTGTTCTACACAAGCGTCATGCTCAGCTCTTCAAAAAAGATATTATAGACAGAAGTTCCTGCACCTGGTGCTTTTTTAATATGGTTTCCTTTTCCTTTTAAAATGATACAAGCATATGAATTGAGAGACAGAGAGTTAAAGGGGGAGAAATCAGAATTTCAAATACACTATAGGCCTTTGGACCTGTTCCAAAGAGTCACAGCTTTAAAAATAGGCTATCGTATTTCTATTGTAAATAGATTTACCGTATATACTCGAGTATAAGCCGACCCGAATATAAGCCGAGGCACCTAATTTTACCCCAAAAAGCTGGAAAAGTTATTGACTCGAGTATAAGCCTAGGGTGGGAAATGCAGCAGCTACTGGTAAATTTCAAAAATAAAAATAGATACCAATAATGTTTTTGAATATTTATTTCCTCCCCTGGAGTGGGGAGGAATTGGGGATTTCATAGTATCCTTCCCCTGGAGTGGGGAGGAAATGTGGATTTCATAGTATCCTTCCCCTGGAGTGGGGAGGATTTGGGGGATTTCATAGTATCCTTCCCCTGGAGTGGGGAGGGAATGTAGATTTCATAGTATCCTACCCCTGTAGTGGGGAGGGAATGTGGATTTCATAGTATCTTACCCCTGGAGTGGGGAGGATTTGGGGGATTTCATAGTATCCTTCCCCTGGAGTGGGGAGGAAATGTAGATTTCATAGTATCCTACCCCTGTAGTGGGGAGGGAATGTGGATTTCATAGTATCCTACCCCTGGAGTGGGGAGGATTTGGGGGATTTCATAGTATCCTTCCCCTGGAGTGGGGAGGATTTGGGGGATTTCATAGTATCCTACCCCTGTAGTGGGGAGGGAATGTGGATTTCATAGTATCCTACCCCTGGAGTGGGGAGGATTTGGGGGATTTCATAGTATCCTTCACCTGGAGTGGGGAGGAAATGTGGATTTCATAGTATCCTTCCCCTGGAGTGGGGAGGATTTGGGGGATTTCATAGTATCCTACCCCTGGAGTGGGGAGGGAATGTAGATTTCATAGTATCCTACCCCTGTAGTGGGGAGGGAATGTAGATTTCATAGTATCCTACCCCTGTAGTTGGGAGGGAATGTGGATTTCATAGTATCCTACCCCTAGAGTGGGGAGGATTTGGGGGATTTCATAGTATCCTTCCCCTGGAGTGGGGAGGATTTGGGGGATTTCATAGTATCCTACCCCTGTAGTGGGGAGGATTTGGGGGATTTCATAGTATCCTTCCCCTGGAGTGGGGAGGATTTGGGGGATTTCATAGTATCCTTCCCCTGGAGTGGGGAGGATTTGGGGGATTTCATAGTATACTAAGTCAGAAATAACATTGCTGCGTAGCCAGGAGTGTGTCTCAGTCACTTAAACCTCATACATAAATCATTGTACGAGGCGCTCGACGGCGCCTCTTACCTGCTGCGGGTCCCACCAGGACCGGCCAGAGGCACAGCAAGCTCCAGAACCAGAGCGGGAGCCTCCGCCGCATGGCTCAGCTCCGCCAGGGACGCATCCGGCAAGGGGAAAGCGGGGTCCTCTCTCGCGCAGCGGGTGGAGGGCGCGGGGCGGCGGCAGGGCTGGGCTGCCTCCGGGTCCTGCCTCCCGGAGCCCTGGGGCGGCCGCGGGAGTCCGTGGGCGGCGGGGCTCGCTCGGCTTCCAGCAGGGAGGAGAAGGGGGGCTTCCCGGAGCCGCGCGCTCGGCAAGCTCACCGCTCAACTCAGCGCCAGCGCGCCTTTATCTCCGAGCGCCCAGCGGAAGGGCCAAGCCGCTCGCCTCGGAGCCGCTGGAGCTGGGACGCCGCCTCCGCCGCGGAATTTGCTCCAACTCAGCCGCTCTGGCCCATTGTCAGCCGGCTGGTCCCTGCCTTCCCTCCCCTCCTTTCTCTAGCTTAAAGAGACACCGACTTGCCTCGGCTGGAGGCCGGGCACGGGGAGGAGTTGGCGCCAGCCTGGGGAGGGGGCTGCGAGCGGGCGGGCGGGGGGACGGGAGGTAAAAGGCTGGATGGGTTTGGTTGCCAAACCGAGGCGGCTCGCTCGGGGCTCTTCCCTCTCTCCCCACGGGTGGGCAGCAGCCGGAGTTCCCACAAATGCCGCTCCCCGCATTTTTCTGGACGGGGTCTCGCAGGAAGGAATCCCCTCCTCCTCCAACAGGCAACAGCACTGCCGGATCCAGTTGTAGACTCGAGTATAAGCCGAGCCGGCTTTTTTCAGCCCAAAAAGTGGGCTGAAAAACTCGGCTTATACTCGAGTATATACGGTATGTTCAGAACTTAATATGCCTAATTGTTCAGTGGACTCATCTCCTAGCATTCTAAAAAGTGAATAGAAGCCTCTATTACAATTTAATTGACCAGTGAGAACAAAGAAGCAAATATATATTCTTCTGTGATGACTAGAATCTGGTAATAAGTATTTGGTAGATGTCAGCGTTCGTGCCTATCCTCCATGGCAATTTCTAGATCTGCAACATTATCTTGGGATTTGCCTTCAGTCCTGAAACAAATTCTTAATTTTTTAAAACCTTAATCTGCCAGCACTTTGCTTTTCTCCTTAGCAGCACGTAGAATTTATTTGTGTATTCTGCAGATTATGTTGCCTAGATTTAGGGAATTAAGATGTGAGAATTTTCAGGCAGCCAGATAGTAGGTTCTTCATCTTGTTTATTTAGGAATTAGTGCCAGGCTTTTCCTATTACATTAATATCCTATCATTTGCCCTGAGGTCTTTATTGCTGGAGCACTTGTATTCCTAATTGATCGAAACCTTGAAAGAAATAATATATTAATCAGTTATAATTAAGGTGTAGGCACATATTATAGTACTTGTAATATTTCTGAAATATTTGATAGGAATAAATTAATTTGTTTACATTTTGTTAGGGTTTATTTATTGGACTTCTAAAAAGAATGACAGGGCATTCAGGATCAAGTCAACTACACAGAGAGCTCTTTTCTAGGATCCTCCATTCAGCTCCCTCTTATTTATTTATTTACTAGTTGATAACCTGGCGTTGCCCAGATATTTATTTATAGGGAGAAAATGTCCGCACCAAACATAATTTCTAATGTTGGATTTTCCCCCTTACCAGTGGGAGCCCGCTTGTGTAGTACTGTGAAGCCTTTACCATGGCAACACCATTGCGCTGTACAGTAGAAGCCATTTTAAGGCACAACAGGCTGTATCTTAACAGAACACACACCCAGAGGGGTGTTAGAGATGTCTTAACCCCCCCCCCCAGTATTTTTTCCTAGAGGGTTAGCATAGGGTTACCTCCAATCTGAAAAAGGTTCTGCTTTATTGGCTTTCTGCAAACTTTTAAAAAATTTGTTGTTCTCCCAGAGTAGAATGGTGGGATTTTTTTATTTATTTATGTTGCAGACTTGGCCTTCTGGTGAGTTTTATTTATTTGTGTGTGTTGTTTAACTGAGTTTTTAGGATCATTAAGGAGTCACGTGGCCTCAGGTTGAAATAAATAAATAAACAAGGTAGTTGGCAATAGCCAGTATTTCCACTTTCTGGATGAATGATGCCATTTTGGCTATAGGAGTATTCAAATTAGAGAATGAGTTCTTTATAAATAGACAGCAATGAGAGATAACTCTTTATCTAGAAAGAGTGAGGAATTCTGTAGCTGATAGTGAGAAGAAATGAGGCAAGAACAGTTGGCTTATACTTGCACATGCTTTGCCTCACTTAACACTTAGAAAACTCCTGTCTCCCTCCATTTCTCTCTCTGCCACTGCATACACATAGTCCCTTCCCTGCCATAAGACACCGTTGATAGTGTGTGGTGTACACACAGGATTCCATTCATATAAATATGAATTATTTTAATCTGTCTGTCTGTCTATTTCTATGTATCTATCGCCTTGCATACACATAGTCCCTTCCCTGCCATAGGACACCGTTGATAGTGTGTGGTGTACACACAGGATTCCATTCATATAAATATGAATTATTTTCATCTGTCTGTCTGTCTATTTCTATGTATCTATCGCCTATTAATCTAGCTATCTATCTCTTTAACTCTATCATTATCATCCAGCTTTCATCTATATCTGTCTGTCTATCTATCTATCTGTCATCTATCTGTCTGTCTGTCTATATATCTATATATCTGTCTGTCTGTCTGTCATCTATCTCTATATCTATCTAGCTATCTATCTAATCTATCTATTTATCTATCTATCTATCTCTATCTATCTATCTATCTATCTATCTATCTATCTATCTATCTATCATCTTTTAGACTCATCTTTATCTAGTTTTAAGACTTGTGTGGAGAAGAGATCATATGCTAGGTGATATTTATGCAGAAATGTTGAAACTTCAAAAGAGTCACAATCTTTTAAGCACTACTGTATATTTACTGTGAAAGAAATTTGAGCAGCAAAATATACTAAGGATGACTTACACCATCCCAGTATGGTTGAGTCTGGGAAAGCCTGCCTTGCTAGATTGCTATGTGTGGTTGACACATAGCTGTGACACTTCAACCAGCTTCTCTCTCCCTGACAGCTGGAAGATGCCTTGAGGATGACTAGGAATGTATCACGTGTATATTTTCAGTTAGGAAGGAATGAGTGAGCCCCTTCTGAGTGAGGCATTTTAAGAAATATCAGAAAAGTCTCTGTCATGCCTTTGTAAAAACTGATATGAATTCAGCTGATTGCCTCCAGTGGGAAGGTGTAAGAGATTCCTGTAGGTACCCTATTTTGAGACATCTAAACTATTTCTTCACCTTCATACAGAGAAGTTTCTTGGAGTGGCAATTACTGTTTATTAGACAGTAATAAACATAGACAGCCATTTCAATGTATATGTAATCTAGTTTCTGCCTCTTTGTGTCTCATAAACTGGGTTGTAAAAAACGGGATAATGGAATTCTCTAAGTACATTTTTAAACCATCAAAACATAATTTCCAACTCAATATATGTTTGGATAGGGGGGCAAATTTTCTCATCCTTGAGAATCAAATTACTTCTCAGGTTATTTATACAGCATGCAGCTAAGTCTGATGATATTCATTATTGGGAATAGAGATGGGCTCATGAATGCTTCTGACCTGCTTTTCCAACCCTCCCCCATCCTAAAATCTCTGCTTCAATTTTCGGGAAAAACAAAATCAGTGTGTTAAGCTATGCAAAGACTAAATTACTTCTAATCTAAGAAGAGTTTTCTACAGTCAAGTGTAAAATCACTTGAATCCTAATTTAAGAATTTGTACCTCCCCCTCCCCATGCAAAATATTTTTTCTCTACCTAACATGGTTTTCAGATAATAATGCAATCCATAATGGTACAGTTTATCCACTATTGATCTAGCACAGGGGTCCCCGACCTCTGAACTGCGGCCCGATAGAGACGGGGGTCTCCAACTTTGGCAACTTTAAGACTAGTGGACTTTAACTCCCAGAGTTCTGGGAGTTGAAGTCCAAAAGTCTTAAAGTTGCCAAGGTTGGAGTCCCCTGCACTAGAGGGCTGTGAACTGTTTGCAACTGGACCGAGGAAATGGCGGGTGCGTATTCCCACATGCACAGGCGTTCCATTTGTGTGACTGATGGGTGCGAATGCACACTGCTTGTACAAATAGAGCTGCGCGTGCACACTTGCTGGCCGCTTGTGTGGAACGATCCCCTCTCTCTCCCTCACCAGTCTGCAAAGCCAGAAAGGTTGGGGAACTCTGATCTAGCCTAAGCGCTAAGGGTCCAGATCAGAACACCCAACTGCGTTTTGGGTGAATTAAACTCACTACCACCATCAATTTGCGTTAGAATTCCTTCTTTCTCTTTCATGCAACACTTCGGTTTCCAGTTGAAGTGCTTGTTTGGGAGATTGATGTTCAGCCCTCTCTGATCCCTACATGGTGATCTAATCCAGATTGGGATTGGGTTTGTTTCCTCTGGTGATTAAAATCATCAGGATCAGCTGCTTGTTCTGTAAATATTCTAATGCTTAGTTTAACTATCATTTTCTCCTTGTTCCTAGTTTTAAATTTATTCCATAACATTTCTGCCTCAGTTTGCAATTTTCTTTTTTTTTAAAAAAAGTTCAAATTGGTTGTGCTTTGTGTACATGTCTGCTAATATATTTTGTCTGCGCTTCCCAATATATGTCTTTTTACAAGCAATTTCCCCTAATATAAATCCTTGAGTTAAACTGGATGACCATAGGCAATAAGTACATCTCATAAAACAAATAATATATCATTTTAATTCTAAGGGTAATTTGCTGCCTTTTTCTCTGTTGCTCACCTGTCTTAGTGGTTCTACAATGAATATATTTTGTATAAAAGATGAGCAGAGTTATCTCAGTATATGTTGTTTTATCATCTGGGATTCCTGGCTCAGATCATTACGTATTTATTGTAGTTTTTCAGCATGGATAGTCCAGAGCCAATATGCTGCTTTCAACTCCTGGATAAAAAAAATCTGACACATAAATAAATAGGTCTCTGAGCAAAGAGATACAGATTAAAATGCATCTCTACATTCATGGCTCATATCGTCACATGTTTATTGTGATAGATAGTCCAGAGTGGCTGTGCTACCCTGAACTTCTGACTGATCGGATATGTTTGTTTCAGAGGTGAGTTGCTGCTGGTTTGGCCCTGTTTGGCCAAACCGGTAATAGCAGCAGCAGGAGGCTCCTCCCACCCGTCCGTCCGGTTCTGCGCATGCACAAAAGCACACACGCGAGCGAACCAGTTAGCAACCCACCACTGGTTGGTTTGTTTGTTTGTCTCAGAGTAGATTAAAATTCATCTGCACATTATTTTTGTTGCATTAGATGGCCATGACTATATCTTTGTATATTTGGTTATCTTAATTATGTAGTAACTTTGGAAAATTTAGTTACTGCTGTTGTATTATTTGAAGCAACAGAACTTCTCCAGGTTCTTCTTAATAGTCCTTCTTGAATGTTCATCTGACAGGGAAAGAAAATAACTTGACTCTGACCTCCGATTTTAATTTTCTAAAGATTTTTCCAAAGATAGGGAAGTTGAAATTCCAAGGCATTCTTGTAGGTAAGAACAGGTCATATTTGGACAGTGGGCGGTAAAAAATAACCTCTTCATCATCAATTCTGCTGATGTAGCTGACTAGAATTGTGAAGGAGGACTGAGGAAGCAGTTGTTCAACCTGAGGCAAGTTCTTCCTAAATTTATAAGAGGAGACAAAGCTCAAGTCTAAGTTTGTTGCTGATAAAAGGAAAACCATAGGTAGCAAGAAGTGGAATGGCAGAGTGAAACTTTAGAAAAAGTCTAGAAGCAAAATGAATTACTTTTGCAGTAAGTTGTTCTTGCATTAGAAAAATAATGTCCTTCAAATATATACAGGTACCGTATTTTTGGGAGTATAAAACGCACCAAGTTTTTGAAGAAGCAAATTTTTTTAAAAAAAGGTTTTGCACTCTGCAAACCTCCCCAAAACAGCCCATTTTTTGCAAAAATGGGCCTATTTTTTGTCCAAAAAAGGGAATGAATAGCCCTTAGGAGGCTCGTAGAGTGCTCCTAGGGGGCTGGGGGGGGGAGATGAGCAAAAAAAGCCAACTTTTCGCAAAAATAGGCCCATTTTTTGTCAAATGTACAGAAGCTTATAGAGTGCTCCTAGGGGTTGGGGGGGAGCAAAATTGAGCAAAAAATGGCCCATTTTTTGCTCATTTCTGCCCTCCCCAGCCCCAGGAGCTCTCTGAAAGCTTCCTACAAGCTATGCACAGCCATTTTGGTGAAGGGGAGGGGTTTCAGGAGGCAAAAATGTATTCAGTGTATAAGACTCACTCAGATTTTCAGCCTCCTTTTTGAGGAAAAAAGGTGCGTCTTATACTCCAAAAAATACGGTAATTCTCGATTTACAACCACAATTGAGCCCAAAATTTCCATTGCTAAGCAAGATAGTTAAGTGAGCTTTGCCCCATTTTACAACCTTTCTTGCCACAATTGTTAAGTGAATCACTGCAGTTGCTATGAACAGATTTGTTATGTGAATCTGGCTTCCCCATTGATTTTGCTTGTCAAAAGGTGGTCATGTGTGACCCAGGACCCTGCAACCGTCATAAATGTGGACCAGTTGCCAGGCATCCGAATGTTAATCATGTGACCATGGGGATGCTGCAACAGTCATAAATGTGAAGAACGATCATAAGCCACTTTTTTCCCATGCTGTTGTAACTTCGAAAGGTCATTAAATGTATGATTGTAGGTTGAGGACTATCTGTATATTTGAGAAATAGCTTTGCTTATAAATTATTTTGCTGTACTGTAGATGCGGGGAGAGAAGGGGCGAGAGATACTGTAGATGAATAGAACTGAAGTTTAAGATGTTTGGCTCCCATGCCTTATTCTTTGCCATGTTAATTTAATTCATTGCTATTGTTTGTTTTATGTATTTGTTGTTCTATTCTATAAGAAACAGATTTGATAGTAAGCCAGATGAAAAGTCTAACAGAATTTGTTTTAGTGCTTTAAAGGCTGTTAATGATAACAATTTTACAACTATTATACATTTCAATATGATCATACTTACAAAATCTTCCTACATATGTACGCTGATATCTTCATCTATATATATGTATTTCATTAGGTGTGTTACTTGGAACCTTGACATTATGTATGTATGAGAAATACTAATATTATTGTTATTAATATTTAACAATATTAAATAATAAATTAATGTTGTTAGTTGTGAAGCCATGTCCAACCCATTGTGACCCCATGGGTAACGTTCCTCCAGGCCTTCCTGTCCTCTGCCATCCTCTGGAGTCCATTTAAGCTCATGCCTACTGTTCCGGTGACTCCGTCCAGCCACTTCATTCTCTGTCGTCCCCTTCTTCTTTTGCCCTCAATCTTTCCCAGCATTAGGCTCTTCTCCAGTGAGTCCTTCCTTCTCATTCGGTGGCCAAAGTATTTGAGTTTCATCTTCAGGATCTGGCCTTCTAAGCAGCAGTCAGGGTGGACCTCCTCTAGGACTGACCGATTTGATCACCTTGGAATCATTTATTGCCTTATAATAAGAAATATCAAAGATGTATACAAAGATGTATATATAGTACCGCTTGTTACTAGGTGACAACAGGATATTTATGGAAATCTCAAAAGAAGCAAGTATGTGTTTATTTGGTGGCAGAAGATGTCCATGATGCAAGCCCTCTTAATTTTAATGGGCAGGCCATTCTATATAATGGGAGTGCTTCATCGGGAATCAGCAAGCTGTGATATGGTAAGTGTGAGACTTTACAGCTGGCTTGGCAGTAAATCACAGATCTCCAGATGCTTAATCCTTAATTAGCTAGGCTTGGCAGAAGACTCTGAGACATGACTTGACTAGTTTAGAATCTTTACTGTAGTCAAAAATCAATCTTGAAACACAATTGTTGATAGCCCACTTTGGTATAAAATAATTCTATTTTACTTATCACTAGAGTCCAAAATAAAAACTCTAGGCTTTTCTGCCCATGGTTCTGAGTTAAGTGCTGTTCAACCAATCTCTCAAAGGCTTCTGGAGGCAGCTGAAGTATGCTTGCATAAAAGTTTTCTCTAAATTGGCACCTGCTGGTTCCTGTTTCCCCACTTTCAGCTCTTGCATTAAGTAAGGCAAGACATCTCTTTTAAAATAAAATAAAAAGTGGTGTCGAGAAAGGAGAAGGAACTTTGAGAAAGATGACAGAATTTGAAATATCTATACAGTACATAAGGGACGCGGTGGCTCAGTGTGCTAAGATGCTGAGCTTGTCGATAAAGAAAGGTCGGCAGTTTGGCGGTTCAAATCCCTAGTGCCGCGTAACGGAGTGAGCTCCCGTTACTTGTCCCAGCTTCTGCCAACCTAGCAGTTTGAAAGTATGTAAAAATGTAAGTAGGGACCACTTTGGTGGGAAGGTATCAGTGCTCCATGCGCCCTTGGCATTTAGTCATGCTGGTCACATGACCACGGAGACATCTTCAGACAACGCTGGCTCTTAGGCTTTGAAACGGAGATGAGCACCATCCCCTAGAATTGGGAACGATTTGCACATATGTGCAAGGGAAATCTTTACCTTTAATCAAGATCACTAATTAGAACTTGTATTTAAATTATTATCACTAAATAACTAAATATTGCAGGTTATTTCTCACCATCTTTGCTCCAGATAAGGGTCCATACTTTTTGTTACCATTGGGTTAAATATTTACCTTTAATCAAGATCACTAATTAGAACATGTATTTAAATTATTATCACTAAATAACTAAATATTGCAGGTTATTTCTCACCATCTTTGCTCCAGATAAGGGTCCGTACTTTTTGTTACCATTGGGTTGAATATTGTTTTATATTTGATGTATTATTTTGTTAATGTTGCATTGTAAACAGCCTCAGGATTCACTGACAGAAGAAGTAGCAAAGGAGGCTACAGGGACCATCATTGACAGATTTAGCCATTGGGCCTATTCCTGCATTACCATTACCAATATTTGTAAATCTATGTAAGGCAATCAGCATTGTGATCTAGTCTCCAGAGATACTTCAGAGATAGTGGATGATATAGTAAAGCAGTAAAGTGGAATGAGGGAATAATAGGAAAATAGAATATTGGTTACCAGTCTGCTTCCAGGTGCAATTCAAGGTGTTGGTGATCACTTTTAAAATCCTTCATGGCGTGGGTCCATCCCACTGGGATTGGCCTGTACCACTCATGCCAGCAGAGAAGGCAAGCTGCGGGTCCCTTCAGCCTAATTATTCCAGCTGGCGGAGTCCAGGAGGAAGACCAGGGGTGAAATTTAGCAGTTTCTGACAGGTTCTGAAGAACTGGCAGTGGAAATTTTGATTAATTCAGAGAACTGGCAAATACCACCTCTGGCTGGCCCCAGAGTGGGGTGGGAATGGAAATTTTGCAGTATCCTTCCCCTGCCATGCTCACCAAGCCACGCCCACCAAGCCATGCCACGCCACAGAACCGGTAGTAAAAAAAATTGCATTTCAGCACTGAGGAAGACCCTCTCTGTTGTTGCCTCCTGCCCTCTGGAACACCTTGCCCCCACAATGTGAGGTGGGCCCCAACCCTCCTATCTTTTCGTAAGGGTCTACAGGCATGGCTTTGCCAGTTGACTTGGGGCCCCAATGGAAGAACAGCCCAATGGAGATGGTTGATGGAGTAATAACAGCTCTCACCTCCACCCTGGGTTCCTCCTGCCCTCCCCATGCATCTTTGGTCTTAATGTATGATTTTAACTTTTTATCTTTTAACTTGGGTGTAACTATAAGCCGCCCAGAGTTAACCTATGGTAAGATGGGCAGCTGATAAATTTAATTAATTAATTTATATTCCACCTTGTTTTCTTGATCTATTGTTAGCAAAGCAGCAGTAATGTTTAGGAGTCTTGCAATACTTTAGCTTAGAGGACAGTCACTTTTTCTGGAGTTTTAAGACCATGGAGGGTCTCCTTTCACAGGAAACTGTTTATATAGAGAGTATGTCGTGATGGGTATGACGAGTAGCAAAATATATGTTTCCAGAAGACAAACTGCTCTTCTCTTTTAGAATCCAAATGAAATTTGGGGGGGGGGGCAAAGGCAATCCTGCACATAAATATCAATATAAAAGTAGAGAAAGGTGCTTCCTAGTTAATTTGTATTTTATTAAAAAGCAATTAAAAGAGGGGACCCCTTGTAGGAATCAGGGAGGTGTTTCAGGCATGTTACTGCTTGTGAATATCATATCATTTTTCCCTGCTTTAGGGGAACACCACTGTCTCAGACAATCAGTATCATTATCCACAAATAACTGCAGATGAAGAGGGCAGTATAAAGCAGAAATATAGTACCTTGCTTTTTAATCAGATATTACCTCAGAACAGTTACAAGGGAATTTCTAGATTTTGCAGCTTGGAATAAATTGAATATTTCTATGCCGTCCTTTCCCCAGAAGGGACTCAGGGCAGCTCACAACCCAAGTCAGGGGGGGGGGATAGGGGATACAAATAGGGGGGGGAAAGGACATGGAAAAACAATACCACAATTTTAAAAACAATCAACAGCCACACCATTCGAGCGGGGACAGGAACTCATCAGCCCCAGGCATGTCGGAACAGCCAGGTTTTAAGGGCTTTGCGGAAAGACTGGAGGGTGGTGAGGAATATATTTTGAACTAGCCGATTACCCAGTGTTGCCCGGGTATTTATTTGTAGAGGGAAAACGTCCGGACCAAACGTAATTTCTAATGTTGGATTTTCCCCCTTAACACAGGGAGCCCTCTTGTGGAGTACTGTAAAGCCATTATTACTATGGCAACTCCACTGCACTGTGCAGTAGAAGCCATTTTACAGCAGTACAGTAGAAGCCATTTTAAGGCACAACAGGCTTAAATTAACACACACCCCAAGGGATGTTATGGCTGTCCTACCCCACCACCACCACCACCACAGTATTTGCTTCCAGAGAGTAAGTCATGTGTGTACCAAGTTTTGTTGAAATTGCTCAAGGAGTTCCAGAGTTACGCTGGAACACACACACACACACACACACACACACACACACACACACACACACACTAGATAGATAGATAGATAGATAGATAGATAGATAGATAGATAGATAGATAGATAGATAGATAGAGATAGACCAAAACTCCATTCATTCATTCAATCAATTACAATGGTGTGACTATTTTTTTTAAACAACATTGCAGTGCTGATTGAGAACCTAATGTAAGAATAATGAGAAATTTAATCAGTTCCTCTTCTTTTTGCATTGGAAGAAGAAATCATCTCCTGTTCACTTCGTGGAACCTCCCCCCCCCCCCAAGTGCAAGTAGAATTCACAGAAGCAATCCCACAATTCTAATTATTGGTCATTGTGGGCTCCTCTAAAGCACTCTGTTGGTCCTCAGGGAGGTCTATGTTCATTGTATTCATTGACAAGAGGAGGGACTGCAGGAATTCTTGCGGTCGTCAAATTCTGAAGGGAGGTGAATAATTCCCACCGCTAATGGTATAAGATTTTCCAAAGAAACTTAAATATAGTATGTTTCAGACATTGCCACATATTTTCACAATGCTGTCAGAAATATAACAAAAGATTCATTTGTCTATTGTTGTCTGGGGAAGACCAAAGTTGCTTACTTGAATTATTAATCAACTCAGACTTTGAGAATGCTGATTTTTAATTGTAAATTTTTAAAGAGGATTCATGCACGCATATTACTTTCCCTGCCTTCCATTTTGGCAATGAAGCATTTGAGAAGCCGCTTTGATTATAATATATGTAGTTCCAGCATGGCAATGAAAGACAATTGCAGGAATAATATTTTTGCTTCTGGCATTAAATTCTAAGAAGAACCTTTTTTCATTTGCTTAAAAATGGCTTGCAGCAACTTCTCTCCTATTGACATACATTTGGCTTTAAATTCCCAACAAATATTAAATATTTCGGCCAAGCTTTGCAGACAGAGAAAGAGAGGAAAGTAATACTGGTAATATTAGTATTCAATTTCTCTTTAATTGCCTATGGTACTATTTCTAGGTAAAGTAATAGGGACAAAGTTATTGGATATATTTGAAGAAGAAGCAAAAAAGAAGACAGAGGAAATATGTATAGATGGAGATGAACTGTAGCTGAAAATATACTTTGATCCAAGTAGACCAGTGGTGGGTTGCAGGCGGTACGCCCCGGTATGGGCGTACCGGAGCCTGCCCGGAGCACGGATACCATTCTGGTTCGGTGCTCTGGAGGGCCCACCTGCCCGCCCGAGCTCCTTACCTGTTTTTTAAGGCTTCCGTGCACGCTCATGGTGCATACAGCGCTTGTGCAATGCTCCACAGAGCAGCTGGAGCATCGCAGAGGTGCTAAGACCGGTTGGAATGTGATCCAGAACCCACCACTGAAGTAGAGCCAGTTAAAGAGAACAGGTAGCAGATGTCTAGAAAAAGTCAGGGCCTGAGAACATAATACAGGAAGTTCTCAACTTTCAACATGCATTTAGTGACAGTTCAGAGTAACAATGGCACTGAAAATAGTGATTTATGACTGTTTTTCACACTTATGACAATTGCATCATCCCCATGGTAATGGGATCAGAAATCATATTTTCTGGGTGATGTGATCACCTTTTGCAACCTTCTGACAAGCAAAGTCAATGGGGAAGCCAGATTCACTTAACAAACATGTTACTAACTTAGCAATTGCAGTGATTCATTTAAGAACCATGGCAAGAAAGATTGTGAAATGGGCAAAATTCACTTAACAAATGTCTTAAATATGTTTCAGACATTGGCATTGTTTTTTGTCAACATAAAAATGTATATTGAAAAAAGGTGCATCAACAAATAATCATATAGAATAGAACAGTGATGGCTAACCTTTTTTATTGTTGCATGCCGAAAGCTTCCTGGAGCCAAAAACGTTCTGTCCCCCCATGCATGTGTGGCAGAGACCCAAAAACCAGCTGGCTGGCAGGAGGCACGTGAGCATGTGCGGTGGAGCTGAACTGGGGTGATGGCTCGTGTGCCCGCACAGAGGGCTGTATGTGCCACCCGTGGCATGTGTGCCATAGGTTTGCTATCACGGGAATAGAATAACAGAATTGGAAGGGACCTTGAAGGTCTTCTAGTCCAACCCCCTGCTTAGGCAGGAAACCCTACACCACTTAATACAAATGGTTATCCAACATCATCTTAAAAACATCTAGTGTTGGAGAATTCACAACTTCTGGAGGCAAGTTGTTCCATTGATTAATTGTTCTAACTGTCTCCTTAGTTTTAAGTTGCTTCTATCCCTGATTTGTTTCCACCCATTGCTTCTTATTCTACCCTCAGGTGCCTTGGAAAATAGTTCGACTCTCTCTTCTTTGTGGCAGCCCCCTGAGATATTGGAAGACTGCAATCATGACATCCCTAGTCCTTCTTTCCATTAGACTAGATATACCCAATTCCTGCAACTTTGCTTGCTTGACACAGATTTAAGGAGTGATATTGTCTACTGAAAATTTATTCCTATTATACCAATTCAAAAAAAATGAAAGCCTGGTGGCATTAAATCTCATGTCAGTTTTATATCTGTAGCTACAATCAAAAGTTAAGACCGTTTCTTTGCTGCTTGATATTTCAAAAGTGGAAAGGAACTACGGATATCACCTTTCCTATTTTTAAATGAACCTGATTAAAGCTGTGCAATCTTGCTATGGTTACAAGGCAAACATGGAGAAGTAAATTGATTGGATTCATGAACTAAATCATAAGAATTGCAAACTTTCAAAAATTCATTCCCCAATATGGTAACCTCCATATGCTTTCAACTATAATTCTCTTAATTATGCAAAATATGAAGCATTGTTTAGAAAGAATCATGTTGACCAACATGAATTGAGAGATTAATTATAATACATGTTAACTTCAAAACCAGAAAGATGATGCATGTGTGACACGACTAATTCAAAATTATACTCAAAATATTTTTTTAATTAACAGAGTATTTAATATAATAAAAACAGTTCTCCTAAATTCAGAAGGTTGTCAATAAAAACATAAACATTTTGAAATGGAAACCATGAAGCTTGAGAGAAACCAAATGAAAATAATACAAGCAGTTTCCCTCTAAGTTTGCTCTAAAGCTATACTAGAAAGCTACAGTACAGAGTTTATTATTATTTTTTTGAAGTTTTGCCAAGATTTGTGCTATGACTAATTAGAAAAAGTAAAAAAAAAAGAATCTCCTGTTGTTTGGTCACCTAGAAGCCAAACTGTAATGAAAATGTACATATCATTCTCCAATATTGAAAAATACCCTCTTCATACTTGTTTCTTGGAAGCAGAGAGAATTACAAAATGATTGTTTATGCTGTAAAGTTGAGCTTCTTGGAAGCATCTGAAATATTGGAAAGAAGATGGTTGGAAAAAAGAACCTTTGGTTTGATCTGCATCAAATGCTTCTTGTGTGGCT
Source organism: Thamnophis sirtalis (assembly GCF_051295495.1). Taxonomy (NCBI): domain Eukaryota; kingdom Metazoa; phylum Chordata; class Lepidosauria; order Squamata; family Natricidae; genus Thamnophis; species Thamnophis sirtalis. Next base: position 22,101,200 of record NW_028261388.1, on the reverse strand, counting down.
CTTTTTACAAAATAGAAAATTAACAGAAGAGTTGCTTTAAGTTAATCAAAAACACATGGTTATCATCAGAATATGCGTGTATGTGTATACAATATAAATAATAAAAGGTGAAGAATCCCTCAAATTGAGTATGGCTCCTAGTGAGTACATGGACATACCCATGAAGCTTTCTTGGCCAACATACAGAAGTGATTTATGATTAATTTCTTCTGGGATGCCTTTTTTGTTTATTTTCAGTTTTGCCTATAGCTTTGAAATATCCTGATGGTCTCCCATCCAAGCCTGATTGCTTAGTGCTCTTGAGATTAACTAAGACTGCCTATATGTTGTCACTTAAAAGATGGCTTCTGGGAAGAAGAATGTCATCTGTTCATTGTGAGATGCTCAAGGAGGCAGATATGCAACGTCTTGCCAGAAATGAGTGGGTTCTTAGATTAATTAATATGTTCCCCGGGTCCACTCCCAATCATGTATAAGCTCATTTTGCATCTTATACTGGCTTACGAAGCAAATATCTGCTTCCAATGATGAGTGATTTATATGCAGAAAAACTGCAGGCATTGGGCTGTTTATTTTATTCTCAGAGTTATTTGCCTGACTTACAGCAGATTTTACCTTTCTTCTCTCCCGATTTTCCATTTCAAGCCTTGCTTCCATTTTCCATTCTGTTTCCAGATGTCACTCCCAATTTCTACCTGAATAATTATCTCAACTAATGTGTTTCTACAAAACTGAGTGAAAAGCCATAAGGCCAGAGGGCATATACATGACCTTAAGTCCTAAGGCATTCTGCTGGCCATTAATTGTCAGAGCCTGTCCCCCTCCTTCTCACAGGAGACACTCAATTTTTCTATCCTGAAGGTAAAAAAGCTGGGAGGGGTTGAATTGCAATTTAGCATAATTCAACTGCATCAAATAAAAAGAGCTGAAATGCTCTAAACCTGCCAGTTAAATGAAATATTGATTTGATCATAATATATTAAATATTATTACACTCTGAAAATCTTTCTTGCAATAGTCTTTCAAATTGTCAAAATATACCAAAGAAATCTTATATTGAGTTAAGTCATTGCTCAGCTTTGTTCAGTATAGTTTCCAGTATAGTTAAGCAATTCCCAACCAAGCTAGGCTGAGTGGGAATTATGGGAATTGTGGTCTGCACATCTGGTGAGCATCAGGTTGAGTAGGATTGCACCGATAAACCAGAGTTATTGAGCATTTTTCAGGCGAAGGGATAGGTTCCAGCCCATCTAGAATTAGCCAGGAATTGAACTTGGAACCTTAAGCATGCAAATTATATGCGGTCAACATTGAGAATAATAATGGACTGGGGAGGAGGGGACAAGATGCTGAGATACTACTTTTGCAGCTTCCACACACTATGAATAAGATCTAATTTTCCTCAAATCCCCACTGATCATTCAGATAAAGCCAGAAATGCAACTTCTTGCCAGCATTTTTGAATGGGGACTCTGTGGGTGCAAATTGTCCAGGTGCCAGCTCCTCAGAATATGGCATTCACACAATATTCCAACAATGAAAAGGTTTAGAACAATTAACAGTGGAATTCCAGAAGTTGTGTGTGTTCCAACACTGGAGGCTTTTGAGAAGAGATTGGACAACAATTTGTTTGAAATGGTATAGGGCGTATGGTAAACCTTTTTGGCACCAAGTCGGGGCCACAACCCAGAAGAAGAGCCCAGGGAGCATGTGCATCAGGAAATGAACTTCCAGTTTCCAGCATGCACATGCGCATCGGCCAGCTGGTCTTCTGATTTCTGGCGCGAATGCACCTGCAAAGATCAGCATGCTGGAAACTGGAAAACCAGCTCTAAAAACCTCCAAAGTCCCTTCCAACTCTGTCATTCTATCTTTTTATGTTTAATAGAGGAGGGAAAAGGTAATAACTTTCAAAAATATTCATGCATATAATATTTAATGCTTGTTGGTGAAATCGCTTCATAATCTTACAGTCTTGTATATGTTGGCAGAAGCATTACTTGGTCTGTAAGATGCTTTTAGCTTTTGGAATGTTGTAGAGAAAATTGTATTTTCCCAGAAACATATTCAAACGTTTTTCATGTGGGTGTGGTAAAGAGAAGCATAGGAGGGAGATATATTTCACTATAATGTAGAGGCAAACTGAACATGATAGTGAGTGACATAATCTTGTATTTATCTCTCTGGCATTTTTATCTTCATTAGAGGAATTCTCCTCTTGAAGCCAATGGGATCATTTCTTTCAGTGGAGTTGGGCAGGTCCACCAGGATGGCATCCAAAAGATTCTCTGTCAGCTTCTGATTCACAAAGTAACCCAGCCTTTCAAATTAATGCCTTTTTTTAGCTTTCTAGCATTTGCCCAAGTGAATTCAATTTACCCTTTTTACACTTATTCTAAATACTATTTTAACTCTTCATCCCAGAATATGAAGGGTTAAGCTTCAAAGATGTAGAATCCAAAATAAGTGAAATGTAACACAATGTTATTCTAAAACTCCATCACAATAAAAACAAACCAAAAACATGAAAGCAGCAGAACAAGCTAGCATAACACTTGAGCAAATATGTCTTTATTGCCCCCAAATAATAGCAGTTCCCCTGGTGAGTTTCAGAGGAAGGTCATTTTAGAGGCAGAGGTGTTCCCACAGAGAAAACTCTCTACTTAGTTTTGATAGAATCAGCTCCCACTAGTGAAGGAACCCAGGGAGAATTAGAATCAGGAGTGAGATTGAAAATTTTTAGCAACTGCCCGGTTGCTGGGGTGGGCATGGCCATAAGAACGTGGCCTAGTTGGCTTCCTGCACCATGGCTTTGGTGGGGGGTGTTTGCCCTCTCCAGGCTTGGAAGGCTTTCCTCAATCCTCCAGGAGGGCAAAAACGGGCCTGTTTCTGGACTTCCAGAATTTCCGGGAGACCTGTTTTTCACCCTCCCAGAACTTCCATGTGAGCCCTGCACTTACCTGGCATGATGAATGGGCCATTTGGAAACTCCTGGGTGGGCGGGGTCAGCCGGTCCTTGTAACTACCAGATTAAAATTAACATCCGGTTCAACCAAACTGGTCCGAACCGGCTGAATCCCACCACTGAGAAGTATCTGGAATTGCACAGATCAATAGGAGATTGTAGCAAGGCCGTGATATCAGCAGCTCTTCCAATTTTGCTGAACCAAAACTTCTGACTAATGGCTATGGTGGCTAATCTCAGTTGTCATACAGATAGTCCTTGAATTGCAACTTTAATTGAGACCAAAAATTCGATTGCTAAGCAAGGTGATTGTTAGATGAGTCATGCCCAATATTACAGCATCTAAAAACTATATGAATATACCCATCTTAAGCATGATTTCTACATCAATGAAAATTGGAAAATATGTCTACCAGGAGAGCATATGGGTGGGGGGGGGGGATAGACATAGTTACAAGCTTCTAAAATGGGAAAGTTTAAGATGATTGATCTATCCTGAGTGGCACCCAACATATATCCACAACTGTGGAAATGATTGTACTAGAGTCAGTGGCAGCTCCTTAAGTTTTCTTTACAATAGCCCTGAGGTCTGATAAAATACCTATGTATGACTAAAACAGTCATACATGATTTTGTGTTGTTGGCATATATGAAAATCAGTTGAGTGACTTGAAGAAATTATGACATTCAGTTCTGTTAGTAGTAACTTGGATGAAATATATATGACAATTGTAGATATGACTTAACCAAAACAAGGGGCATAGTTCAAAATGACCATTTCCTAATTTTTATTTTCTTTCTTTGAATCTTTCTCCCTTATGTTTTCTCCTTCGCAACTCTAGGCTTACATTAATAACTTTTGACAAAGGTTGGTTTGTAGAGGTCTTCTGAAATTAAGTTGAGGGAAGCTTACTGTAGACAAGTAATGAACTATATACTGGAACTGGAATACTGCATCCAGTTTTGGTCACCACGATTTTAAAAAAGATGTGGAGACTCTAGATAGAGTGTAGAGAAGAGCAACAAAGATGATTAGGGGACTGGAGGCTAAAACATATGAAGAACGGTTGCAGGAATTGGGTATGTCTAGTTTAATGAAAAGAAGGACTAGGGGAGACATGATAGCAGTGTTCCAATATCTCAGGGGGCTGCCACAAAGAAGAGAGAGTCAAACTATTTTCCAAAGCACCTGAGGGTAGGACAAGAAGCAATGGGTGGAAACTAATCAAGGAGAGAAGCAACTTAGAACTGAAGAGAAATTTCCTGACAGTTAGAACAATTAATCAGTGGAACAACTTTATTATTTATTTGTTTGATTGTTTGTTTATTTGCAAAATTTATAGGCCGCCCAATCCCGAAGGATTCCGGGCGGCTTACAAAGAAAAAAGAAAAAAGAAGTAATAAAAAATAAAGGAAAGACAGGTTTAAAAAACATCACACATGCACTCAATCTGATCGGGGCTGGACCTCAACAGTGAGGTCAACAGCCCCAGGCCTGCCAGAATAGCCAGGTTTTAACAGCTTTTCTGAAGGCCATGAGAGTGGGGGTAGCTCATTCCAAAGGGAGGAAGAAGGCCCTCCTCCGGGGAGCCACCAGCCGACATTGTCTGGCTGACGGCATCTGAAGGAGGCCCACCCTGTGGGATCTCACTGGCCGCTGGGAGATATGTGGCAGTAGGCGGTCTCGCAGATACCCTGGTCCTAAGCCATGTAGGGCTTTAAAGGTAATAACCAGCACCTTGAATTGCGTCCAGAGACCAATAGGAAGTCAGTGCAGCTCACGGAGGATAGGTATAATGTGGGTGTACCTTGGTACACCCAATATCGCTCACGCTGCTTCATTCTGGACTAGTTGTAGTCTCCGAACACTTTTCAAGGGCAGTCCCATGTAGAGCGCATTGCAGTAGTCCAGCCTTGAGGTGACAAGGGCATGAGTGACCGTTTGGAGTGCCTCCCAATCCAAATAGGGCCGCAATTGGTGCACCAGGCGAACCTGGGCAAAGGCCCCCCTGGTCACAACCGACAGATGATGTTCCAATGTCAGCTGTGGATCCAGGAGGACCCCCAAATTGCGGGCCCTCTCTGAGGGATATAAGTTCTCACCCCCCAGGATTAAGGATGGACTATCTGGGCTGTCCTTCGGGGGCAGCATCCACAGCCACTCAGTCTTGTCGGGATTGAGTGCAAGTTTGTTTACACCCATCCAGATCCTGACAGCTTCCAGGCATTGGCACATCACATCCGCCGCTACACTGAGCTGGCACTTGCCTCCAGAAGCTGTGAATGCTCCAACACTGGAAGTTTTTAAGAAGAATTGGATAACCATTTGTCTGAAGTGGTGTAGGACTTCCTGCCTAAGCAGGGGGTTGGACTAGAAGACCTCCAAGGTTTCTTCCAACTCTTTTATTCTGTCCAAATATACATCAATAATTTGACTCGGTATGAAGCAGCTTCCTATTAGCTTGAACAGGAATCTTTGAATAGTAACCAGAAGATTATATGATCACTTGCCAATAGTTTGCTTATAACACATGTGTTCTTCATTGATTTAACATCCCCCCCCCCAAATGCACTATACCCAAAACTCTTGAGACATTCAGTTTTTAATCATAGGATTACCCTTTGCCAGCCCATTCAGTGCTTTGGAGTTGTCTCTTCTTTGTTAGTATTGTAGCTAATCCACATTTGAGAAGCTGCATGAAAACTTCTGTAATCACTAAAATATTTTCAGATATGAAGTTCAAAGGCTGAGTAACAAGACCAAGATAACATGGTAGAAAATATCCAGATTTTTACAAAACCAAACTCTTGAATGCATGCCCTTGCAGTAATCCTTTCCTTCATCAAGGGAGACATCTCTGTCTATCAATCATGTGGTTTTATACAGCAGTTGAAATGCTGCACATTTGATGAAAGAGGTAAAAGATTGTCTACAGTACATTAGAAGTATATCTTTCTCTTAAGGAGAGTTGCTAGTCAATTAGGAACTGGTTTATAATTATTGCAAGCTTCCACAGAACCTGTATTAAACTGTTATTGGCAAACAGTTTAACTTTGTTAAACTTCTGATAAATAAACTAAGGGGTTCAATTATTTCATTGTACAAAAATGAGTTCAAGAAAGCAGTTCAGTATGAAAAAAGTTTTAAAACCATTTCATATTAAGAACAGACAGAACATTTGTTGATCAGTTTGGGCTGATAGAGAAACACCCTTCAATGGGGTATAAAATAGCAATATTGAATTATGGAAAAACTCTGGGGATGTAAAGTATATGATTTGAATACAGAAGAGGGCTCTATTCATTCCAGTTAAAATCATCAGAAAGCAGAGACAGACAAATCTGTTTAGTTCATTCTGTACTGATAGGCCTATGTGTGCTTATTTAAACAACTCTTATCCCCTCTTTCCCTAGTTTTGTAAAAAGAAGAAAAATCAGCATAAAATTTTACATTTCAGTTATTCAGTTTTATTTTGAATATGATGTATTTACTGCTGTTGAATCAAGCATTGCTATGCAAATAGATATCACTTAGATGCCTATACTAGTTACCTTAGATCTAATGCATTACTACATTACATTTTTGAACTGCTGAGCAGCTAAAAGCAAGTGTGTGTATGTGTGTGTGTGTGTGTGTGTGTGAGAGAGAGAGAGAGAGAGAGAGGCTAATGAATTAACTCAAGTTGAAGGAGGCCTAATGCATTTACCATCTTCATGCCTTTGCAGAATATTTTAAAAGACTCTGTTCAGACTCTCTTAAACTTTACAATTTAGAGACCTATGATGGCAGATTCCACTGGATGACACATTACAGTTGATAGTCTCCAGATCTGCTTAGAAGTTGCACAAGGGCCTCTTGATGGCTAGTTTGACTGTGATGCAAAACTCTCTTGTCTCTAGAGGTCAGCCATTCCCTACACTTCTCCGTGGGGGAAAAAAAAATCTACCCACATTTCACAGAAAGCGGTCCAGGTCCTTAAGGGTCTACTGAACAACGCAGTTAAGTACTTGTATTTAGTTGTAAAAGATCTCTGCTCTGTTGAAAGTCAACAATATTAAACCAATGTGCTTGGATTGAGCAGCTACCAATTTGTCTATTTATGACATAAGGGGAATTCATTCCTGATTTGCTGATCCTGGCATCCAGATATAGGCTTTGGATAAAGGAAGGCCACTTGTATAGAAAATTAAATGTTGCTGAAGCAAGTAAAAGATTGTGACTTGCCAAGTTTTTTTTATGCTGACAACAGGCACGGAATATTTTTGGACACGCATAAATGGATTTATATAAAATTCCTCACTTCTTGTTCAGACAAAAAGGATTTGAGTCTAAAAACACTGTTTGGCCTTTCGTGTTATTTATAGCTCATCCCACCAATTCAGTTCCCTTAGAACTGAAGAAGCTTCTTGGATGAGAAGCTACAGTAAACGTTTCCAAGGGGTCGGGTATGTGTGTGTTTGTGTGTGTGTGTGCAAACAAAGTCCAGTTGCCTTTTGGAAAAGCACCTTTGGGAAAGCTCATCCCATCCTTTGCCAGTTTGGACCCCAATTCACAAACAAATATATTATCTCATAAGCTTTAGTGGGTCTCAGACCATTTCATCTAATCCATGGAATATTTTCGCGAGAAAGGAGTATTGTGTTTTATTTGCATGCAGCTTTCTATGATGAATATAAAGTTCTGTAATGTTCTTCATTTTATTCAGACTAGATTCACACAACACATGTGTTGTTGAATCAGTCCATTACTGTGGATTAATTGTGCTAAAGCTAAACCATAACAATCTAATCAAGATTAATAACATTGTGCAAACATGACAGCTAAATTGTAAGGACCTGGTCTGGTAATTAATCCATTAACAGAAGACAATGCATGGAATCTTAAAGTAACCAAACTAGCATATTTACATAATGCTCTAAGCCATAAAAACCTAATCAAGACTAATACATTGTGCAAACACAACTGCTAGATTTCAAGGACCTGGTTTGGTATGCAAACCAATTTATATCCCTTAACTATTCCACATAGGATCTTTTTGATTAGCTTAAGTTAAGGGGGGAATCCTTTACTTGTATTCACATGATAAGAATAAAGTGGGTACTGTACTTCCATTGTTGTTGTTAGTATTCACATGATAAGAATAAAGTGGGTACTGTACTTCCATTGTTGTTGTTAGTTGCGAAGTCATGTCAAACGAATCGTGATCCCCTGGACAAAGTTCCTCCAGGCCTTCCGGTCCTCTACCATCCTCTGGAGTCCACTTAAGCTCACACCTTCTGCTTCGGTGACTCCGTCTCATTCTCTGTCATCCCCTTCTTCTTTTGCCCTCAATCTTTCCCATCATTATGCTCTTCTCCAGTGAGTCCTTCCTTTTCATTAGGTGACCAAAGTATTTGACTTTCATCTTCAGGATTTGGCCTTCTAAAGAGCAGTCAGGGTTGATCTCCTCTAGGACTGACCAGTTTGATCGCCTTGCAGTCCAAGGGACTCACAGGAGTACTTCCATTTATTTCCATTACAGAGACATTATATACACTCCTGAAAGATATTCATCACAAAGAAGATTTTAAAACGATGTATTATAAATAAATACCATATGATAAAAATAACCTGCTTTGTTAGGCAAATATATTTGGAAAAGTCATGCAAATTAAGTGAATATCAGTGATATTCTGTTATTTTTTTATTTTAAAATGTTCCCCATATATTGTACAGCTATAATAGGCGCCTGTGATAATTGTTGATAACCGTAGTTGCATCAGCACCTATTTCCTTCCACAGGATGGATGGTGGAGGGATAGTTCTACCCATTATTAAACTGTCCATTTTGCATAAATGTATGCTTTTAGAAAAGTTGGCTTGTTATCTCATCATCTTGACATATTTAAATAAACCAGCATTTAAATAAATTAGTTTATTTGTTTCAGACTTTAAATGTCTCAGAATAATTATGTGACGCCATTAATTGCAAATGAAATTGCTTAGAGTCTTGTTCAAGTAGGTTCATTTTTAACTATTTATCCATCTTCAACAATGAAGAAACCGAAGTGATGGGAAGCTTCTGCCTTTTAGAATCAACCATCAATAGTAAAGGCCCAGGCAGTCACAAAATACATTGCACACTAGCATTTTGTAGAAGAGTCAGGAAGACCTTGGGAAAGAGATTTCAGACACTGTGATATCAGAATAGGGGAGGCAATGTTGTTCTCCCTAACACTCTATAAGTGGTGGGATTCAGCCAGTTTGCACCTATTCGGGAGACCCGGTTGTTAACTTTTTAAGCAATTCAGAGAACCGGTTGTTGGAAGAAATCTTATTTTGTTTTTTTCCAACTTTACAGGGCTAATCCTGTAAGGAAGGCAGAAAGGAAACATTCTGGTGTTGCTTCTAGCTTAATCTTTATATTGCCCTGCTTACAAAAAACTGCTTCTCTGGTTAACCCTTATTACATGTAACAGCTGAAGTGAAGCGCCCATTGACGTGAGTGACATTGAGTTGGCCACACCCACCCAGTCACATGACCATCGAGCCACACCTACCCAGATGGTCATTAGGACAAAGAACCAGTTGTTAAATTATTTGAATCCCACCACTGCACTCTATGGAAGTGAATCAGGGGTGAAATCCTCCTGGTTCGGCCAAACCAATAGGGAAGATTGTCCTTGGGTCTGAAAAATGGTATTTTAAGAAAAAGTTTCTGAGGATCATGCGGCTCAGCTGTGTGCCACGCGGTCATTGGAACCTTTTCCCCTGCTTTTTAAAGCATTTCCCCGAACCGACAGGGAAAAAAATGCTTTAAAAATCTTTAAAAATAGCTTCCGATGACCATTTATATAGTTGGCAGCTACATAAATGTGATAGATGAATAAAAATTAATAAACAGCTGCAGTACAGGATTGCCAAAGCTCCAGCTCTTGGGCTGAACATGGGGACCAGAGGCATCTTCCTTGGGAATGGCCTGCCCCTGTCTCCTTCATATTTCTCCCTGCCTGCCACCATTGGATCCCCAGCTTTAAATCTGACTGTACTTGAATTTGAAGCTTCAGAATTTTCTTTTCTGCAAATATTTTATGGATAATGAGGTGGGCCATTCTGATAGGCAGGCTGGCCAGCAGGCGATAAATAGTTAATGGAACAAAATAGAATTTAAGAAGGATTTTTTTTCCTCAGAGAGACATGAAAAGACATTTAATAACTCTGGATGCTTTTGCTCATAGCATTTCATATCTGTGGTCTGCAGCCCCCCCCCCCCAGGGGCTTGGCACACAGAGCTTGGCTTGGCAGGCTTTCCTGTAGACTCACCAAGTCTGAGTCAAGCATGGTCAGTGGCTGGCCTGCAAAGTCTTAGCAATTCTTGTTAAAGTCAAGACCTTTGAGAAGAAGGGAGGTGACTGGGTTGGACGTATGGGAGTTCTGGGGAAATTGTGTGTATGTGAGTGTGTGTGTGTGTGTGTGTACACACACACACAAATATTCATATTCGTATTCATATACATATACATATACATATGATAGTTAGATGATAGATAGATAGATAGATAGATAGATAGATAGATAGATAGATAGATAGATAGATAGATATAAATATAGATGATAGATAGATAGATAGATAGATAGATATAAAGATAGATAGATAGATATAAAGATAGATAGATAGATGATAGATATAAAGATAGATAGATAGATAGATAGATAGATAGATATAAATATAGATGATAGATAGATAGATAGATAGATAGATAGATAGATAGATATAAAGATAGATAGATAGATATAAAGATAGATAGATAGATGATAGATATAAAGATAGATAGATAGATAGATAGATAGATAGATAGATAGATAGATAGATAGATAGATAGATAGATAGATAGATAGATAGATATAAAGATAGATAGATTGATTGATTGATAGATAGATAGATATAAAGATAGATAGATAGATGATAGCTATAAAGATAGCTAGATAGATAGATAGATACATATATATATATATATATATATATATATATATATATATATATATATATATATATATATATATATACATACATACATACATACATACATACATACATACATACATACATACATACACACACACACACACACACACACACACACACACCCCAGTGGTGGGTTCTGGATCTCGTTCCAACAACCAGTACGGTTGGATCAGGCCTGGTGGCATCCACATGGATGTGGGCAGCACACGCATGCGTCTTAGCGCTTCTGTGAGTCTCCATGATGCTCCAGCTGCTCAGCGGAGTGCAGATGCTGTACACGCCGTACAAGTGTGTGGAAGGGCCAAAGATTTAAAAGACCGGTAAGGAGCTTAGGTGGGCAGGTGGGCCCTCCGGAGCACCGGAACGGTATCCGGTGCTCTGGGCAGGCTCTGGTACTCCATCCCAGGGGTGTACTGCCTGCAACCCACCACTGATACACACACACACAAACACACATATATATATTAAGTTTAGACTTAAAATAGACAATTCAGAAGATTGAAGTTAGATATAATTTCAGAGTATGCCTAGTTCTCAATCTACCTGTTAGTCTATATCCAGAGGTGGGTTGCTACCGGTTTGGACTGGTTCGGCTGGGTAGGTAATAACTCAGGCGGACACGCACCCAAACCGGTTCTATGCTTGATGGCGCCATCTTGATTTTCTGTTCTGCACATGCGCAGAACAATCTTCATTGGAAAAATGTATTTTTCCCTTTTTTTATCTTTTCTAATGTGCGTATGCGCAGACCTTTTAAGGCCATATTGATTTTGTAGGACACAGCCACTGAGCTTCAGGTGGGTTGCTTAAGCCACAGGAAACAGCCTTAAACTGGAAAAAAACTGAGCTACAGTTTAAGATACAATATATCTGTTTCCTGTGGCTTAAGACAATGGATTGGGTGGGTGAAATAGGGCTGTCTTAATGCATGGGCCTGATGGACACTTGTCCATGGGCCCCACAAGCATAGAGGCCCCATACTAATCTGTTAACCCTTCAATGCACCTTGTATCATATAAATACAGCAACATATTTATTACAATTTATTGCATTTTTTATTAATACTAACATGCAAATATATGTTTAATTTTATTGACTGCTTACATTTTTATTCTTGTGAGTAGTTGTCATAGGAGTCACAGTACATTGCTTTGCCCGAGGCCCATAATGCTATTAAAACGGCCTTGGATGAGTACCATGCTATATGGGTTAATTAGCTTATCAGTGTAAAGAAAGATTATACCTCCAAATAGTTTCGTCTGATAGCCATTATCAGTTAGACAATTATTATTAAATATATTCTATATTTAATTGCATTACAGAATCATAGAATGGAAGGGTTGAAAGAAATCAAATTCACAATATGTACATAATTTCATTTCAGCAGATCTTAGAATTCATCTCAATTCTATTGTATGTCTACAGCAGGAAACCGGTGCTTAAAGTATTACATTTACACTAATTGATCTCCCATTTCTGTACAGTATTATTGCTACTGCCTTTGCAAATGTGAACATTGGGATCAAAATCAAAGTTTTTGGCAATCAAGACCAATGAACTCTACTCAAAATTCAGCACTTGGGTCTATTAACCAAGGATGGAAGCAGGAACACATGTATTTGTTTTATTATTTATATACAGTATCTGAAAAGGCTCCAGTGGGACAGAGAGGAAATATCCATTTGATTACTTGGTAAAAGTCAGATTTCAGCTTTTGGCTCTTAATACCTGACACCTAACTATGCCATTATGACATAATGTCTAACATATTTTTTTAAAATTATCCCATAATTTAATATGGAAAGTAATCCTTTTTAAAAGCAAAATAGCATTCACTGGATCTATATTTCAGGGACACATAATTGCCTCTTCTATACAGTTGCCTAATTTCCTATTCCCTAAAATAAGATAGGTGTGCTTTTAATTGCAAAAATTAAGTAGGCATAATATACCATATGTTTCGGAGTATAAGATGCACCGGAGTATAAGACGCACCAAGATTTCGAAGAGAAAAAGAAGGAAAAAATAGTTTTTGGCTTCCTGTGGCCGGTTTTTGCTCTCTCTAGCTCCCAGGAGCACTCTGCAGGCCTCTCAAGCCTTCTGCATGCTCCATTTTTTTTTGTAAAAACACGCCCATTTTTGGCCTACCAAACTCCTCAGAAGTGCCATTCTTGCTCTCTCCAGCCCCCAGGAGTACTTTACAGCCCTTCCAAACCCTCTCCATGCCCCGTTTTTGCCTAAAATGTACGGGGTTTCGGGAGGCCCAAATGGCCATATTCAGTGTATAAGATGCACCAACATTTCCACCCTCTTTGGGGGGGAGAGTGTGTCTTATACTCCAAAAAGTATGGTACTGTTTTAACTAAACCTTTTTGAAAGCAGAACAGACATCTTTGGATAGATTCTTCCTACTTCTAAACCACAATTGTGTCCCACTCCAACCGCACCCAATACTGCTTCAGAAGGTTATTTATTCTTTCTAGAACTTGACTGGACACTTATCTCTACTTGTGCAACTTTGGATTGCGTTCCTTTTATATGTATTTAAGAAATACTGTAGTCATCCCTATAAAACTGTCAAAACTAATTGTACAAATACAAGGGAGTTTTCTTCTATTCAGTATTAAGTATCTCAGAATTCAGTGCTACTGGCTTATTGCCGATTGTTCATAAAATGCATAGCTTTAGACTTTGATTTCTTCTGATTTCTAATTCTTCATATTGCATAGCAACGCTGAAACTCTAGGGAGTCTTTGAAGTATCATACTTTGCCACCCAAATCACTCTTTGGAACCAGAATTATGTTGTTGTTATTATTGTTTTCAATATTTCTTTAAAATAATCTTTTCAACTTCTTCATCCATTTCAAATCCTAAGGTGGGCAAGCATAAGGCATAGGCCACTGTAACAGTATCACGTATTTACAGGATTATTTTTCTTGGCATGCAGTTTAGATTTTACATGCTATGTGGCTGAAACTAGATTAGCTTCTAGTGCTAAAGAATACTCACTAAGAATTTGCTAGCCCTGACGAATCGTTGTATATGCTTACAAGTTTGTTATTTTAGTGTAATGATGCGAATTCTATAGATTGTTCCAACACTCCTGTAGTATTCTCTATTTAAGGAAGAACAACTGTCAGCGCTTATTTTTAGAATTTGCTCAGCAGCTGCTTCCAAACGATATCCACATTCCATGTGCTCGTCCACTGTGTAGAAATGTGTTGTGTCACACTGATCTAAAGCTTTGTGCAACCTTTCTCTATTTCAGCTTTGGTTTGCATTCGTTAATGGATTCTCTGGGCAGATTTTATTTGAGCGCTGGTGCATTGGGCTCTACAATGTGGTAAGTGTACTCCCCTCTCCACTGGATATCAGGCCAAACTGGGAATGACATTCCAGGGCTGTTCACGTCTATGCAGTTTACTTCATCATCTATCCTCTTCACTTGGGCTTGTTGGCCAGTAGGCCTGAACAAAAATATAAAGCTTTTGCTTTTATTTCTGATGTGAAATAATTGCTTAAAAATTTAAATAATTCTTTAAACCTAGCAAATGCCTCCACAATGTATGGCCAACTGAGTCAAAGTGGCCCCAACATGGACAATCATGCAGGATATTCTATTCCACAGAGGAATTATTGAGTCTCTCATCTGCACCTCTATAACTGTCTGGTTTGGCTCTGCAATCAAACAAGACAGACAGAGACTTCAACGGATCATTAGAATTGCAGAATAAACAATTTGCTACCAATCTGCCATCCATTGAGGTCGTTTATACTGCAGGAGTCAAAAAGAAGGCTGTGAAAATAACTACAGACCCCTCACATCCTGGACATAAATTGTTTCAACTTCAACCCTCAAACGATGCTATAGGGCACTGCCCACCAGAGCAACTAGACACAAGGACAGTTTTTCACAAATGCCATCATTCTGCTAAACAACTAATTCCCACAACACTCAAATTATCTACTAAGACTGTATTACTATTATTCTTCTCTTTCTTCCTAGTACCTATCTCTTCCCACTTATGACTATAACCATGTTGCTTGTATCTTTACAATTTATATTGTTTTATTTTGTTTCCTAGCATAATTTGATTGCTTATTAGTAACCTACGGCTATCACTAAGTCATCTTATGATTCTTGATGAATATATTCCATTTTATTTTTCTTTATGTCCACTGAGATCATATGCACCAAAGACAAATTCCTTGTCTTTGGCACATTTGGCCAATAAAGAATTCTATTCTATTCTATATGGTTCGATTGTGTTTAGAATAGAATTCTAAAGTAGGAAAGAGTTCAGATACAGCAGGATAGGCTCCTTTCCCAGGGTCAGAGGCTGCAGATGGGCTGCAATTGAGGTCACCAGGGAGTGGAATTGTCACAGAAGTGGGAAAAACTAATTGGGTGGATGGATGGATTTCAAGAGTTGGAATGGAAGTAGCAAACCATGGTTTGCCTACTCCTTAGAGGACTGACTCTTGAGACTATTTTAACAGAGGATATGCAGTCATTTTCTCTGATATGTCACTATACATGCTGATGGCACATCTTTACTAGCTGAGTCAGCTGTTGCCACATAATTATCACGTAGTTATCCTAATGTTTTAATAATATTATGTTAATGTTTAATAATCAATCTGATTTAGTTGATGTGACCTCACTCAGTGGAGAAGACACTGGAGACACGACATTTTGTCATGCTTGATTAATTCATGATTAGAGAAGGAAAACTAACCACTGAATGTTCTCAAATAAGCCTAACCTAATCTACCAAATTTCCAGTACAAATATTTACCATCATAAATATATTTCAGCTCAACAGTAATTAAAAACACAATATTCCCATAAAACATGAAAATATTGCCTGATTCTAAGATGCTTGTGCAATTTTTCTAAAACAAAGGAAATCGAACACTAACACTAAACTTCCCCAGATGGCAATCCAGATATTTAGTATCCTGCTATATTCAATATAAATTTATCTACCAGAAACATAAAAAGTAGCCAAGTCTGATTAGTAAATATTACCATTAACTTCAAGGAACCCTAACTCTAACTGCCCTATTTATTAGAATAAATATTCAATCCCATCCTCCATCTAAACCTTAAAACATGAGGTTATCTTTAATGATAAAAGATAATCCTGAATCTAATGCAATTCCCAATTTTACTATCAAGTTCAAGAAAGCCTAATTCTTCCCCTAATCTGCCCCCCTACAAAATGACAATATAAATATTTAAACTAAGAATCACTCAACACTCAATAGAAGCTTTAATTTAAACTTAACAACATTGTTTTGATTGAATAAGCATGGTTGGTGCAGTGACTAGAATGCAGTACTGCAGGCTATTTCTGCTGGCTGCCTGCAGTTCGGCAGTTCAATTCTCATTGGCTCACTCAGCCTTCCATCCTTTTGAGGTCAGTAAAATAAGGATCCAGATTGTTGGGGGCAATATGCTGACTCTGTAAGCCACTTAGAGTGGGCTGTAAAGCATTGTGAAGCAGTATATACAGTAAGTCTAAGGTCTATTGCTATCACTACTATAATTGAGTCCATCCACTTTGCTGTTGGGCATTATCTTCTTTTTCCTTCCCACTTTCAAGCATTATAGGCTTCTCTAGAGATCTGGGTCTGACGTATAATACAGTATAAGTATGAATTATGATAATCTGAGCGTCATAATTTGCACCTCAACAATGGGTGGGTTCCTACCAGTTCAAACTGGTTCGGCCAAACTGGTAGGGGTTTGGCGGCCTGGAACTAGCAGCAACCCAGACCTGCCACGTCACGAATCAGTTCCTCAGGTGGAGGCGACGGCATCTTGTTTTTCAGTTCTTTTCTTTTACTTGCACTGTGCATGCACACGATGGACGTGCAAAGCGCACACATGAGCAAACTGGCAGTAGTGCCTGTCAGAACCCACCCCTGGACCTCAAGTGAAAAAATCTGGGTTAATTCGTCTGTTGATCCATTTGATTTCTTACTATATATAAAATTTCAAATGATTCATTCATTCATTCATTTGCTGTAACTAATATTTATATCCCTTATCCAAGGATGCACCATATGCACAGAATTTTACTGGATTTTACTGTCAGCATCCAGGAAGCATTAATGTACTCCTATCTTTGCATAAATGCTAGTATAAATATTCAACCTAAAAGATCCTGCATGCACAATTTTAAAAGCACATATTAAATTTTCCCACCAATGTCTAGGAAGCAGAACCTTAATCCTAACCTCTCAAAAATGCCATTTAAAATATTTAACACAATACTCTCTCCACACTGATCCCTCATCCCATGTAAATATAAGGCTACAACTAACTATTAAAAAAACCTGTTCTGAATCAAAACAGCAGATATTAAATATTCCTCAAGGAAGCTGAACCCTAACACAAACTTCTATAGAATACCAAAATTCAACCTTAAGATCATCCTATACTGATTCTGAATCATAGTTTAGTTGAAAAATTATCACTAAATATGAAAAGATTCCTTGGTTTCAAAAATATGTTGAACTATGATATCTTGGGAACTACTATAAAAATATTAAGTGATCATAAACCTTGGAAAAGCCAAATCCTGACAGTAGAAAAACTAACTATAAACATAGTGTACCACTATGCATTAAAAATGATTCTGGGTGTAACTTACAAAGTAGACCTCAGACTGGTACCGGTCTATGGCCTCTTAGAAACCAGCAAGCAGGCAAGTGAGCGAAGCCTCATCAGCACATGCCCGATGGGGTTGATGAGTTCCCCTCCCCTCTCGACTTGTATGGTTGTATGATTCTTGTTTATTTTAATCACGTGTATTGTGTTTTATGTTCCCTTTTCCCCCCTTTGAGTTGTTCGCCGCCCTGAGTCCCTCCCGGAGAAGGGTGGCATACAAATAAACTAAATCTTAATCTTAATTTAGGTTGTGCACAAAACCATCCCACCCACCCCCACTAGCCCATAGAAAAATTGTCTTCAACAAAACCAGTCCCTAGTGCCAGAAAGGTTGGGGACCGCTGGCTTAAGGTGTATTCTGAATTGCCTTTATAAGCAGTTGATTTAGAGGCCTCTTTTTTATTTTATTTTTCATTGAATGGAAATCAAGGGATATTTTACTTCAGTCCGCTGCAGCCTTCTGCTTTGCATATAGCAGCACTATATGATAAAAACTTGTCTGCTTCGGGCATCTAATTTAGATTCAGCACAGCTGAATTTAGTAAAGTTGTTGGTGTGGATTTTAACAATGTCGAGATTCTTTCCAGGTATGACGTGTGCTTTTCAACGTTAATGGTCTGTTATTTTTAATTACTGCCTTTGTTTTTTCTAGATGTTCACAGCATTACCTCCCTTCACCTTGGGAATCTTTGAACGATCGTGCTCCCAGGACAACATGCTTAGGTTTCCCCAGCTCTACAAAATTACTCAAAATGCTGATGGGTTCAATAGCAGGGTAAGAGGCAATGTTTACCTTAGGGGAAGGATTAAAAACAACAGGGCTATATGAGCTTAAAGCTGAAATTTTAATTTACAGCTGCTATTTCAGATTGAACACCCTGAAATGATTAATCCTTAATGTTCATCCTTAATAAATACTAGATCTTGTAGTGGTAGTAAATCAGCTTCCAACTGTGAATGGTGATTATGGGGGGAAGATTACATGCAAAACAACCCTATCAGAAAACACTAATATTATATACTTAGTAAAGAGTAAGAATTAAAAGTCTGTGAAATGTTACGAAATAGACAGAAAGGTATCATTACAGCTAAATGTTTTTGGTTCCAAAAGATTAATTGAGTTAGAGTTAGTTGGGGAAAGATAATGCTGCACCATCAGTGAAAATGGATTGGGACAACTCACCACAACCAAGTCACCATAGTCAACTTGGCATGGAACAGGACAATTCAACAAATACAAAAGTTAAATTAATTTCAATGGACTTTTGGCCAATAATAATAAGATAAAGAAGTCTGTTGTGGCCCAGCAGGAGCCACTGGAGTTGCAAACAGACTCCGATAGCGAGGGACCTTATGAGTCGGCTCTAGAAGATGTGGAGGATCCTGGACAGGGTTCAGACTCCGAGTAGGGACCAGAGAGGCTGGTTGGCCACCAGGAGGCGCCTGAGGCATGGAGCAGCGGTGAAAGCCAAAGGGAATGTGTCCCTGATGTCAGGCCCTTGAGCAGTGATGAGGTGCAGAGGGAATTGGTCCCAGACGCCCGGCAGAGACGGGCAGATAAGCACCGGCAACAATTAAGGAGACAAAGGAGATAATTGGACCCAAGTGGTTGTGATTAGGCTCCTCCCAAGAGAGTATATAACAAGGGACTTTGGGAGGAGGCTGTTTGCAGGATACAACTATTATACTAAAGCTGGAGAAGCTCTGGTGTGTATTTCTTATCTATGGAAATCTGGGTTGCTGCCAAAGTCTTGTCGGTGTGTTAATTTACTGTGAATAAATTGTCTAGCAGTAATCTTGTGTCGGCGTGACTCACCGTATGGAGGGGAGGGGTCAGAACAGAAGTCAATCCAGAAATTTTGAAGAATTTTGATAAAAAGTGTGGTCACCAATGATAAAAGTAACTGAATGAAAATTTTAATACAGTATTGAATTGTCCCACGGCGAGTTGTTCATGGCGAATTGTCCATGGCTAGTGGGTCGTAGCAAGTTGGCCATGGTGAGTTGGCTATGATAAGTTGTCCTAGACCCACTGAAAAGACCTCTTCCTCATAAACATCTACACGGGGATTAGTTGGAAAAAAAAAACCAGCTTAAAATCTTAAAGGATACAAGTTAACAATCCAAGTTCCATATATTAGCTATGAAAGACTGTCAAACGTCAGAAACAACACAATTGCAACTTTCTATACTGACATTTCTATCTGGAAATTCAAAATGATCTCCCATTACCAACAAGCCCTTATTAAAAGACAATGAATGTCATCAAGAATTAGGTTGAGTAAGACCACGTTAACAGATAACTCATGTAGAAATCCTATACATTACTCCCTGGTCAGTACTGTCTGCGTTTGGGTTCCCCAAATAAGAAATACTCAAATCCATGTAGACACCTCCATTTAAGAATCGCCCGAGCTTCCTTGTACCAAGGAAATGCAATCTATATATTCATGGTTATATCTTTCTTATTCTTAAAGGCAGCTCAATCCTAGGAATAGGTACAAAATTTATGGTAGCGTTTAGAATAATTCAAGCTTTGAATATTAACTTCTGAGAGCTGGTTCTCATTATCTTTTGAGGCACGGTAACTAGACTGTCTACAACATTGGCAGTATTTTGGCATCCAGCTGCAACAGGGTATAAAAAAATGTCTGCTTCATTTACTATGTTGAATTGGCAGGAGTTCTGCTTGCTAATTCCTTCCAAAGCATGATGACTCTCACTGGGTGAAGTCCCCGGTTCCCTGCTGTAAGTTGAAAAGGTCAGGCGTAGGTTTCCAAATTGGAATATTAGTCATATACGTTTATAAGAGTCTCTACGCTAGCGTATGAATTAATATCACTGTGTGTTCTTTGCAACAAGTTCCAAATGATTTGGTATTTGGCGATGAAATGTTCCCACACTTTTACCTGTTGCCTTTTCACCACTTCCTCTCCAGAGATTCAAAGAAAAATATTGAGATGACTTTATTGTTCCCTTCAGGTTATAGGTTTAAAAAGATGTTTCAGGGAGATACGCAGGTAAAGTTACACTTAATATTTTCTTTTCATATTTCTGAGAATTTCCTCCATTCTCAGTTTTCATGTTTTATTAACCTACTCTATCTAATAAAATTTTAGCAGTTCAGAGCTTAAAGGACAGAAAAGGTCTAAGACGGTGCAGGAGGTTTAAGGTTTCAAAAGATTACTTTTTCTTTCATGTGGGATCTTAATGAACTTAAAAATGGCATAAGAAACCATGAGGACTGGATTTTGTTGTTTTGCATGTATCTTTCCATCATCCTACTATTACAGAAATAAAGAGTAAACAGGATTGTTTTGAGTTTTGCGGACTATCTGAATTAGGTGCCTGATCACTTTATTTTTAAATAGCAATGTTTGTTTTAGAATGCATTCATTCATTCAAAATCAGATGACAGTGATCAATGGGATTAAAAATGTTTCTGAATGTGGTGAATGACTTTCAAACCTCAGCAAATTTAGGAAATAAAATTTTCATCACTTCAACAAGGTAAAAACTAATTTGTTTCTCTCCCTAGATTTCAAGGCAGCATTTGCTTGACTTATAAAGCATGTGGCAGTTTCTGAGAAGGAATGGTTGTCAGATGTGGGGATAAAATAAAAGAATTAAATGTAACACAAAAGAGAGAGAATGGAGCAGAGAGAAAGGGAACAAGGACAAATAGTTTCTGCTCTTATTACAGTATTATATTAGGAAGTGCCCTCTCCAAACTCTGACATCCTTGTGTGGAAAGGGGAAAGGAAAAATACCCATCATCCTACAATTACCAGCTCACATAAAAAGTTCATGAATGAGTAAAATATTTGAATAAGTTAGGGAAAAGTTGGAAATCCAAACCTACTTCTTTCTAATAATATAATAACTCGGCAAAGTTTTCTGCAGCCTTTGACTCCCCAAGAAGAAATCATTTTAAAAAGGATGATTCCTAGTCCAAAAAGGTTGCCAAAGTCTAGATTGGTGCTACTCAGATTTAGATTTTCTGGGACAACTCTGCCTAGAATTCCCTGTGTTAATTATATGACTAACCCTTTGTGAGAGGGAAGCGGTGGCTCAGTGGCTAAGACGCTGAGCTTGTCGATAGAAAGGTTGGCAGTTCAGCAGTTCAAATCCCTAGTGCCGTGTAATGGAGTGAGCTCCTATTACTTGTCCCAGCTTCTGCCAACCTAGCAATTCGAAAGCATGTAAAAATGCAAGTAGAAAAATAGGAACCACCTTTGGTGGGAAGGTAACAGTGTTCCGTGCACCTTCAGCGTTTAGTCATGTTGGCCACATGACTATGGAGACATCTTCAGACAGCGCTGGCTCTTCGGCTTTGACACAAAGATGAGCACCACCCCCTAGAGTCGGGAACGACTAGCACATATGTGTGAGGGGAACCTTTACCTTATTTAATGCTAAATTTACTCAGTGTCAAATTTTCATGGTTTCCTTGGCTGATTTATATGAACAAACCACCCAGACACAAGGAAGAATAGAAAATGGATACTTGGGGTATGGTTTTTCTCCACGTAAAATTCAATTCCAGGAAACACAAAGATATACTTCTTTATAGTGTTTGGATTGATACATATAAAAACATTTTTAAAAAAAATCTAAAACATAGATGGCTTTGCTGCATAAATTTTCCAAAACCTAGCAAAGATAGGAGTGTCTTTGTGTGGATTTAGTCCTGTTGAATTTTACTCCTGATTTTGTTTTCTTATTTGTCTTTGTCTCTGCGTGTGTGTTGTAGCACTCCAGCTTTTGCAATGAAAGAAAACACTTTCTACTAAAAAAAAAAAGTTTGCTCGTTTGATGGGACTTAATGAATCGTTTGATGGGACTTGTTGGAGAGTTTGATCGCTCTTCTGACTTTCTTGGTTTTTTTTTTCCTCCTTTAGGTGTTCTGGGGTCACTGCATCAATGCCTTGATCCACTCCGTCATTCTTTTTTGGCTTCCCCTGAAAGCACTAGAACATGGTAAATAAATGCATTGTTCTTTCCCATATGTTAACTAAGTAATCTTCCATCTTTCTAAGCCAGGACCTTTACATTTGGGGGTCAAAACATGTTCCTTGGAAATTAATCATTGAAGACAGACCAACAGCTTTCTAACATTTATCAGCAATGATCTTCCCAGTCCTCCCTTTCTGCATGCCATCTTTAATAGATAGCAATTCGCAGCCATTGTAAATCACAATGTCCGTTGGTTGAAGCTATGTTTATTTAAAATTGATTTACACATTAAAAAGAAGCAAGTACATTGGTGTTAGGCAGCTTCCCTAACTGTATGTCTTATCGTTTGGTTTAGATGAATGAAAAGAGGAATTTGACCAAATATTTACTTACCTGACCTGATATTTTAAAGATTTGGTGTCTCCTTGCCCTTCCCAATTCAAGTATATAACTTAAAATTTAAGGCCACAGGTGACTAGTCAATCCTTAGATCTCTCTCACTTACACTGATGTGCACATTTGTTTAGCTGCCATATGGGAACGGATTAATTGTTATGGATGGATGATTTTTCTGGATTGTGACCCAATTGAATTTGGGAATATCTATTGCAGCAATACGTATTTTTTTTTCTCAGAATATCTTATTCCTTTATCCAGGAGAAGTAAATAGGTGATGACAGAAAATTTGTTATTTTGGTATGATTAATTGACATACTGTAGGATTTTTACACATTCTATAGAGGGATTGGATGTCAGATTTGGTCATTTAGTCGTTAAAGTCACTGAGTACTTTAAAGATATCTGTTATTTGTGTTAAACAAGAATGTTTTTTGAATGTATCATTTGGATGAAAAATTCTTTTTAAATCAAGGGAAATCAAACAAAAATAAACAGAACAGGAATATCTGGATGTAGTACAGACATACCAAGATGATGTGGTAGCTAGAAGTTTTCATCTCTGATGTTTGATTATTATTATCATTGACCCTTTACCTTGATTATTAGTTCTTGGCAGAAATTTTTGGTCTTTTCAATTTTTGAAAGAGAACTACGTGGTTGAAGATGAATGTGTATTATTTTTAACTTGTGGTTCAGCCTAAGCTACTTGTTATACTGTTTGTTTTCAATGTGCTTTTATTTAAAGAGCTCTGAGAAACCTGTTGTGCAAATTTCACCACGGATAACTGTCTAAAAGCTTGTCAAGAAATGAACGTTTATGGACCCTTTCTGAATGTCTCCTTTTGATTACCTTTTATATTTTCAGAAAAACGATACGTGTTGCACAAATTAAATGTAATAAAAATGCTACATCCCTCTGTAACCAACTGATACACTTTCTACAGCATGTAAAGAAGGATGTTGTGTTTGTTTTTAAAAATAAAAAAGTATTATATACTAACTTGATTACTTTGGACTTGATGGGACCTACTTTTGAGTAGCTACAAATACTGTGTTTGCATTTGCATTTATTGTATTTGTTATTTTTTTCATTCATTTGCAAATCTTATTTTATATAGCCTACAAATGAGAAAAATCCTTTACTGAACCATGTATCTATTTTTTTAATTATTTATTGCAGATACAGTATTTACAAACGGCCAGGCTGTTGACTACCTGTTTGTTGGAAATATTGTTTATACGGTAAGCTAATGCATAAAAAATGAAACATTACCTATTGTAAGATTTCAATTATGGATGTATTTCAGTGATGGAATATGTCTACAAAGGGGGATAAGGTACAAAGTGGCAATTTCCTAGGAAGGAGGGAGCAGATTCCAAGAAGGTATGTGTGTGTGAAACAGGAGACAATACAACCCAGAGCTGGATCAAAGATTTAGGATAACCACTCCTTAGAATCTCCCAGGGTACATCTGTTAGGGTGAGAATAGTACAGATAGTCCTAGGTCGGTGTTGGCAAATCTTTTTGGCACCAAGTGTCGAAACGAGAGCACATGCACATGTGTGTGCTGGAAACCGGAAGACCAGGTGCGTATGCACGTGCCGGAAACCAGAAAATCATCTTCCCAGTGCATACATGCACACTGGAAGGCTGCTCTTCTGATTTAATACAATAATACAATAGCAGAGTTGGAAGGGACCTTGGAGGTTTTCTAGTCCAACCTCCTGCCTAGGCAGAAAACCCTATACCATTTCAGACAAATGGCTAACCAACTTCTTCTTAAAGACTTCCAGTATTGGGACATTCACAACTTCTGGAGGCAAGCTGTTCCACTGATTAATTGTTCTAACTGTCAGGAAATTTCTCCTCAGTTCTAAGTTGCTTCTCTCCTTGATTAGTTTCCACCCATTGCTTCTTGTTCTACCCTCAGGTGTCTTGGAGAATAGTTTGACTCTCTCTTCTTTGTGGCAACCCCTGAGATATTGGAACACTGCTATCATGTCTCCCCTAGTCCTTCTTTTCATTAAACTAGATATACCCAGTTCCTGCAACCGTTCTATGTTTTAGTCTCCAATCCCCTAATCATCTTTGTTGCTGTTCTCTGCCCTCTTTCTAGAGTCTCCACATCTTTTCTACATCGTGGTGACCAAAACTGAATGCAGTATTCCAAGTGTGGCCTTACCAAGGCATTATAAAGTGGTATTAACACTTCAACTGATCTTGATTCTATCCCTCTGTTTATGCAGCCTTGAACTGTGTTGGCTTTTTTGGCAGCTGCTGCACACTGCTGGCTCATATTTAAATGGTTGTCCACTAGGACTCCAAGATACCTTTCACAGTTACTACTATTGAGTAAGGTACCACCTATACTGTACCTGTGCATTTCGTTTTTGTTACCTAAATGTAGAACATTACTGTTTTCACCATTGAATTTCATTTTATTAGATAGTGCCCAATGGTCAGGTTTGTCAAGATCCTTCTGTATCTTAAGCCTATCTTCTGGAGTGTTGGCTATTCCTGCCAGCTTGATGTCATCTGCAAATTTGATGAGTTCCCCATTTATTCCCTCATCCAAATCATTGATGAAGATGTTGAAGAGTACTGGGCCCAAAACAGAGCCTTGCCAGAGATTTCTGGCTCTCCTATGCCTGTGAAGACCAGCAAGTTGGCGCACCAGAACCTGGAAGAGCAACAGGCAACGGCTCCCATGTCTGGAGTGATGGCTGTGTTTGCCACTTCTGGCACACGTGCCATAGGTTTGCCATCACAGTCCTATACTTACAACAGTTCATTTACTGACTGTTTGAAGTTACAATGACACTGTAAAAAGTGGCATGACTATTTTTCACACTTATGACTCTTTCAGCATCCCCAGGGTCATGTGATTTACATTCAGATACTTAACAATAACAATACTTAACAATTATGACAGTTGCAGTGTCCCAGGTCATGTGATTACCTTTTGTGCCCTTCTGACAAGCAAAACCAATGGGAAAGCCAAATTCACTTAAACAACAGTGTTACTAATTTAACAACTGCTGTGGTTTGCTTAACAAATGTGGCAAGAAAAGTCATAAAATGGGGCAAAACTCACCTAACAAATTTCTCATTTAACAACATACATTGTGATCGAAAGTTGTGGATTACTTGTATATGTTTATCCTTCTATCTGTTTGGCATTAGCAAGTAGAGGACTGAATTTGGACTGAATTGTCCTATGCCATTTTTGGGCAAGATCTGACAATTTCCTATCGTTGGGAATAATAAATAAGTAAATAAATTGTGTAGAATGTACTTATGGTTGCCATTATTACTGCATAGAAAGTTGTGTGTGTTGAATTTCTCAAACTGGGCAGCTATTAAAAGATAAGGAATTTTGCCCAAGGAAGTTATGGCAACTTGTTGGAAGTTGACACTGGAGGAATTGAGGAAGAGATTTGATTTTAGGTCTGTTGGTAATATATGAGAATTTATATTCAGATATTTCTGATTCATGATTGGGTGAATTATTCTGGTTCTTATCATGGTTCCAATATATCAAGTCCAGGAATTCCTACATGTACTAGTAGAAACCACCTACATGCCATGTCATATGGCTAAGAAGTCCAGGAATATATAGAAATAATTTATTCTGATTCTATTAGGTCTATCACTAAGCATGTTAAGCATGTAGTTGGGCTATGTAATAGCTAGCTAGTAATTGTTATATCCTACATTGAGGACAGAGGCATGGGAAGATGTGTGTATGTGTATTTCCTCCTATCACTTCTAAATTTCTGCAATTCTGAAATGTGCTAAATATTTCATTTAGCAAAAAGTGGCATTTAATTTCTAATGTTTAGACCATGTGTTTGCAGTGTAGTATACCCTTAACTCGAAGAAAAACAAGAGAACAACTGTGAAATGGGAAATACATGCTGAAATTCAAATTTGTCTTCTACTTTTCTTTTACTGCAGTATGTTGTGGTGACCGTCTGTTTGAAAGCTGGCTTAGAAACCACAGCATGGACCAAGGTGAGCATAAATATTAAGTCAGGAGTAGGAATTTCAAATTCGTGGTTTTTTTTTTGCTGCCTAAAATTGAATTGCAATTTTATCTAGAAGAAAAAAAAATCAATTCACTTTCACTGTTGGGTTTTTTCCCGAACCCCATCACACTGCTAAACAAATCATTCTCTCAACACTATTCACTAAGTCTGCATTACTATTAATCTTCTCATCATTCCTATCACCCATCTCCTCCCACTTATGACTGTATGGCTGTAATTTTGTTGCTTGTAGCCTTACGATTTATATTGATTAATATGATTTGATTGCTTATTTGTAGCCCATGACTATCGTGTGTTGTACCTTATGATTCATGACGAATGTATCTTTTCTTTTATGTACACTGAGAGCATATGCGCCAAAGACAAATTCCTTGACACACTTTTATTGACATACTTGGTCAATAAAGAATTCTATTCTATTCTATTCTATTCAGAATTCACACTTAAAATGACCATGTGAGAATAAAGATGTAGCTGTTAGAGAGGGGGCTCATAGCCATTTGAAGAATTTTCACAGATAGCTATGATTCAGTAAAAACAGTGTGATTATTAATAACCCTTCCCATGATTTGTATTTGGCAATTGAAATGGGAAAGATATAGATCACAGAAGTCACAAGATGAATTGCTCTTCCTGAAAATCGTCTTCCTTGGAAAATAAAGGAAGGAAGAGGCCTCCAGCTCATACATGATAACTTCCCCCCTCCCCACATGCAATGTATTTATCTTGCCAAAGACCCAAAACTCTGGAATCCTAGATTATGGCAGTAACTGAAAAATGGTTAGTTTATTTATAGCTGGGAAATAGAATCTTGCACCTTTGGCTAATTCTCCATGACTGTGTCTCTTTAAAAATCCCCCTCAACTGCAATTCCCATCAGTCCCAGCTAGCATAACCAATGGCAATACTCTCTGGAGTTGACAAGGTTAGGATTGTTGGTCTTATGAAGTACCGAGCCTTGGAAGACTAGGGGGAAAACATGCCAAAATAACAACTGTTATAAAACTTTCCTTTTTAAAGAACTTGCTTTCATAATTTATAGAATCATAAAATCATAGGGTTGGAAAGACCTTGCAGATCTTCTGGTCAAACTCTCTGCTCAAGGCAGAAATCCTCAGGCCAACCCAGACAAGTTACTCTCCAGTCTTGCTTGAAGACTTCCAGTGACATAGCACACGAAATTCCAGGAGGCAAGTTATTCAATTGCTTGAAAGTTATCAAAACATTCATTTCAAGTTTGCATTTCTCTCTGTTAAGCTCCCAATCATTGGTATTTGTCCTATTCTCAGGGCTCTAGAGTAGGGGTCACCAACCATTTGGACCTCAGGAACCATTAAATTCATAATTTTAAATCCCGCAGACAACTAATATGATCTGCCTAATGACCGGTTGAATGGGCGTGGCTAGGTGGTAATGTGACTGGGTGGGCATGACCAATTCAATGTCACTCACATCAAGGAGCATCTCGCCGGCCTTTACTCGCCCCTCACCTCACACCAGTGGTGGGTTGCAGGCGGTACACCCCGGTACGGGTGTACCGGTGCCTGCTGGGAGCACTGGGTACCATTCCGGTCCGGTGCTCCGGAGGGCCTGCCCACCATCCTTACCTGTATTTGAGCTCTGCGGTGCTTCTGCGCACATGCGCGGAGCGTACGGTGCCTGCACAACACTCCGCCAAACAGCTGGGGCATCACAGAGGCGTCACGGAGCGTTGCAGGAGGTAAGGATGCATGTGTGCTGCGCGCATTCATGTGGTGGACGCTGGGCCCCGTTGCACCATACCAGTTGCAACGGGATCCAGAACCCACCACTGCCACCCACCGACTCCTCGCCTGCCTGCCCAGACTTCTTAAGGCTCCAACAGGAAGCAGTTGTTGGAGCTAAGCAGCCACCACGAGAAAGAGTAGGCAAAACAGCTGGTTCAATTCAAATTGGAGGCTCAGCAGAAACACCTCACTGAGGACTATGAGCATAGACTTTCCATGCAGCTGGAAGACCTGCGGGAATGCAAGGCCAGAAACTGGCACCTGGAGGCTCAATGGGCTGAGATGGACAGCCAGTTCCAGACCATGATGCAGTCCCACTGCAACAAGGCCCTCTGGCTCTTTGCCACCAGCGATGCTTTTCTCCAGCCTTCACCCAAAGCCCCGTACCAGGAGACCAAAGCAGACCCCAAGTTTGAACTTCTGCCCCCTTCCAACCCACACAAAAAGATCCTGAAGGGGGAAACTCTCTGCAGCAACACAAACGTTCATTACGCACATCCGTCCCAGGGACCATAGTTTGAGGACCCCTGATTTAGTGCAATATAAAAAATGCAAATAATTTTTTCTGCAGAGCACCAAAATTTTATCGTGGACCACCAGTTGGTGACCGCTACTCTGGAGAATAACTGTATACCAGGGTTATCAAACTCGCGGCCCATGGTCTGGATGGATCATGTGCTGGCCATGCCAATGCCCGGTTTAGCGAAGGGGGGGAAAGTCACAAGGCATCACGTGACAATGCCATGATGATGCAAGTTTGACACCCCTTCTCTATACCTTTTGCCCTTCGATGGCCCTTCAGATATTGGAAGACCACTGTTAGGTCTCTCTTTAGTCTCCCCTTTTTAGGCTAAATATATCTTGTTCTTTAAACTCTTCTTTTTAGCATTTAGCATCCAGTTTCTCTCTGCTGCTTGTCTGCACTTGGATTCAAGTTGAGATGTTTACTGTCTTGTTTTATTTTATTGTAGCTTGCTTGTCAAACTATTTCCATAAAAGATTGTTCTACTGATTTTAATATTCTACCGTTGAGTCCTTTGGGAGGCAGAGTATGCTCATCATTATCTATAGATGGAAAACAGATCACTGACAAAAACAAAAATAAAAGATCACAAGTTAATATGCTGTAGCTGAATTCGGTACTTACAGTATGTGGAAACTTAAAACCTGGCTGTCCCGACAGGCCTGGGGCTAAAGACTTCAACCCCACCCGAATAGTACGACTGTTGTGTTTTTTAACGATGTATTGTCTTTATGTGTATAACTTGTTTTGTACTTCTCCTGCCCTTGAATTGTGAGCCGCCCTGAGTCCCCCCAGGGAAAAGGGCGGCATACAAATAAAGTTAAAATCAAAAAATCAAATCAAATCCTTCACTGCGAGCATACATATCTTTTTCATCCCCATCTCATTCCCAAACTTTCAATCTTCATCTAAATCTACAGTTGACTGAATAATAAGAATATAAGTCTTACTGGGACACATTTCAGTTTTATTAATTACTATAGCTGGAAGTTGTTTTATTTTTCACAATATTTACATGTATCATTACATTTTTTTATAAGATAGATCAGTGGTTCTCAACCTTCCCAATGCCGCGACCCTTTAACACCTCATGTTGTGGTGACCCCCAACCATCAAATTGATGTCTTGGTTCCTAAGACCATCGAAAATATGTGTTTTCCGATGTTCTTAGGCAACTCCTGTGAAAGGGTCATTCGACCCCCAAAGGAGTCCCAACCCACAGGTTGAGAACCGCTGAGATAGACAAAACCAGATTTTGATTTTTTTTCTGCTATAAATAGATATTTAATAGCTTACTTTTCTGTAAAATGTATAAGGAATATGAATGAATACATCATCATTATTTTGCTTTTATATTTTATATATTAATTTAAAAATTCATGCAAGGAGAAATTAATATTTTAAAAATAATCTAGACCTGTGATGGCGAACCTATGGCACATGTGCCCGAGGTGGCATGCGGAGCCATGTCACCTGGCACAGTGCAATGTCACCTGTTCCTCTTCCGGGTATCTGGTGCGCCTGCGTGCGCGACGATCGACTGGCCTTCATCTGTATGGCAGTGCTGGAAATTGGAAGAGCTGGTCATTTTCTGGCGTGAGCATGCATGCCAGCCAGCTAATTATCATGTGTGCATGCGCACCAGTAACCAGAAGACTAGCTGCCCAGCACATGCGCATGCCAGAAACCAGAAGTTCATTTTCTGGTGCATGCATGCCCCCTGGGCAGCTTCTCTTCCAGGTTGTGGCCCAGACAAATGCACACGGACTCAGCCATCACTGATCTAGACTTTTTTTTCTTCTATATCACTCAAAGTTTGTAATAATTTTTAAATCATGTTTTCCCTTCTTTTAATGAGGGTTCTATAATGATACATTTCAATGCTGGTAAAGATGCTGATGAATATGCAAATTACTATCATTTTTTTTTGTCAATTGTTAGCACTTAGCACTTAGACTTATATACCGCTTTACAGTACTTTACAGCCCTCACTAAGCAGCTTACAGAGTCAGCCTATTACCCCCAACAATTTTAACAATTTGGGTCCACATTCTACCTAGCTCAGAAGGATGAAAGGTTGAGTCAACCTTGTTAATGCAAAACCTCTGATAGCAACTCTGTCATATCTGGAATGATCTCCCTGTCGAGATCCGGACCCTTACTACCCTCCTGGCCTTCCGCAAAGCCACCAAGTCCTGGCTGCTCCAGCTGGCCGGGGGGGGGGCTGTGAAATATCCATCCAGCCCCACGGAAATTGTGAATGTTGTGGTTTTGTTTTTAAAGTGTTGTCTTTGTCTAGTTTTCCCCCTTTCCCTTGTCTATTGTGAGCCGCCCGGAGTCCTTCTGGAGTGGGCGGCATACAAGACAAATCAAATCAAATCAAATCAAATCAAATCAAAATCAAATATATTGTACAGACAATATTACTTTAAAAAAAAACAAGTGCTGTTTTCTAAAATAGCATCAATCCTTGACAAGAATAGATTGTTCATTGATATTTAAAATATATATTCAGAAAAAAAATGACTCAGTAGTGGAAGTATTGTTGGGTGAGGGAAAGAATTTTGATGTGGCTCAGTGAAATGTTATGGAGCAAGTTTCAGCCAAATTGGGATTTCCAACTTTTTAATTAATTAAATTAATTGAGGTTGAATTTAATTGTTATTAATTAGCAACAATTAATTAGTTATTAGCAATTGTCTGTTTTTAACAACTGTTCATGTACAGTAACCAGATGCATTTGCAGTGATGATGAAAAAATATCTTTGTACCCAATCCTTGCAATTGGAAGCTTCTCAGCTTTAAAGCAAAGCAAAGCTCAAGTAAGACTGCTGATCCTATAGTGAAATCAATTGACATATTTTTTTCATAATTAATTGATATTTCAATTTTTTAAAAGAAAAAATGTTGTTTAATATGCTGGAAGTATAAAATGATTGAGGGTACATTTCCATATATGAAGTGCAATAGTCACATTACTGTTTTGGCTTCATATTCATAAATATTGTAACATATACATTGTAGATACATTATATACAATAATAACATTAATATAATAAGAATAATGTGTAAATGAAATGTTAAAGTATATTTGTGAACCCAGTGATGATGATCTTCTGAGTTAATTAACCCTAACAATTAATTAATTGAATTAACAAACACCATACAGAATATTAAAAAGCATGTTTTAAGGTTGAGGAGGTGACAGCAAAGAGCAACATGCTGGCCAAGTGGAAAAAAAGTTTCAACATGGGAGTTTTCTAAGAAGTTTCACCAATCTTGTAGCTGGCATAAAACCGGGGGTGGGTTCCTACCAGTTCGCACCTATTCGGTAGAACCGGTTCGTCAAATCTACCGAACCGGTTAGAAGAGGTTCCACCAGTGGACCTGGAAAGCAGTCCACACCTACAGAAGAGGTTCCAAAAAATTTTGAAACCCACCACTGGTCCTTGGATATGATTATTCTACACCATCATGCTCATATTTATAAAACTCAGTGCCTCTGTGAAAGGTAAGGATGACTACTGCGTTTGTGGTGCAATCAGAACATTGCGTGTGTTGAAGATGTTTTAACGCAAACCAAAGATGCCTTTTAAAAAACAAGTTTACATCATATTCTTATGCATGCCAGTGCTGTGTGTGAGGTAATTTAAGATGGTTCTGACAAGTGTCGTTGGCATCTTCATATCCGGTCACATGGGTAGCAAGCCACTCCCATCCGGTCACATGGGTGGCAAGCCACTCCCACAAAGGAGGCCATACCCTCAGAGTAGGTTCGAACAATTTTTGAAACCCACCACTGCATAAAACCAAGTGTCAGTCTCGAATGAAGTTGGCCAAACTCTGAAAAATAATAATCAGCAATGTCTTTCAAAGAGAGACCAATACAAAAATTAGCTCCTTTGGAACTTCTTTAAATCATAGCAGTTAGAAATTTACTTGAATGGACAACCAATCAAAAATTAGTTTCATGAATTCCAATGATCTGCTCCAATTAAAGATTAGTTCTAAGAGCTCATTAGTTCCCGCTCAGTTGCTTGTGAGTTGCCAAGAAATGTGCTACAAAGTAGACCACGTTCAACTCTGAAGATGGCTTCCCACAGTTCTTGGCAAAACATCAATTAATTGGACTTTAGCCTAATATTCTAGAAGCTCATTGGTTCATATTCTGAGGAAATAAAACTGGGATTGCTGCCTGTACTTGAGAAAAGCAGCTGCAGCTAAGCAGAAATGCTTCCCATCCCCATTTCCTCAAGAAGACTCAGCACAGCTCCTGGTTTTTCCCAGAAACCTGAGAAGAGTTGGCTCACTTGTTCATTCATTCTCTCCTACTCACAATTTACTCACAAGCATCCATGCCAGCATTCCAGCTGCCTGGCTAATTGAGTCGTACTTTATACTATGGTGTGACCAGTATTGGAAAACAAAAGATCTTCACACAAAAATATAATTGCTAGTCTGAAACTGTTCATAGGTATTGGACTATAATTCCCCAAAGTTTCCATCAGCATGTCAACTACCAGGGAACGTTGGAGTTGCTTAAAACTTCTAGAGAACCCTAAATTTTCAATCGCATTGTCAGAATTTGCAGAATTAAAAGTTGCCTGTGAAAATGTCATTTGTTTGATGATGGGCTTTGTTTAAGTTTTAGCGTTTTTCTATTGTTAGATTTAGTTTGAAGAGAAGATTGCCGGAAAAGGTCCAAAATTCAAAAACATGTTTAGGAATTAATTTGCTTTGTGCATTCAAGATATTGGTCACTGTATAGTGACTATTCTCTGGTGGTTTACAGGAATTATAAGAAATGGTGGAAAAAAATCCCTATAAAGTAAAGCTAATTTATTATGAAATTCATTAGCAATCATAATACATGAAACTTTTTTTTTGCCATAATCACTTAAGGGACATAAAGAGACAGTCTCAGATGTATTCTGCTACTTTACTTTGATTTGTTATTTTAGAGTAATTTTCTACCTATCTATAAATCCACAACTTTTTATATTTATCATTTAACTTTCATACTGTTCATCTAATCTGCAGTATAGTCCCTGCTATTCTTTACATTTAGTCTGTTCCGAGTTTTACTTCTCATATTCATATTCTTCCATATTTCTGTTTTCTTTCTCAGCAGTTGTCTTTGTATTGAGCAAGCACATTTTCTTCACTGCATAAATTAACTTCCTTCAATCCATATAATGGATTTGAGGGGAAAATATAATGCTACATTAAGTGCTATGTGGAATCACAGCTATAATTCTGTCTGTAGTGGACCTCCTCGGCAGTTTTAAGGAATCTGGTAAGCTTTGGAGGTCTCCCACATTAGTCTGTCTCACATCCTTCCATTTTAAAATACTCCCAAGATTGATCCAGGCATTTTTGACACTTTGGAGATCTAATTTGCATTAAAGAAACTATGAATACAGACATGCTAGTATGTTTGCATGTCTAAAACACACCAAGAATTATCAGCCAATTAGTTCTTGTCCTTTCTGGTGTGCAACCTTGACATTTTCCACAATTTACTATTGACATTTCCTGAGCTGAAATTATCTCATTCAAGCGTAAAGTAACTTTGGCATAAAGATGGATTGCAAACACATGATGATGACGATGATGATGATGATGTTGATAGTGATATGCAATCAGCAGTGGGTTTTATGTTGCCTCAGTGCCAGGACTCCACTGTTGTTTGCAATACTCTCCCCAATTTGAAGCGTGATATGTGCTTATTTGCTTTCCTTCTTTTTTTTTAAATTTCTTGTTTTGATGTATTATTTTAAATCCTGTTCCTGGCTAGGGTTTTGCAAAGCAATCAGTGACTTCATTATATATAATCCTAAACAAACAAACAATCAAAGATAGGTAGCTAGTTTACAGCTATTCCTTTCTACCTTCCCTCCAGGGGTGGGTTGCTGCCGGCATTACTGCTGGTTCGGTGCGCATGCAGTTTGGACACACACTCCATGCACATGTGCAGTTGTCCATAAATAAGTTTGCGCATGCGCAGAACATTAAAAAATGAAAAAAACATGCCGACATGCCGCACTGATCGGTTTGAAAGTGTAGCAGGCCTGGGTCACTGCCAGTTCCACCATCCCAGGCCAGCAAACCACTATTGGTTAGCCAAACCAGTCCAAACCAGTAGGAACCAACCTCTGCCTCCTTCCCTCCCTCCCTTTTTCTTTCTTTCTTTCTTCCTTCCTTTATTTTTTCTTCCTTCCTTCCTTTCTTTCTTTCTTTTTCTCTCTTTCCTTCCTTCTTTCCCTTCCTTCCTTCCTTTTTTTCTTTCTTTCTCTCACAGAATTGAAATTGACCATCTTTCTCCAATCTTCTACCAAATGCAATTTTTCCTTCCTAGCTCAGGAGAAAGGCAGGATGCTGAAGATAGTGCTAGAACAAGAGGGAGAAATGTAAGGAAGGGGAATGGCCTCACTCACTTTGCCCTTCTCTCTGTTCATCAAGATGTGCTGACCATCAACAAATATATAACCCCTCACATACACATAAGCAAATATATGTACAGTGTTGCCCACTCCCATTTCAAATACTCATGTCAGGTATACTTGACATTTCCAAAAGTAAGATTCTTCCCACAAGTGAATGGGAGAAACAACGCAAGAGAAGTCTAGAGATGCCTAGGTAGATATTTAAACTAAGCTCGTGGAAACAATATGCCTTTTAATATAAGAGAATAGATGTTTCAGGTGGATGCCTTGTAGAAAGCCTGTTAATCGTGAAAAGACTGCAGCGTTACATTCATTTTCCTAGGATTAAGTTCTGACTGACCAGAGATTTCACATTTCTGGAGAAACCAGAGGATTTTTAAAAATATTATAAGCACTGTTAGGACCAAAAAAAATATCTTTTGAATTAGTGCATTTGAAACATCACGGAGAATCATTCTTCATAAATCGTTCTTCATAGGTTTTATGAAGAACGATTGCAGGAACCGAATATGTTTAGTTTAATGAAAAGAAGGACTAGGGGAAACATGATAGCAGTGTTCCAATGTCTCAGGGGTTGCCACCAAGAAGAGGGAGTCAGGCTTTTCTCCAAAGCACCTGAGGGTAGGACAAGAAGCAATGGGTGGAAACTACCATATTTTTCGGAGCATAAGATGCAACTTTTTCCCTCAAAAAAGAGGCTGAAAATCTGGGTGCATCTTATACACTGAATACAGCATTTTTTTGCCTCCTGAAACCCTGCCCCCTTCACCAAAATGGCTGTGCAGAGCCTGTAAAAGGTTTTCAGAGAGTTTCTGGGGGCTGGGGAAGGCAGAAATAAGTGAAAAATGGCCCATTTTTGCTCAATTTCCCCCCCCCCCCCGGAGTACTATATAAGCCTCCTAAAGGCTATGCATGTAATTTTTTTTGACAAAAAAACGGGCCTGTTTTAGTAAAAAACCCAGCCAATTTTGCTTGTTGGGAGGGGGCACCTCCTAGGAGCACTCTGCAAGCCTTCTAAAAGGCTAGACATGCCTTTTTGGGGTGGGTGGGCCCATTTTAGCAAAAAATGGGCCATTTTGGGGAGGTTTGCAAAGCGCAAAAAACTTTTTTTTAATTTGCCTCTTCAAAACCTTGGTGCGTCTTATATTCCAGTGCATCTTATACTCTGAAAAATATGGTAATCAAGGAGAGAAGCAACTTAGAACTGAGGAGAAATTTCCTAACAGTTAGAACAATTAATCAGTGGAACAGCTTGCCTCCAGAAGTTGTGAATTCCCCAACACTGGAAGTTTTTAAGAAGATGTTGGATAACCATTTGTCCGAAATGGTATGGGGTTTCGTGTCTAGGCGGTGCGTTGGACTAGAAGACTTCAAAAGTCCCTTCCAACTCTGTTATTCTATTCTATTCTATTTCACATGTGAATGCACACTAAGAATAGTTTTTTTGTCGGGGGAGGGGACAGCAGATAGCAACATGCTGGCCTAGAAAACATGAAAGTTTCAACATGGGAATTTTCTCAGAGGTTTCACTGATCTTTTTGCTGGCATAAAATCAAGTGTCGGTCTTGAGTGAGATTAGCCAAACCTTTGGTGGGGGAGAAAAGGACTCAAAGGAAAATAATAACTTAACGGCAGCGAGACTGTTGGTTGCGCAATACTGGAAGAAGGAAGATTTGCCTACAATCCAAGAATGGACACTGAAAGTCACAAATTTATCCGAGATGGCGAAAATATCTGCATATCTTAAAGACCATTCAAATGAGAGATACAAACGAGACTGGAAAAAATGGATCGATTATATATAAAATAAATATGGAACTAAGAAATTCCAGATAGCCTATGCTTAAGATTAGGAATGATTTGAACTGTTAATTTAGCAAGGAGGAGCTAAGTTCAATGTAAAGAGGTTATTAATTTCTTACTTTTATTTTTTATCAATATATCTTAGACTGTGGTTGTTAAATATCCATACCGTGTACGGGTTCTGGGAAGTCGGGGGGGGTAGGTTTTGGGGGTTCAGGGGGAGAGTGGGGGAGGGAATTATTCCAGGTTTGATTTTAAAGTAGTATGAGTGCACATGTATATTGTCTTCTTTTATAACATGATATTGTCAATGTAATGATATACCTGTGATTATATGTCATGGAAATGAAAATAAAATATTCTAACACAGAAAGGAAAATAATAACGGAGGGGCCCAATGAGGCTGGCAAGGGAGAAGAAAGACTCGTGCAATCTTGATGGGTGTGTTTCTTTTCTCCTACAGTTCAGTCACTTGGCTGTCTGGGGAAGCATGCTGCTCTGGCTCGTCTTCTTCGGTGTTTACTCTACTATCTGGCCTGTCATTCCTATAGCACCAGACATGCTTGGACAGGTGAGTCATTTGGCTATGAAAGATCAAAGATCTAGGAGTTTTGGTCACCCAAAACTATCCTAAGTAAATCTGTGGATTGGTTGATTTTAAGGAAAAAAAATCTACTGAAAGCTTATTTTTATTTTGTTTAAACCATTCTCCAGAGTGGAAAACATTGCCTTTTTTTTAAAGAGATAATTGCATAAAATGTAAACACTGGGACTGTAATCTATGGGCTCATATAAGAAACACAATATTGGTGAATAAAAACACATATTATAGTTTAATGTGATGGCTTGGTTTCTATAACACCATGAACCACAGGCTGCTAAGTTTCTCGCTTTTATGTGGTGTAGTGTGTTGTGTGACTCCAGCCAATAAGTGATAGAAGGCCACACTTCACATAATATATTTAGTAAGGTTGCCACAAAGCTTACTCAGTCAAAGAAAATATTAATTGTTGATTGTGTGTGCCTATGAATGAACTCAATCATTCCTCCCAGGGAACTGATTACATAAACCATAGAAGTTTATTCGCTGATTATTTAGGAAGCTAGGATCTCTGGATTGTTCATCTTGTAACAAGTCAGAGTTAGGAAACAGTTATAAACCATAGACCTTGCCACCTAGCAAGAAGAAAAGTGAGCAAGCATGTTAATTAGTCACAGAAAACCAGGAATTTTTAGCAAACGAGCTTAGCATGATACTATGTAAATTATTAAATTAGTTTTACGTAATTACAGTGAGGAATATTTTGGTGGATAGGAAGTTGCATTCAACAAGTGAGGAAAAGGGTAGAGTTGATGGAGTGAGGAATAGATTGAACTGGGATTTTGGCATGATTTTCCGGGGCAAGGATTTTATCTTTCTTTCTTTTAGGCTAGTTGAATATTTCCTTACTTTTTAAACTTGTGTATGTTACACTTACTCTGGGATGCCAAAGTACACAACAAAATGATGCTAGAAGACCATATGGGGACCTTTCAAACAGAGTTGCCCACTCTGGGAATGTTGAATTAAAATGAAATTAAAACTGCCTACATTTGGATAGAACAAAAAAAATATGATTTTCTAAGTAGGAAGGCCTACTTTCAGAATCTGCTGTTCATGAGACTTTTCTAGCAGTGGTGTCTCTCATTTGTTGTTTTAATAAGTACTGAGAATTGTAAATACTAACAGAGTTGGAAGGGACCTTGAAGGTCATCTAGTCCAACCCCCTGCTCACGCAGAAGACCTGTACTAGGGATTCAAACCGTCAAACTGCTGACCTTTCTGATCAACAAGCTCAGTGTCTTAGCTACTGAGCCACCTATAGCAATAGCAATAGCAGTAGACTTATATACCGCTTCATAGGCCTTTCAGGCCTCTCTAAGCGGTTTACAGAGAGTCAGCATATTGCCCCCAACAATCTGGGTCCTCATTTTACCCACCTCGGAAGGATGGAAGGCTGAGTCAACCCTGAGCCGGTGAGATTTGAACCGCTGACCTGCTGATCTAGCAGTAGCCTGCAGTGCTGCATTTAACCACTGCGCCACCTTGGCTCTTACCTAGGCTCTTACCTAGTCACCTAGTCATTCATTCAGTCCAATGTGTTTTTTTATTTGAGTAAATATTTTAAATATTGCTTTAATAATAATTATCAATAAATTGGAAAAAAACAAAAACAAATCCCAAGGCAAAATGCTTATAAATAATACTTATTATATATTTAAAAACATCATTATGTATAATACATCTTATATTATTACATATTTTCTTCTGCAAAAACTCAGTTTTAGTCAAAATGTTTTATCATTGGAAGGAACAAGAGAGAGGTAATTCCTGTGTACTATGTATATCATTAGTTGGTTACACATGTTTAATTCATGATTAGGGCTGGGGACAAATTGTTTTGCATTTTGTTGTGAATTTACAAACTTCCTGAAATTAACATGTGCACTGAACACAATTTTGCAAACTTTCCTACATTTTGCAATAGGAGTTGTAAACAGCAACAAGAGCTAAGTATAAAGGCACACATGAGCAGAAACCGCATACAAAAAT
Organism: Thamnophis sirtalis; assembly: GCF_051295495.1. NCBI lineage: Eukaryota > Metazoa > Chordata > Lepidosauria > Squamata > Natricidae > Thamnophis > Thamnophis sirtalis. Next base: position 22,061,012 of record NW_028261388.1, on the reverse strand, counting down.
TAATAGTTTGGTAAAGGTGGCATATTAGAATGGCATATTAGGATGTTGGGGAAAAATGCATAGAAATGTGTCTTTAGAATAAATGTTTATGAAAAGATGTGCAAAATGTTATGTTGACATTTTACATACAAACTGCCAAATGATGTGTAATGGGATGGAAGAAACCAAAAGCTAGAAAAACAGAAATCTGAGCAAGATTGATCTTGACAGATCATCCACTCCTTGTCATTGGCATGCATTTGTGACCCAAATTTGATTGTACATTAATACTCTCCTTAGAAGGTTTCCTAGTTGGTGGTTTCTTTTACAATACACCAGTTGTAAACCAAAAGTTTTTGCAAGGCGTATTATATATCTCCTCAGGATTTGGGGTATTCTTTTTCTCGGACTTGTGGAAATGAAAGGAAATATACCTGCAAAATAAATTATTGGGGATTGCAACCAGAAGGGGAGCTCTGCATGTCACTTACAGTTAACTCTTAAAATGTTGGTGGGATTTTGGATTTGCTTTTTCAATATCTATTCGGTTCCAGGTGGTGAAACCTTTCCCTTCTGTGTCATGATTTCACTCTATGGAGAATAGGGTGAAATAATGATCCTGTCAAAACCACTCAAGGGCCCAATGGGAACAAGAAAAATAGGAGATTTTTTTTTTTAAAAAAAAGAGAACATAAGAAAATAAAATCAGTTTGTGCCCGTTGTGATCAAATAATTGTGCTCTCTGTTAGTAGATGAAATAAAGTTTGCAATATGTATGTTTGCCCCATTTGTATCTGTCTTTGTTATAATAGAAGGGAAATGGTTTTTATGAATAAAAGAAAGGATTTCAAAATGAAATCCCAACTCCAAGCCCGAGTCTCCCTTCCCTGTTTTATAATATTTCCCAGAGAGAAGAAAAGTTCCAAATCTGTGTTCCTGGTCCTTCCTTACCAACCCAGATAGTACAGAGACAAATATGAGCGTAACACCATCACATATGCTAAGCAACTTATAGCAGTGGAGAAGAGCATAAATCATTTCACTTTGGAGATGTTTGAATTATACCATTGTGAAATCCCCAACCTTCTTCCTAAATTGAGCGCCTTGCTGGTTCTTCCTCTCTATAAACCCATTTCTACAATTGTCCATCATAGGAACATTTCCTTTTTCTATGGGGATCCAAGCTTCACTTTCCTTTCCATAACACCTTTCAGGTGTAAGAGTTACTCAGCATATGAGCAACTGCTATTAGCCCAAGGGTGGGCTGCTACAGGTTCACCCTGGTTTGACTAACATTATGGCTGGTTTGGAGAATCTCCAAATCCCACCCCTGGCTGGCCCTGCCCACTCCACCCTGCCACACCCCTCCCAGGAGTCGCCATGCAGCCCGTTTTGGATGCAAGGTAAGTGCAGGGCCCGTGTGCAGGCTCAGGGAGTGGGAAAAAGCAGGCCTCCCAGAAGTTCCAGAGGCTGGAAACCGGCCCATTTCCAGCCTCCAGAGGGCCTCGGGAGCCCGGGGAGACAGTTTTCACCCACCCAAAGGCTTGAGGAAAGCCTCCAGAGCCTGGGGAAGGCAAAAACAACCCCCTCTGCCACCATGGTGCAGGAGGCTGTCTCGACCATGCCCACAATGGCCAGGCAGAGAACCCGTTGCTGAAATTTTTGAAGCCCACTCCTGTATTTGCCTATTTTGGCTGTACACATATGCAAACAGTCCATTGGATGAAAATGTTGGGGAGGCATGCTTGAAGGACAAGAACAATTCTATGTTCACTGTGGAGAGGCAGGAAAGGGAGATGGTCCCTAGATTCATCAGTGCTCAACACTGCAGTGCATCTCTGCAGCTGAGAAGATGGGTGAGAGTAATACATATATTATGAATGAATGAATGGACCATTCATTCACAGTCAATAACTTGATATTACAGCACATGGTTTGTCTTCCGAAGTTATAGTTAACCCACTAATCTTTCCAAATAAGGTGGCAAAGATCCAAAGAACCAAGGCTGATGAGTGTAGGGTGTAATGAATTAGAGGGGGCAGTTGTCAATCTCATGATAAAGCCGCTTCTTCATTAATTGTTTCCTCCCTATACATCTTATGCAAATATTCTGATCAGAGAAGGAATAGAGATTGAAATCAATTAGCAGTGAAAACTGAGTACTGCTCCTAAGAAGGAAAAAAAGAAATATACAACCAAGAAAGTTAACAATTTTATTTTTACAAAATATAACTCTACTTTCGAAAAGAAGCAAAATAATAACCAACCAAAAAAGAACATTTTAAACGTTACTTATCAGTTCTGAAGTTAGTAATAACTTCTGTTAAACAAGGGAACTATACTCACCATTTTCTGTCAAAGCTGGTAATGGTCTAATAAATATTACATTTGTGTTCTGGTTTAAGATAGGGGATAATTGGGTTTTAAACAATTGTCATGGACAGATTTCTAGGGTGAGAAGAAAGAATGACAGCTGACAAAACAGGATTTGCCAGGATGCCTGTGATTGGCAGAGAAACAACTAAGTCCTTAGATATTATTCCACAGCATCCTCAATATATTCTTGGCTCATGATTCTAATTCATATTTCCATAAATTAGGCTGAAATTGATTACAAGCATTGTGAAAAGCAATTAAATTTCTTTTTTTACAGTCCTGTATGATAAGCTCAAATTTATTGGCTAATATGCTGCATTCTAAGTATACTTAGGTTTTAAATCCACATATTAGAAGTTGAGATTTAAAAAAAATATTGTAAGGTTTTGTTTTGATTTTGTGTAGGATTCTCTGCATTCACTGCCAAATTAATTAATGTTGATAATTGCTTGGAAAATGGTATTTTTACCTTTTAACGTACAGTTGTTCTCCTTGTCACTTATTGACATTATTTATACTTCATTAATTCCATAGTTTACTGGGCTTATTTCTGACAACTTGGTATGCCACTTAAGCTATTAGTTAACACTACTCATTTTTATACCTAGCAAATAAAAAAAATATATCTTTGTGTTTTCAATTAATCAGAATGATTCCCTTTTTAATGCATACTAGTCTTATTCCTGAACAGAAATCAGAATCAAATCAGGACAAGTTCAGTTACAATTAAAAACTAAGAAAAGTATTTAATTTTGTAGATCTGAATGATTACTGGAACAGCAAGAATAGTTCCAATTAAATAATATTACATAGTGAACATTATTATTAATATAATTATTATTAATTAGCCAATGATATTTCCTTATGTAATAATGTCATTCAGGACTGTCTGAACAGTATAAATGAATAGCCAACATTTCTTCAGCTACATTAAAATTGTCTGAAGCAAGAAATGTTTTTTTTTTAACAATGGCTGAAACAGTTGTGCCAACCTTCAAGTCATTTGAGCTCAGTCCTAATTTTGTTGTAGCTACAAGGAAAGTATATATGATTGTGTCACACTTGTGGTTAAACATCTGCTCTAGCATAACATTCAGATCTCTGTATAAAGAAATTACACAGAAGCATTTAGTTTCTATGTGAATATTCTGCAAAATGCTTTCTGCTTCAAGCATGTTACTTAATACTCTTTGATCTCACACTCGCCCGCACATACACACAGACAGACACAAACAGAGATAGAAAGCACTCTGTATTATTACCAGTAAATGACAGGAACATGAAGTTGACAGGTGTGAACTTTGTCTCAAAGGAAGAATTGTTGCATGTTTATAGAATGTAACGCTGCTCAAAAAAAAAATCCATAAGCCTTAATAATGCATAGACCTAAAAATACATATAAACTAGGTATGTGTGAACCTTAAATCTCCTAGAATTCTGATTAATAAAAACTGGCTGTCCATATTCCTTCCATTTTATAACACATGAGAATTATAATGTATAAGCGTTCATACGTATGCATTATTATTTGAAGAAAAGAAAATTCCTCAAATTGACACCAAAGTCTGATTCTGCCTATCTAGGTGATAGGAGCCCATCATTTTTACTAACCTAGTGTTTAACACTTCAAGGTTGCTCATCCCTGATATAAACAAATTATTAGACTCATGATTGGTGATTATAACTACAGTACTGTATATTCCTTAACTTCTGTATTTGAAAGATGTGAGAAAGGGTTCAAATGATCTCCACATTAAATGAATAGAAGGGGATACTGAGCTAAATGCTGAAATGTCAACAAGGGTAACCAGTAAAGATGGGTTGCTGCCGGTTTGGCCGAACTGGTAGTGGAAGTCAAGCCTGATTCGCAGAACCAGCAGTGACCCAGGCCTGCTACACCCCCAAATTGGTTCCCTTGCCGCCGCTGGGCCACCAGCATTTTGGATTTTAGTGACTGTCTGTGCGCAGTTCACTGTAAATTGTTCTGCGCATGCAAAGCATTGCGCATGGATTGCAAATCAGTAGTAAAGCCAGCAGCAACCTGCCCCTGGTTACCAGCCTCAAAGCTTGCACCTTTGATGCAATGTTTCTCACCCTTGACAAACTTTAAGATGGGAACTTCTGCTCCCAGAATTCCCCAGTCATATTGAAGTTACCAAGGTTGCAAAACTTTTCTTCAAGGATCTGATCCCAACTCTGATCAGAATCCCATTCTCCCCCCCCCATTATTGTTGGTAATACAAATAGTCCTTGACTTATGACCACAATTGAGATTCAAATTTTTGTTGCTAAGCAAGACAGTTGTTAAGTGAGTGTTGCCCCATTTTACAACTTTGTTGCCACAGTTGTTATGTGACTCACTGTAATTTTTAAGTTAGTAACACAGTTGTTAAGTGAATCTGGCTTCCCAATTGACTTTGCTTGTCAGAAGGTCACAAAAGGGGATCACATGACCCCAGGACGCTGCAGTCGTCATAAATATGAGTCTGTTGCCAAAGGTCCAAATTTGGATCACATTATCATGGGAATGCTGCAATGGTTGTTAAGTGTGGAAAATGGTCATAAGTCAGTTTTTTCAGTGCCGTTGTAACTTTGAACTAAAGTTTGAATTTAAAGAACTTTTGTAACTCAAGGATTACCCATAGTAGCAATATAAGATGCTTCTCCCTAGAGGGGCAAACTTTGAAGCCATTGTTGTTGTTAGTTGCGAATTCGTGTCCGACCCATCGTAACCCCATGGACAATGTTCCTCCAAGCCTTCTTATCCTCTGCAATCCTCTGGAGTCCATTTAAGCTCACGTGAACTGCTTCAGTGACTCCGTCCAGCCACCTCATTCTCTGTTGTCCCCTTCTTCTTTTGCCCTCAGTCTTTCCCAGCATTAGGCTCTTCTCCAGTGAGTCCTTCCTTCTCATCAGGTGGCCAAAGTCTTTGAGTTTCATCTTCAGGATCTTGCCTTCTAAGGAGCAAGCAGGGTTGATCTCCTCTAGCACTGACCGGTTTGATCACCTTGCAGTCCAAGGGACTCGCAGAAACCATTGGAAAAGGCCATATTTGGAGATAGGAAATAGACCATGGCATCTTCCAGTTTGAGGGGGGATTCTTTATCTTAGTATAAAGTTCTCAGATTTTGTTCTGTTTGGCTTCCAAGGGACAAAGGTGATTTGTATTGCATAGTAATCTCACCGTGTTCCATTTTTCTAAAAAAAATCCATTAAGTAGAGCTTTGCTAAGATCTCAAATATTGTGCTGTGGTTAGACTGCAAGATGAAGTATTCATTGGTTTTGAGAGTTTTTTCCCCCAAGTGACCTGTTGCTTTGTCTTGTCTGAGAAAGGATTATTTTTATTTGATCATTCATATGATCATACACATCACTCAAATTTTCCACCACTAAGCAAGTGGCCAAAGGTCTATTTTTTAAACATTTTTTTGTTATGTATTCGGTTTCCTGTACATTTCCAGACAGAAAGGGAACAGGGGAAGAGATTTAAACTTTCACATTTTCCCCCCAAAAATTTTTAGACTGCTTCCACATGTGAAGATGAGTCCTTTCAGCTAGATGTTCTCCAAGGGTGAGATTTAGGGATGATGTTGTTTTAGCCACATGTAAGTTCACCGAGGAACACAGTGGCTCAGTGGCTAAGATGCTGAGCTTGTCGATCAGAAGGTTGGCAGTTCGGCAGTTCGAATCCCTAACGGAGTAAGCTCCCATTTCTTGTCCCAGCTTCTGCCAATCGAGCAGTCTAAAAGCATGTACAAATGCAAGTAGAAAATAGGGACCACCTTTGGAGGGAAGGTAACAGTGGCATTTACTCATGTCGGCCATATGATCACAGAGACATCTTCGGACAGCGTTGGCTCTTCAGCTTTGAAATGAAGATAAGCACCTCCCCCTAGACTCGGGAATGACTAGCACATGTGTGTGAGGGGATCTTTAAGTTCACCAGTTTGCTCATTTTACTTACTAGTGTTGTGTCCAAATGATCCTGTAAGTATGAAAACTCATCCTATGTCAATGTCCACTAAACGAATGGTTATAAGTCAAGGACTACCTGTACACTGCTTTCAACCTAGATCAGTAATGGCGAACCTTTTCAGCACTGAGTGCCCAAACCGGTGTCCATGCCGGAGCACCGAAAACCCAAAAACATAATGAAGAGTAAATGCCTTTGCAGAGATATGGAAGTGAATTCAGTGGTTTTTCAAGCTGTGAGCTGGATTTAACCAAAAGGAGCGGTAACAGCTTTGGCTGGCCAGCGGGCACCTGCCTGTTTTTTCACCATTTTTCGGGCCTTTTTCAGGCTGTTTTCTGGGATTTTTTTCAGGACATTTTGGGGTCATTTTTTGGACGGTTTTTGGCCCGAAAAACAGTCCAAAAACAACCTGAAAAGAGCCTGACAAACTGGTTTTGGGTCATTTTTCAGGCTGTTTTTGGACCGTTTTTCAGGCCGTTTGGGGCCATTTTCAGGGCCAAAATCGCTCAGAAAACAGCCCAAAAACTGTCCGAAAAATGACCCAAAACAGCCTGAAAACAGCCCGGAAAATAGCCTGGGCTTTTGGGGTATTTGGGGGGCATTTGGGGGGCATTTTGGCACCCCCAAAGACCAGTTGGCAACTGTCCGCATGCCCACAGAGAGGGCTCTGCATGCCACCTCTGGCACCCGTGCCATGGGTTTGCCATCACTGACCTAGATGTTTAATTGAAAATCCTGTTTGTATTTTCCAGAAGATAACTTATTTCCCCTCTGTGAAAATCCAATATTATTTCAGCTGCTCTCCCAGAGCAAACTGACAATTATACTATCAAACCTGAAATGTGGCTAATCATTAATATATTTTACCAAGATTACAGTTTAGAGAATTTTGGGAGAGTTAATGAAGAAAGTCGATCAGAGAAAGAAGGACTTTGCGAGGACCAAGAATAGATAGACCTCCAGCTATAATTTTCCACAACTCTATGCCTTCCAGATAACTGGAAATTTAACAGTACAATTTTATTAATCCTACTTGAAACCTACTGTTGAAACCACCAGCATCAAATTTCAGCATTATTCTTTAACTTCTCTCTGCAGTGTTGATGATGGGTTTATATTATATATCTATCTAAAAAAAAAAATCTGGTCTTACTGAGCCTCAATATGAACTCATACATTGCCTGAACTGCATAGTTCCAAAGAGTTAGTTGGCTAAATGTACTATAACAGCCGTGGTGGCACAGTGGTTAGAATGCAGTACTCAGGCTACTTCTGCTGACTGCTGGTTGCCTGCAATTTGGCAGTTCGAATCTCACCAGGCTCAAGGTTGACTCAGCCTTCCATCCTTCCGAGGTCAGTAAAATGAGGACTCAGATTGTTGGAGGCGATATGCTGACTCTGTAAACTGTTTAGAGAGGGCTGTAAAGCACTGTAAAGTGGTATATGTCTAAGTGCTATTGCTACCATTTAAAGCAGGGGTCCTCAAACTAAGGCCCGGGGGCCGGATACGGCTGCTGAATCTATTAATCTGGCCTGTTTGGGACCATGAGGCTGCCCCACCCACATCACCCACCTACCCGCTGGCCCCCGTCCACCTTCTGGAGGCCTCAGGAGGCCAAAGACAGGACTGTTTTGGAGCGGCAAAGTGGTTGTGGAGGCTCCCCAGCCTCCAGAGAGAGAGAGAGAGATGGAGAGAGGGAGGGAGGGACAGAGAGAGAGAGACTGACAGACAGACACAAACATAAGTCCCTCACAGCCCCCCCCCCAAAGCAGCCACATCCCTTCACTAACCTGCTTTCCACCCCCAGGAGCATAACAAATTAAGGTTTAATGTGTGTGTATTGTTTAATAGACTACTATATTGGCCAAGCGCACCCAGTCACGGGACCACTTAGCCATGCCCACCCAGCTGGTCTGCTCCCCCACAGTCTGAAGGACTGTGAATTGGCCCCCTGTTTTAAAAGTATGAGGACCCCTGATATAAAGAGACTAAAACCTCAGTGTGGACAATTGTCTGACTACACTATTCAAAGAATGAGAACACCGATAGCCAATAGGTACGCTTCCAGCACGTTTATGATACTAACACCAAAGATGCCATTTGCCTTGAACTCTATCCTTAGGGAGGAAGGGGTGGGGGGACACTGGAAGATTATTTTTCTGGAGTGCCAGGCTTCACACTGAAGAATTATCACTCACATATATCTTTCAGGTTGTGTGATTTGCTGATGGTGATCACTGTTTTGGGATGGTCACCAGAAGGGTTAGCAAGTTTGGTCCTTCCTGGAAAGGACGCTCTCACTTCTGCCAAGACTTGTCGTCAGTACCGTATGCTATATTAATTACTTAATTAATTAGCAGAGGGAGCAGAAACAGGATTGTGCAGTGAGACAACATACCAGACAGAGGCGACTTCTGTGTATACAGTAACTTATCTATGAGCATAGAGAAGCTTCAAAGCCCCCTGACTCAATTTGCTGCTTCAAAGGGGGTTTCTGCTTCAGTTCACTAATCTGATTCAGTGGGGCCATTCGCTCAAAGCTTCACTGAATCAAAAACCATTTTCTTGGCCTTAATATCTTATGCTTAGTATTCTACTATTCTTCACATCACTGGGCTCCGCCAGATCCTCATATTTTTCTCAACACCTTTATATATATATATTTTCTTTTTATTTCCTTGTACTTTTATTATTTCCTTGGGCATGCTTAGAAAACTGACTGTTCCAATTGTGATTGGTTTGTGTCTAATGTATCACTCACATTTGTAAAACTTATTTTACAAATAAGTTTTGACTTATTTGCTTTCTTATTTCTTTACAAAAAAATGTATATCTTACCTACATTGTGCTCTATTTACAACCACAATTGAGACCAGAATTTCTGCTGCTAAAAAAAAAAGAGTTGTTAAATGAGTTGCACCCAATTTTGCAACCTCGTTTGCCATGGTTAAGTGAATTGTTGCAGTTGTTAAGTGACTCAGACGGTTGTTAAGCCAATCCAATTCCCCCTGTTGACTAGCCTGCCTGGGGAAGATTGCAAATGGCAATCACGTGACCCAGGATGCTGCAACCATCATGAATACATACCAGTTGCCAGCTGCCCAGATTTTGATCATGAAGATGGTGTGATAGTCATAAATACAAGGACCAATCTTGAATCACTTTTTTTAGTGTTGTTGTAACTACAAATAGTTCCTAACTGTTGGTTATAAGTTGAGAACTACCAATAACAGTGGTGGGATTCAGCTGGTTCGCACTGGTTCGGGGGAACCGGTTGTTAAATTATCCTTTTCCCATCCCTTATCAAAGGGGATCCTGGCCGCTGCACTGTGCTGCGCTGCAATGGAGAAATGGGAAACAGAGCAGCCCGTGTGAGGGAAGGAGAAGGTCGTTTTCCCTCTTTCTTCTCTCTGCTCCGCCTCCTTCTGTCATGCCAGCTGCTCCGTTGCCTGTTTGTCTATTGCAGCACGGCGCCCAAATCCACTTTGATGGGGGGGGGGCGTAATTTAACAACTAGTTCACCCAGGGTCAGGTTAGCGATCGTGGGAGGATCATCCTGACCTGAATAATGGGAATGGGCCACTCATGACGGCCAACCTGACAGGTTGTTAAATTGTTTGAATCCCACCACTGCCCGTACTCATTTCATTCTTGGGGTTTTCAATAATCAAAACATAAAAATGTAAAAACACAGTTTGATAGGTTGCCTGCAATTTGCTAGCTGTCTGCAATTTTGCAGTTCAAATCTCACCAGGCTCAAAGTTGACTCAGCCTTCCATCCTTCCGAGGTCAGTAAAATGAGGACCCAGATTATTGGGGGCAATATGCTGATTCTGTGAACTGCTTAGAGAGGGCTGTAAAAGCACTGTGAAGTGGTATATAAGTCTAAATGCTATTGCTATTTAGTTGGCAAAATATTCTTTGTTCACATACTAAGTCAGAAATCAGATTTCTGCACAAGAATTCCAGTGCCAATCTTATTCGCTTTCATTATTAATGGTCCATTGGTCTGTTTGATGTGCCTTTCCAATGTTTCTTGGACTGCACTCCAAGCAGATGGAAGGCATAACATAATGAAGAGTAAATGCCTTTGCAGAGATATGGAAGTGAATTCAGTGGTTTTTCAAGCTGTGAGCTGGACTTAACCAAAAGGAGCGGTAACAGCTTTGGCTGGAACAAGGAACCGAAAGAAGTAGAAACTCCTGCTTTGCTCATCCCAAAACAATTTTGCAGATCATAATTTTATTATTTATGTTGCTATTTTTAAATCCTTTCTTATCTTAAGACATTTGCTGTTATGATAAATGGTTGATCTCAGTTTTAAAAAAAGGAATTTGTCATTGTTGGCAGGGATAAACCCTATGCTTGTTATGGCTGTGCTATTTTTAGCAGATGCACTGCAATACATTGCAAAAACTAAACAAAACTAAACCTAGTCAAGAAATATCTGCCACCCTTCCCTTTCTAGGAATCAAAGGAGTGGGTAAGGGAGAACCATTTCTGCCTTTTTCATTTTGGGGCCTTATATTGGCAAGTTATATTGGAAAATGTAACTCTCAGTTATATTTTCCTGGCAAAGGTGAAGCACTTCAGGGATTTTTAAGTGTGACTGCCTCTAAAGTAAAACCATTCCATGTTACTGGCGGAAGTGAATGTATGCTTATATTTTCTTGACTGCTGCTCCTTTTTTCTCTCATCCTACCCAAAACCGGAAGGGCAGGAAGAAAAAATGGTCTTGTATAGGGCTGGCTAACATCAGTGTTATCACTTCCATTTGTTTGAATTCCTGCCTTCGGTGATCCTGAACTTGCCCATTTCAGCTCTGCTGAGTGTGGTCTGATCATAAATGTTTTGAGGCCACAGATAAGCTGAGGAAACAGTCAGTCTTCACCAGACAGCCTGTATAGGCATGTGGCTTATATGACTCATAATGAGAAAGCAGGTTCCTACCACATAGCCGTCTGAAGATTAAATAGTCTCTAAGAAGACCAAAGGTTTATCTAATCCAGCATCCGGTTTCCCACGGTGACAAACCAGATGCTGATGGGAATCACATAAACTGGAAATGGGGGGTAAGAGATTAGTCGTTTCCAGTATTTACAATCATAATTATATGAACATATTTTATTTATTAATTTAGAGAATATATATGGCTGACCACTCCCCTTCAATGACTCTAGGAGGCTTACAAAATCTAAAATAAAGGTAAAGGTTTCCATCGCACATATGTGCTAGTCGTTCCTGACTCTAGGGGGTGATGCTCATCTCTGTTTCAAAGCCAAAGAGCCAGTGCTGTCCGAAGATGTCTCTGTGGTCATGTGGCCGGCATGACTAAACACCAAAGACGCACAGAACGCTGTTATCTTCCCACCAAAGTGGTCCCTATTTTTCTACTTGCATTTTTTAACGTGCTTTCAAACTGCTAGGTTGGCAGAAGCTGGGACAAGTAACAGGAGCTCACTCAGTTTCGCGGCACTAGGGATTCGAACCGCTGAAATGCCGACCTTTCTGATCGACAAGCTCAGCGTCTTAGCCACTGAGCCACCACGTCCCTTATTACAAAATATGAAAACCCAATATACAAAGAGTAAAAACAATAACCACCAACCCCAAATATGCACGTGTCCTGATTTATTTTTAAAAAATCTCAAAATGATTTTCAATAAAAACTTACTAAAAGAATGTAAAATCAACACCATCTAATATATTTATTTATTTATTATATGTATATTCTGCCTTTTCCTCACCCACCCTTAGAGCTTAGAGCAAGTGATGAAACCAGAAACACCCAGTGAGTTTCTAGTGTGGACTTAAACCTGAAGCTTTCTGATCAGCACAAAGAGAGAAAAGAAGGGAATAAAATAAAAAAGGAGTAACTTAGAAATAATGAGCAACAGAAGTTAAACATCACAGCCACAGCAGCATTATTACAAAAGTCCTGGGAGAATAAAAATATTTTGCGTGGTATGAAAAGATATTAAAAACATAGGCAAACAAATCTCCCTGGGGGGGCATTCCAAAATTTGGGATAACTATTGAGAAGTCTAGCTTTTGGGTAATAGTTTGCCATGCCTTAGCCCAGTGTTTCTCAATCTCAGCCGTTTAAGAAGTATGGGCTTCAACGCCTCCCAGAATTCCCCAGCCCAGATGAGGAATCCTGGCAGTTGAAGTCCCTACTTCTTGAAGTTACTGAGATTAGAACACGCTGCATTATTTTAAGAATCTTTGAAGAATGTGCAATTCAAATGCTGTGGTTCTAAGATTTGAAGGATTTTCTATGATAAAACAAGCGCCTTATGTTGGGCTATGATTCACTGTGATCCACATGAACTGTATTCAGCTCATCCATTTAAAGAGTTTTGCCTCGGCATTTTGTGTTCATCGTGTTCAAAGGCATCCCTTCATATAACACAGTGCAGTAATCTATAGAAGAATTACTGTGCATGCATTACTGCAATGAAGCTATCTATCCAGCTGATGCACCAATCTATGTTGGCAAAACCTGCATCTTGCCCCAGAGATTTCTTATATTTTTAGAGTCAAATGTTGTTCCTGAAGAATCCCCAAGAAGCTATGAACTTGTTCCTTTCGAAGTGGTTTCAATCCAGGGGTGAAATGCCACCGGTTTGGGCCAGTTCGCCCGAACCAGTAGTAAAAAAAAATGCTAGAAATCACACAGCACAGCTGATGTTCACACAGCTGATCATCAGAACTTTTTAAAACTTTTTTTAGCATTTTTTACTACCAGTTCGGGTGAACCGGTAGTTCCAACAATCAGCTGTGCGACAATCAACTGTGCCGCACAATTTATATTTGCTAGAAATTGCGTAGGACAGCTGATTGTCACACAATTGATCGTCGGAAAGTTTTTAAAACTTTTTTTAAAAAGTTTTTTAAAGTTCCGATGATCAACTGTGCAACAATCAGCTGTGCCACGCGATTTAAATTTCTAGCAAATCTAAATCGCACGGCATAGCTGTTCCCCCCTCTCGCTGTTCTACTTACCTTTGCACACTCAGAAATGGTTTCTTAATCCAGTGTGCATGCACACAAAGCGGGCATGCGTGCGTGAAGCAAACCAGTAGCAGACTTCAGAGCATTTCACCCCTGTTTCAACCCCATTCAAAACAGATTGAACACCATTTTTCTGGGCAGATGTATTTATAATAGCTCTGATTTATCTAGCTTGAACTTGAGTTTTTGGCCCTATTATCATAACTAAGCATTGATTCAGCAATACCACTGCCTTATATAGTTCTGGTGAAAAGGAAAGATACTAATTGAGTTATAAATACCTTGCAAATTTACAGGGCTGGCTATTAATAGACTTAGTCAAATTTATTTTTGAAATTTACTGCAGTGTTGAGTCAAGGAAAATACATCTTTTTTTCAAGTGAGTCAGTGAAGTTGGCAGAGGAATACAAGTAAACCAAAATATAAACAGAAAGGTTAAGAATCTATGGCCCATGGAGATAACCAGATACAGAACAGGGATCTCTACAAATTTATTAGCAAGCCATTAATGAATACTTCTGAGTTGGATCAGATAAAGATCCATAACTGCGTTAGACTGACTAAAGTTTGAATTCTAAGCTAAGAATGTACTTTTCTCAGAAATGACGTTACCACAATCTTATTTTAAGTAAAAAGCTTCTGATTCAGTTTGACAAATCAATCTTGATTTTATTGATTGAAGGGGAGTGATGGTGTAAATCTTACATTCATAACGTTGCCAGGTTGTAAATGTTTGACTAACTTTATCTTCTTCTATATATATATATATATAAAAAAATGTGTTTGTGTGTATATGTGTGTGTGTGTTCCAGCATAACTCTGGAACGCCTTTAGCAATTTCAACCAAATTTGGTACACATATGACTTACTTTCTGGAAAAAAATATTGTGGGGATAAGACACCCCTAGCACCCCTTGGGAGGGTGTTCTATTAAGATACAGCCTGTTGTGCATTAAAATGACTTCTACTGTACTGCCGTAAAATGGCTTCTACTGTACAGCACAGTAGAGTTGCCATGGTAATGGCTTCACAGTATTCCACAAGGAGGCTCCCTCAGGTAAGGGGGAAAATCCAACATTACAAATTACATTTGTGCCGATATTTTCCCCCTATAAATAAATACCTGGGCAATGCCGGGTTATCAGCTAGTAAATATATAAAACACAGGAATTCTGGTGGTCCAATAATATGTTCAAGCACACTCATTGTCAGCAAATGCAGAAAAATCTTCACTCATTGGATGAACACAGTGTAGAGTCTTCTGCTCTACAGTTATCTGTTTGAAGGGATATTTTTTTTAGTTTTGAAGACATGAAAGTTAAGACCCTGCAAAAGTGAAGTGGAAAAAACCAAAGTTTAAATTCTTTGGAATGTACGAGAAACTCTACAACTTTGCTGTGCCACACAGAATCCTTGATTTTGAGCAAATGTGCCATTTGATACAATAAGTGGAGCTCATCAATAACAAATTCAACAGCCTGCTTAAATTAAATTAAATTAAATTTGAAAATCCTCAATGATCAAATTGAGGAACTCAATCCCAACTTAGCCTTTTCTGTGTTTGCTGAAACTTTTAAGCTGCATTTCTACAATAATTTACTCAGGTGTACATCCAGTAGAAATCCACAAGACATAAACAGGCCTGCAGTAGCAGTAAACCATGGAATTGATTGGTCAAAGGCTGTATAGCTTGAATGGGAAGCACTTTAACAATTATACCTTGTTATACGAGACATACCACTGCTTCCCCCCACCCTTTAAGACAACAAGAGTAGTTCCGTGTCCCAGAAAAGAAATGTCACAAGGAGCAAAGAGAAATAAGAACTACAGAGGACATTGCCTGAGTTCAATTATGCTCATTAATTCAATTTAAGTGAGGAATGTGTGTAAATAAACCCTGGCAGCTGTAGCGGCTCTGGTTTCGGCAGGGCTTTGGCAGGAATGCAGAGCCAATGGATGCAAAAACCTGGCTCTTGCTGAGAAATCACAGAGAGGCAGATGCAGCTAGAGTTGCAGAGATAGTGGATTGGCAATAAGATGAAGGAATACGGTTGCATATTGGCTGATAAGTAGACAGTGGCAGGATATTCACATGTGCTCATACAAAGTCCAAAAAGAATTAGTTTAGACTAATCGCTGAATGAAGAGAGGGACAGCAAATCTAAAACAGAGTGTTTTAAATTGAAAATTTACATAGGAGCTGAGAATATAAATCTTGATAGTGACACTGATCATAGAAGGTGATGCTGGAACTTCCATATAACCAATTACGAAAATGGCCTTTATTGGAAAAGAGCAACCAGTGATGAGTTATTCCTTTTCATATTTATTCATTAAAATCAATTGATATGGCCTCTATCATGGAGCTATGGGAAGATAGGGAAGAGGAGACCAAGGAAATCCACAATATGACATCCTGTGCCCAGACATGAAAAGGAAATATGGTGATGGAGTTCAGGAATTTCTATTTTCAGGACCAAAATCTATCACTAGCGTATCTGGAATGAACTTTTTTTGTATTGTAGAAGACCTGGATCCAGTGGATAAAAACCAGGAAAGCAGACCTTAGTTAATCTTTTTTGGTATTGGATCAATCTGCATCAAGATGTAGCAGACTTTCCTTAATTGGATGTACTTAAACCGGTGATAGCTAACCTTTTGCAGACCGAGTGCCCAAAGCATGTGTGTGTGCCCCCAGTCCCCCAAAATGCAACACGTGGGCAGGCCCTGTGCATGCACCTCACCCCCTGCACATGTGTCCGCCCCACATGTGACCCAACCACCACATGTGCCCTGCCCCACGCATATGTGTGTGTACACCTCACTTGGGGCTTCCTGCATGCACACATACACTGCTTGTGCCCCACCCTTCCATGAATATGTGTGTGGTCCCCCACATGCGCACCACTTCCACTCATGTGCGTTCAGTCCCTCACATGCACCCCACGCACATGCATATGTGACCCCCGCATGCACCACACCCCTTGCATGCATGATAGAGATCCGAAGACCAGCTGGCCAGTGGTAGATCCATGCACATGTGTGGTGGGGCTGAACTGGGGCGTCAGCTCACGTGCCCACAGAGAGGGCACTGTGTGCCACCTCTGGCATGCGTGCCATAGGATCGCCATCACGGACATGGACAATGGCCCCCAATCTTTCTGGCATTGTGGACTGGGGGAGAGGGGATGGTTCTGTGCAAGTGGAGCTACATGCACTCATTTGCCACCTCTTGCACGGCCCAGTTCCAAACAGGCTGCTTGTACCTGTACAGGGGGCACAGCAGGAGTGGGTTCCTGCCAGTTCTAACCTCTTCTATAGAAGAGGTTCCACAAATCTACAGTGCCCTTTAGAACCGGTTCCAGCTCCCTCCCCCCACCCGTCCACACATCATCAAGATGAAGAGTGAGAGGAGGAATTCTGGGAGTTGAAGTCCACAAGTCTTAAAGCTGTCAAGTTTGAACACTCTTGGTTTTTTTTTTCTGTGACCCGACAAATAAGCGCACGACAAAAGCGAAACTGCGGCATGAAAACCGTGATGTCATCAATGCGCCCACAACAGCGCGCCAACAGAAGCGCGATTTAAGTTAAGGTAAGGGTTAGGGTCAGGGTCAGGTTTAGGGTTAGGGTTAGGTACAGGGTTAGGTTCAGGGTTAGGGTTAGGTTTAGAGTGCGCTTCTGTCGGCACATTTCTGCGCTCATTCGTCAGTGCAGTTTAGAACTCGTGGTTTTCTCGCCGCTGTTTCGTCGGGCATGCTTTTGTCGGGCGCGCTTTTGTTGGTGAACCTTTTTTTCTAAAGGGTTAGGGGTGCAAGAGTCTTGTAACTTGACAGTTTTAAGACTTGCCTGCTTCAAATGCCAGAGTTTCTGAGCCAACATTTTGGTTACTAAGCAAGAGCGTTGTTAAGTGAGTTTCACCACATTTTACAAGTTGCCCACTCCCACCTGGTCACATGGCCGACAAGCCACTCCCACAAAGCAGGCCACACCTTCAGAAGAGGTTCTAAAAAAATTTGAAACCCACCACTGGGCCACAACCTGGGTGTTGGGGACCCCTGTACTTAGAGACTGACCATCTAAACTGTATGACTAATGAAGGCGTTGACTTCTTTTTGATATTTTTGATATTTTTTTATTTGATATTTTTATCCAACCTCCATTGGTGTTCGGACAACTTTACAATGTGTTAATCCTCAGCTTCAGCCAAAACACAGTGATCCAAGATTTTTTTTTTTTAGTAATTTATTAAATGGCTGAAAAAGTCTTCAGCTCCTAACAATGCATTGAATATATGGTTAAATAAATATTTAGTTTAGATTTTACAGTTGTAAGATGCAAATACCTATCATCTGTATAGAATTGTTTTCCAAACAGCATGTTTTATCTATCTGAAAATCTAATTCCAGAGAAGCTATTTGGCTATCATAGTATTCTTTTCAAAAGTTTTATTTTCTTTTAAAACAAACATTTCATCATTCCTCAATCAGTGAGACATCGGAGTACAATTTTTTTTGTGTGTCAAAATAGTCCTAGTTTACCACCAAATTCTTGTCTAGCCTAATGTATACCACTCCCTCCCTCCCCCTCCCCCCCAACCCCCCTCCTCCTCCCCCCCCCTATCATAGTATTAACTGTCTTATCCTTCATAACTTTATCAAAATTCATCTGGAGTTGAATCACAATATAAAATATATATATATATATTTCTTCATGCAATTTATTTTTATCAATAGTTAATAATAAGGACCTCAACAGAAGAGAATATTTGTAGCTCAGAATTGAACTGCAGGTGCGCTCTGAGCTTGGTTATGTTCTTGGCTAACATTTCATAACCCATCTAGGTAATGTCATCAGTGCTGCATAATAATCTTACAACCTTGATTCATGCCCTTATCACTTTGATGCTGGGCAACTGCAGTGAGCGCTACTTTTATGTCTGGCTTTAGTGACAAGGGCAAACCATCATGCAGTAGGCAGGCAAGACGTAGGTGTCATGCATACAATTGTGTGTAAGGCTGATGAAGCCCTAGGAAGCCAAGTACATGCTGGGGAGAAGCAAAGCAGGCAGACAGAAGAGGAGGGCAGTAGTTTGGGATGGTGGAAATGTGGGCAAGGCTTGCAGAGATGCTAGGAGCCAGGCACCCATCACGAGAGTGCTTGGTTGGAAGATTGGCAGCAAGAGAGCAAGAAAGAGACAGGTAGGACGGGTAGGGTAGAGCATCAAATCAAAGATGAATTTGGGGTAAGTGAGAATGAGAAATGTACTTGCACACAAGTTTACCAACAGCTGAAGTGGAACTGTAAACCTGGGTCAAGATTCCATAATCTGATAAACAATAAAAACAAAAGTCTTGGAAGTGCTAATGGAAATGCTAGATACTTGATTAGGAACATACCCAGATCAAGAACGATATAGAAATTAGGAAATAAAAATAGAATGAAGTCAACGTTTAAGTTGCATTCAGTAACTGGAAGGAAGCCTCTATATGGAAGTGCACAACTTCTTGTTCTTCTTCCCCTGAGTCCCCTTAGGGAAAAGGGCGGCATACAAATGAAATAAAACTCTAAAACTCTAAAAACTCCCCACTTCCTAGCACCAACATCTGCTATCGAGCCATTGGTGCTAGCTGATGAGGACCTGGAAAGTTTTTGACATGGACAGTGGAAGGGGACAGCCACTGAGAAATCTGTGGGTACAAAACTGAATGGGATACAATTCACCCACCTCTTGGATACTAGCTCTTGGGGCATGACATCTACATGGGGCACCTTTAAAGACCATCTGAAAACTACAGTCGAGCCAAAATGCTCTGTCCCAGTTACTGATGTTGTCATTTGCCCAGAGCAGATTAAA
The DNA here is from genome assembly GCF_051295495.1 of Thamnophis sirtalis. Classification (NCBI taxonomy): domain Eukaryota; kingdom Metazoa; phylum Chordata; class Lepidosauria; order Squamata; family Natricidae; genus Thamnophis; species Thamnophis sirtalis. Next base: position 22,041,814 of record NW_028261388.1, on the reverse strand, counting down.
CCTGTACTTCAGGATCTATATGCATTTCCAACTGGTATAGAGGTGCAATTCAGATGGTCTTAATATATACAGTCCTGCATGGCTTGATGCTATCAGCCCTTCAAGGTAGATGATGCCAGGAAACAGATTCCACATAAATGTTAGAAGTCACTTCTATTGGTGCAGGCTAAAATCGAACCTAGAAAGCCTAGAAAGACAGTGTTTCTCCATCCTTTCTTCTAATAATAATAAGAATCAAGGTGGAACAGTCTTGAATGTCTTTACCATGCTGTTTTCTAAGGTTACTATAAGTTCACCACATATTTTCTTCAAGGCCATCTGAGTATCCATCTACACAATGCCCCAAACCTAGGCAGCTTGTCTTACAGACTGATAACTAGTCAAACACCAGGAAACGGAAATATGTAGTGGAGATACAGTATATATAAACAATACGTATTCCAACCTGTTAGGTGAAATTAAATAAATGGGGTGAAATTAAAGGAAGCCAGGAATGACCAATTGGACATTCAAAATTATTTGTGCTAGTAAAATGAGAAGGAGATTGAGAAGAACACAGAGGAATTTGTCTAAGCAAAAAAAGTGGGGGGCTTTAAAATGACAAATTCAGTTGGGTGTATATAAGTGCATCTTGACTCATATTGTAAAATATGTGCGTTGAGGGTGATCTGAACTGGAAAGGAATGTTGGGAGTCTCGATGATAGTGCAATGAAAATGTCACACTGGGATGTGGCTGCTGTACGAAAAGTTGAGAACTGTGCAAGGAATAATAAGGGAAAGATTGGAAATAATAATATAAGTAGCAGCTTTAATGACTGCGTTTAGAATACTATGGATAATTCTTGCCATCTCACTTCAAGAAGAAATAGTGCAAAATTGAGAAAGATGCAAAAAAAAAAAAAAAGAAAACCAGGATGATTAGAGAATGGTTTTGCTGCAAGGAAAAACTAAAGCTTTGGAGGCTTTTTGGGATTAGAATGTTGGCTTATTGGATTTGAGAAAGGAAAACTAAACTTGACAGACTTCGCTCAAGTGAAGAAAAAAAACAACACCATCCCTGCTTAAATACATAAGAGGATTTTGTTGGTGTAAAATAGATTTAGTTATACAGCATTTCCTCCGCCTGCCCTGCTATCTCAAGTATTTAATTTGTTTGGCTTACTGTTTTTTAACCCTTGCATGATGCCGCTTTTTTTAAAAATAGCATGATGCATATGTGATTGCGCTGGAATTTTTTCACTTGTCTGCTACCTTATTTTGTATCACGATGAGCCTTGTTTATGCATAATAAGAAAATGAGCCATGAAAACTTGTTCAAAAGTGACAGAGTACCTTACCAAAGAGGCTTTGAGAGAGTCTTCAGATAAATTTGCAGATTGAGTGATGCATCATCAATTAGCAGAATAACCGAGTTGGAAGGGACCTTGGAGATCTTCTAGTCCTACCCCTGCTCAAGCAAGAAACCATATACCCTTTCAGACAAATGGTTATCTAATCTCTTCAGTGCTGGAGTATCCACAACCTCTGGAGCAATACGTTCCACTGATTAATTGTTCTGTCGTAAAATTTCTCCCTAGTTATAAGTTGGTTCTCTCCTTGATTATTTTCTATCCATTGCTTCTTGTCCTGCCCTCATGGTCTTTGATTGATTCCCTCTTCTCTGTGGCAGTCCCTTAGATATTGGAACACTGCTATCATGTCACCCCTAGTCCTTCTTTTCATTAAATTAGACATACCCAATTCCAGCAACCGTTCTTTATATGTTGCAGCCGCCAGTCCCATAATTGTTGCTCTTCTTTGCACTCTTTCTAGAATCTCAACATAATTTGCCTGTTTGTGGGAATCAGATCCTCAGAATGTTTGGGTGGTTGCTTTAGTATTCATCACAGGACACACCCAAAGGATAAATTCTTCTTAATAGTGGGAGCTTCTTTGTGGAACCATCTCTTTAAAAATGCACTGTTTCATTAATTCCTGGTGTTCAAAGATCCATTTTATTAATTAGATTTTATCAGATATGAGATGCATTTATTGCTGAGGGAGGTCTGTGAAGATTCATTTAAAATGTTAATGGATTTTCTGCTTCTTGTAGTTGCCATATATTATTTTTGCTCTCTGCCACAATGCAATAGCTTTGAAATGGCAATTCAGTAAATACATAGGAATAATATTTCCCCACATACTTCTTAGCTTCATCAGACTGTGTGTGAGAGAGGGGGGGCACAGACACAGAGATAGAGGGAAAGGGAGAAAGAGAGAGGGAGGGAGAGAGACAGAGATAGAGGGAGAAGGAGAAAGAGGGAGAGGGAGGAGGGAGGGAGGGAGTATGTTTCTCAGGCTGATTTTCCTTTATGCATGAAATAAGAAGCTAATATGCACCTTTCTTTCTTCATACAGTTCCCTCTCCCAGATAAATTCAAAGTTCTTTTCTTCCTTTGCTCCTGGAGAGTTTTGATTCCAGATTCTTCCTCCGACCTGTGTGGGTCAGCAGGAGTCCAGGCCAAACAGCTTTTAAATTACAGAGTAGAGTTCATTTTCCCCTCATTTCTCCTGATAGGTTTCTTACTAAGGAACAAGCACCGAGGATGAGATTTGTGCATTGTGTGTGTGTGTGTGTGTGTGTGTGTGTGAGAGTGAGAGAGTGAGAGAGAGAGAGAGAGAGAGAGAGAGAGAGAGAGAGAGAGAGAGAGAGAGAGAGACCTTCCTACGAGCAATCTGTGTGAGACAGAGCAGTTAATTGAATAACCTCAGGTCTAGCAGGAAGTGGGGAAAGTATTCTGCTGCCCTAGACTGCTTAATACTGTATCCCAGCAAGAGCTTCAAAGATATTAAGGGGCAGCCAGTTTGAAATCTCTGCAAAGTCCTCCAGTCACAGGAAAGCACTGAAGGGCATTTTCCAAAATATTCCTCATTAATGAGAGTCTCTGCAGCTTAAAGTGAATTTCTGAACCTCAGGTGAAACTTTTAACCTGAAGCCATGCAGCAGAGACCTCTCGACAAAACAATGAAGCGCAGCACAGCCCGTTCTTCTAAGGTGACTCCACTAGACACATGAGTTAAGGCTTCACCAAGAACAGTTTATCACAATGTACTGTGTATTACTGAATCTATTACTAAATGTGAAACATTTTTTTCTTTTTTCCCCTTTTTGTTCCGTTCCTCCACCTTCCCTGCTACAAAGATTTCCATTTAGATCCTAAGCCTAGTGCCCTAACTCACCACATTCACCCAAAGGTAAAATCTCTGCACAACATCAGTTCCAATTCCCCATTCAGTACATTTGTTAAGGAATCCAGCAGGGATGAGTCAGAAGGAGCTTAAATTTAAAATACAAGTCAATTAAACTTAGCCCACTGAGATAGCTATTTACAAAGGTGGGGTGCACATAGTTTAACAACCGGTTCGCCAGAAATGTGAGCGTGCCCGCTTGCGTGCAACACCTAAAACAAAGCTTTTTCTATGGGAGTGGCATCTGCTACATCTGCTAGGTCATCCGCGGATAGTAGAACTGGAGAGGCACGCAAATCAGCTCGGTTGTGGGGCAAGCGAGCCAGAAAGTGAGATATCTAGGACCGGATAGCGTTGGGGTGGGGAAGGGGGCGAGCCAACCAATGTTTGGAACTATCAGCTTGGGTGAACTGGTCCGAACCAGCAGCAGCCCCCACTGGCTATTTATCTGGAGCTGATCAACTACTTATCAACATTTGAAGATATTTATTATGTAAATTGTCTTGGACTTCACAGTTGCTTGCTGCCAGCCTCTTGAGCAAACAACTACACAAATATTTTCTAAAAGGGTTACTCATTTAAGCTGTGGTGCTGGAGAAAGTTTCTGCATGTTCCTTGGACAGCAAATCAGGTTGAGATTTTACATTTCGCTGTTATCACCCATGCCCAAAAAGGGCCATTTCTTGGTATTTTGACACTAGGTTCAAAATACTGGGTCATATTAAGAGTTTTGTTATTTTTCAGTAAAAATTGTAGCAGTAATAAGACAAGAACAGACAATACGTTTGTTATCTACCTCTAAATTACATCTGAATCACAACCAACTTTTGTTGCTAAGCCCATTGCTAACTGTTGTCCAGCTGTCTTCCCTCGTTTTCCAGACATCTCATCTTAGCCAATACAGGAATCTCTGAAGGGAAATTGATTGGAAAGAACAGAGGGTGTTGACATAGAGAGTATTGACAACACTGGGCCAGTAAAGGAGTTAATTCCACTATGTTGATCTTTTTGTTGTGGAACTTCCTGTAAGTCTTTGCACATCCAACATTTTAAAGCCTACAGTCACATGAATTAGATTTGTATAACATTCCTTTTTACCATTACATGGAGTTTCAGTATGTTAAAGCATAAGTTAGGACAGGGATGGCTAACCTTTTTGTTGTGATGTGCTGAAACGGCGTACATGTGCACCCATAATGCAATGCATACGTGACCCCATTCCCCACATCTCCCCACGTCTGTGGTGCCCCCGTGCTGCGCATGTGCGCATGCCCCCCCGGCATGCTACGTGCATTGTTGTGGCGTGCTGAAACTGCACACATGTGCACCCATAATGCAATGCATGTGTGACCCTCCCATGCTCCTCACATCTCCCTATGCATGCATATGCGACCCTCCCCTGCACAGGTGCACGTGACCCTGAACATACATGTGCGATCCCACACATGTGTGCATGTACACATGTCTCCCGCATGTGCCACGCCCCCATGCATGTGCAGCAGAGACCCAAACACCAGCTGGCCAGAAGGAGGCACACACACACACACGCATGGTGGAGCTTAGCTGGGACAACAACTATTATATGGATTTCCTAACTCCAGGTGTATGCCCACAGAGAGGGCTCTGCTCACCATCACGGAGTTAGGAAATCCATATAATGAAATCTTCCTCTCCCCTCCAATCCCGAGAAGTAGTTGCCGTAACTACAAGGAAAGCTACACCAAAAGAGTTGAGAACTCATTAAAAACAAAAATATTGTGGATCAAGTGGTTACCACAATCAAAGGGGAACAACTTGCCTTGAGATTTTTCTGGAATGGAATGTTGCCAGCTGCTACTACAATCCCATCATTTTTTAAACAACAGCCAAGGCGCTTGTCTCTCTAAAATCAGTATCAAATAAATTCTTTTTCAAAGGGGAATATGATGTTATGTCATCTTCCAAATTAGGAAGCCGCAATGTGCCTCTGTACATATCTGTATCTACTCAGGAATGCCCAGAAGAGTTGTTCTGACTCTCAGTAACCCCAACAGCAAAGGAATGGTGTTTTTAAGCTGTTTCTAGTTTTTTCATCCAGATCCTGGAAGCTATTGAGGTGGAACATTTTGCCCTGATTTGACAGTAAGCTTAAATCAATGCACTTGGGTGTTCCAGATAAACATGGAGGTCTCCAGGCTTCTTTCTTTATATACTTTTGGTATGTTACTAATTTTTAATAAAGTGCTGTTCGTGTATGACTTTCCATAGACCTGAAATACTTCCCCATAGACCTAGAAATAAAGAATATGAACGAGAGCTAGTTCTACTTGCACAGGGTACTAAATCATTTCATTTGGCTTTATCTCCCTTTGTATAAAATTGAAAAGCATAAAAATACTTTGCAAGTATACTTAGGCAAGACTGTGCTTCGGTGGAAAAAAAATTATCTCAGGGCCTTATTTCTGGGTTTTGTGACTGCAGGCAAACTATAATTAAAAGTCATCTGAAGATTCTTGTTATAAATATCCCCTATATAAATGCAAAGAGCTGAGAATGAAAGGATTTAAATGGTATATTGTAAAAGGACACAGGGCTATTGATTTCACAGCTGCTAACCCTTTTGGCTCCACAGTACATACCATGTTATCTAACTTTCCAGAGACTCACTTAATTATCTAGGAGTGCGTGTGCTCCCATCTGAATAAAAAAAATACCTAAAGCCAAAATCCTATCAAATTGTTTCTGAATTATAAATTAGATAAGCATCCTTGTGAGCAGGCATACAAACACTGTACAGGTAGAGCATTGCATAAATATTTTATTGAATCATTAAATATACAGGATTTCATGCAATAAATAATCAAACAACTATATTGGAAGGAGCGAATATAATCCGCCATCAGTAAATTGCAACAAAGGGACTCTTTGAAACAAAGAGAAATTATACAGTGCCCTTGTTTAGTTCTCTGTATTGTGTGTTGTTGTTTTTTCCAAGTCAGTACTTGATTCCTAACAACTGACTAGACTACTTTGATTTCAATAATGAAAGAGCTAGTCGCACTTTTGTTTAATTGTATTTATCCAGCTTGTTTTTATTTCTGCATTTCTTCTGCAGTGTTCATATTTTTAAATTGTGTGAGCCTGTGTGTTCTGGAAAAGAGCATCATTTTCCAGTCATGCAGTACTAGTTAATGTCCTGGGTGGTGTTCACATTATTGGCATTAGTAATTAGGAATACATGGCTAATCTCTTTTAATTGTCTGATTAATAGGGTTGTATTCCAATCCATCTTTTTTTGTTTAAAAAAAAAAAGTTTTCATTAAGCCTTTATCTATAGTCCTTTGGAACAAGGAAGAGGATGGCGGCAGTAAATTCATTTTTTCCTTCCAAGTCTTTCCATCTTAGTTATTCTATATATAGTGTTAATCTACTCCATGTAAGCCAAGAATCCGCCAGACGTTATAGCCATCTACAATAATTTTCCATCCAAATACCTGTTGGATCTCTGGATAGTGCAGAAAATAGTATATTATATTGTATAGTATAATGTAGAGGATTGATTTAGAAAAGAGAGAAGAAAGGGGGGAAGGAAGGAGGGAAGGAAGGAGAGAAGGAGAGAAGGAAGGAAGGAAAGGGAGGAGGAAGTGAAGGAGGGAAGAAAGGAGGGAGGGAAGCAAGGAGGGAAGGAAGGAGGGAAGGAAGGAGAGAAGGAGAGAAGGAAGGAGGGAAGGAAGGAAGGAGAGAAGAAAGGGGGAAGGAAGGAGGGAAGGAAGGAGGAAAGGAAGGAGAGAAGAAAGGAGGGAAGGAAGGTGGGAAGGAAGGAGGGAAGGAGAGAAGGAGAGAAGAAAGGAGGGAGGGAAGGGGGAAGGAGGGAGGGAAGGAAGGAGAGAAGGAGAGAAGGAGAGAAAAAAGGAGGGAAGGAAGGAGGGAAGGAAGAAGAAGAAGTAGGATTGTTGTAAAATAAGATGGGTTTATGGGATGGTAAGAAAGTAATTTCAATTATATTGTCAATTGTAGGGGAGAAAAATTGTTACAAATACATATTATTATTTGTATGTTATGAGATCATATAAAAAAATAATAATAATAGGAACAAAATATCACAGTAGGGTCCAGTGGTGGGATTCAAAATTTTTTGCTACCAGTTCTGTGGGCATGGCTTGGTGGACGTTGCATGGCTTGGTGGATGTGGCTTGTTGGTGTGGCAGGGGAAAAATACTGTAAAATCTCCATTCTCTCTCCATTCCAGGGGAGGATTACTGCAAAATCCCCATTTCCTTCCAATCAGATGGGACTCAGGAGGCAGAGAATAGATGGGGGCGGGGCCAGTCAGAGGTGGTATTTACTGGTTCTCCGAACTACTCAAAATTTCCGCCACCGGTTCTCCAAAACTGGTCAGAACCTGCTGAATACCACCTCTGGTAGGGTCCTTGGGTAGGAGGATCTAATTAATGTAATTAAGGTTAGCAAATCAGAATTTCTGTCAATGTCTCTTTACTATTGCTTCATTGCAAAATGGCTTTTAAAAATTCGTGAGAATTTGAGATGTTTATTTGTCAACTTATGGCAATCATTATTCAGTTGCACACTTCTTAATATGAGGTATATGTCCTCCCAACAGATAATAGTGATTTGGACAATGTACATGACTAAAGCAAATTGAATACCTGCACATTTAATTGTGTACATGTGCATTAAGCATGGTTTAATCAGGTGCGTCGAGATAAATGCACTTATTCAATTTGTGCCAGGGCACCTCCTTTTCCAACCAGAGTTGACATGAAATATCAGTCCAAACTGTGCCTTTTGGACGGCTTTGCTTCTAAATCCTCCTTCTCCTCCTTCATATATATAATAATGGCTGTATGTGAGTATGTTCTAGCACAGTGTTTCTCAACCTTGGCGACTTTAAGTCCTGTGGACTTCAACTCCCAGAATCCCCCAGCCAGCATAGGGGATTATTAAGTTAATTACATGGTTTTTCAATGAATCTGGTATCTCCATTGACTTTGCTCATCAGAATGGGATTAATTGACCCCGGGACACGGCAACCGTCATGGCATGTGATCAAAATTCAGATGCTAGGCTAATGACTCATTTATGACAATTGCCGTGTCTCGGGGACAATTGATGCTGCAAAGGTCATCAGTGTGAAAAACTGTCGTAAGTCACTTTTTTCAGTGCTGTCGTAACTTCTAACTGTTATAAGCCGAGGCCTGTGTCCAACAATATGGGAGATGTATATGATTGTGTGTAATATTGCCTGAATTTCTAATTATGCTTATCCTGTCGGAGGGGAAATATGTGAATCTCCTGTCCAGTCCTGCTTGCATCTTTTACGATTAACCTCACGGAGTTGCTAAGACAGTGAGATGGAAGCTTGGCTTAATTCGCATCTCCCACACACAATCACTGGAGAACTGTCAGCAAGCAATTACCCCTTTAAGAAGATTCCAAGCCCATTTCTAAACAGCTAGGAAAGATTTGCTAAGGAAGGCTTCAATTAACCAGGCCACTTGATTGAATGGATGACATCTTATTTTAAATAATTGTATTTTTAATATTTTATGTTTTTACTTTTGTTGTGAGCCGCCCAGAGTCCCTAGGGAGTGGGCGGCATACAAATCTTATTAAAGTTGCAAAGTTGCCAATTTCCACATTAGAAAAAAAAAATCACAAATGTAAATAAAGTAATAAGACTTCAGAAGCAAGAGCTACAATGTTGTCAGTTGAGTTTGTGGTTTGTGGGTTTTTATGGTTCACCTTGATAGATAATAGACAAATAGATTATAATGTGGTGTACACTATACATATATATCGTGATCCGTCAAAACCGCGGTCCACAAAAGCGCGCTCGACGAAAGCGCACATTTGACGCCATCACAGCGCGACGAAAAAAATTAAAAATTGAAATAAAAATAAAATTTAAGCAAGCCGATTCACATAAAGGTAAGGGTTAGGGTTAGGGTTAGGGTTAGGGTTAGGTTTAGAGCGTTAGGGTTACGTTTAGCGTTAGGTTAAGGGTTAGCGTTAGGTTTAGCGTTAGGTTAAGGGTTAGGTTTAGGGTTAGGTTAAGGGTTAGGTTTAGGGTTAGGTTTAGGGTTAGGTTTGGGGGGGTTAGGGTAAGGTTTTCTCTTTATTTTTACATTTATCGATCACAGCGCGATGTTTTCGTCGCGCTATGATGACGTCATGTACGCGCTTTCGTTGAGTGCGATTTTGTCTACCGTACATTTTCCCACATATAGCACCCATCTCTTTATTTACATTGTAGATCTTTTTTTCCTATTTTCCCATATCTTTCTTTTTCTTTATATGTATCTTGAATTTATCTTAATGAAGTTACCTGATATTGTTTGAATTCTTTTTAAAGCCTATTTCTAAACACAAACACCAGTCAGATTTAACAGGAATGGGGGAGAAGGAGGAGGATTCTTGTTATCTTTAAAATTCCAGGATCCAGTTACTAATCTGCACATTGTTAACTGCAGTAGTATCCACCACATTGTGGAATTTCAATTCTGTATCTACGTTAGCACATATTTCCCAAATTAAAAAAAAAAGAAAGAAAAAGATATGGAGCATTTGGAGAAACTGATACTCCATTTCTTAAACACATAGCACCCCAAAGGCTCTTTTTTTTTCAAAAGCCACATCTCCCAGCCTTCTTGGTGTGCTGGATAACATCATAATACCTCACCTTGTGTTGTCTGTCAGCATTAATTAATTAAAGGTAAAGGTTCCCCTCACACATGTGTGCTAGTCGTTCCTGACTCTAGGGGGCAGTGCTCATCTCCCTTTCAAAGCCAAAGAGGCAGCACTGTCCAAAGACGTCTCTGTGGTCATGTGGTCAGCATGACTAAATACTGAAGGCACATGGAACACTTACCTTAACACCAAAGGTGGTCCCTATTTTTTTCTACTTGCATTTTTACATGCTTTTGAACTGCTAGGTGGGCAGAAACTGGGGCAAGTAACGGGAGCTCACTCTGTTACCCAGCACTAGGGATTTCAAACCATCAAGCAGCCGATCTTTCTGATCGACAAGCTCAATGTCTTAGCCACTGAGCCACCGCGTCCCTTTATGATGAAAATGATGGGTCAAATACATCTCTAGGATTCCAAATTGCATAAAGTTATTTCAGTCTCTTTCATTGTTACTGAACATGAAAGGGTGAACGAGTTAACGAAAAGTTTCTCATATTGTTTCCCCATTTTGTAATTTTCAGAATTCCAGAAACTATTATGGGGATGGTAAATATGAAATACATATAGGTAGTTCTTGACTTACAATTATTTGTTGAATGACCATTTGAAGATACAACAGCACTGAAGAAGGTGACTTATGCTTATCTTTCACATTTACTACCGTTGCAGCATTACACAATCACATCATCAAAATTCAGATGCTTGGCAACTGACTCATATTTGTGACGGGTGCAGTATCCTGGGGGTCATGTGATCACCCTTTGGAACTTTCTGGCAAGCAAAGTCAATGGGGAATCCAGATTTGCTTAACAACTGTGTTACTAACTTAATAACTGTCGTGATTCACTTAACAACTTTGGCAAGGAAGTTCATAAAATGGGGGGAAATTCACTTAACAACTATGTCGCTTAGCATCATAAATTCTGGGCTCAATTGTGGTCATGAGTTGAAGATTACCTTTATTTGTAAACAAGACATTCTCATTTACAACTATACAGATATGATCATAGAACTGTTACTATAAATAGGTTAAGAGCAGAGGTGGGTTGCTCCCAGTTTGTCCCGGTTTGGCCGAACCGGTAGTGGAATTCAGGCCTGGGTCGCAGAATCAGCAGCAACCCAGGCCTGACACCCCCGCCGAACTGGTCCCCTTGCTGCCACTGGGCTGCCGCCATTTTGTTTTTTAGTGACTGCACATGTGCAGTTTACTATAAATTGTTCTGTGCATGCGTGAAGAACAATTTTCATTGAACAGTGCGCACACACGCAGGTTACAAACCAGTAGTAAAACCAGCAGCAACCTACTCCTGGTTAAGACTAAATAATTAATTTGAAAGAAAAGTTTTCTTTCATTTCTCATTGAAACATGCTAGAGACAAGTATTTGGACACGCTTGTAAACTTGTAAACACTTGTACATTTTTAGCTTTGTACAAGTGGCAAAATTTGTTATTGAGGTCTTTCTGTCTTGCACAAAATCTCAGAAAATGGTCTTTTCCTGGGCGTGATATTGGAATGATATTTAGAATTGCCAGGATTGAAAGCATGACCTTCTAAGGGCAAATAACACATTCTAACAATCAGTTACACTGCAGTGCTGTACAATGCTTTTGATTCAGTACTAAAAATTGTGCTTTGCAGTGCACAGGGTTATGAACATAGTAGCTCTTTACAGCAGTTGCATTTTTTCCCCAGGATCATGTGCAAGTGCTCCTTCATAAGAGCCAACAAGAGGCTGTGCACGAGAGAAAAGACAAGATCTTGGTGAATGGGCAGGTTAAGGCAGCTTGATATATTAGAAACAGGCAACTTGGCCTTGATTAAGTTAGCAATATGTTTTCTTTAACAAGAAAGTCATCCTCTGTTTGAGTGCTCTAGCAGGATATTTGAGATTCTCCTCTCTTTTTTTCAGGATTGTCCAGTTCAAATGTAAAAAAGCCCTGGAAGGGGAAAGGAGATACCTCAAAAGTTAACACACTTACTTTTATGAAGTCCTTTATCTAGCCACAAAGCTTGCACTGTCTCCTATCTGGCACTTTCCAGAGCCAGAAAAAGATTCTGCACTTGTGCAGAAATATCCAATTTTGCTAAGGGTATCCTGGAGAAGGTAAGCAATGCATCTTCCATCAGCACACTCCAAAATTGGACAAGTGGTTCGTTCTCTCTCAGCACTCGTCAAATAGTTCACACTTTATAAGCAACTACATTTGGGAAGATTCAGATCATTACAAGCCCTAGTAATTAAACAGCAAACAGCGTTTTAATACAAACAGATGTCAAACAGTGCATCCAATATCAGCCATGTGAAACAGATTATATCATAAATGGAGTAGATCTAAATTTAAATGATCATAGAAAATATCGAAATCTAGCATGCAAGTATGTTTGCTGCTGTTTGCCAACTCTAACTTTGTAGCCAAAACCATAAATACATCAGGCAACATCAGTGGGAGGATAGAATACCACTCAAATCAAAGAATGCAATGTTTCTTTGAAAAATGCACTACTGGATCAGGGAATGGAAAGAATAAAGATTAAAATGAACAATCCTCTAGAGATTGTGGAAATTCAATTCGGAGCTGAAATGGTGGGATGGAAATAAACCTTAGTCCTTTGTACTTATTTATTTACATGTACAGCCTCTCACATCCTAAAAGTGTTGACAAAGTAATAACAGAATAAAAACACTGGAAAAAATGGAGGCTGCTTGGAAAGATGGTTTAATGGTGGACAGGATTACATAGCTTGAGCTCTGAACAGAAAAGGCAGCATGCTTTCAGATGTTGGGTGAAGAAGAAAAAAGACAACGAGATGCTGAAAGTCCCTGGTTTTATGCCCTCTCTGGCCTTTGATCTTGAGCTTGTATTCTGATTGGTTGTCAGACTCCCATAGGGCCATGCAGGGGCAACTCTCTAGGCTGTGTTTTGAGTCCAAGTTTGGTTGAGCATTGCTTCTTCCCAAGTGCCCTATGGTGAGATGGGTAAAGGGCTAATACTATCATGCCTTAATCCCATCACTCTGGAGCTGAAGGGGGGTCTTTGTTATGTAGAATAGACTAACCCAGGCTTTAATGGCTCATTGACAAAGCAGGGGGGGAGGAAGCTGCAGGGAGCTACTTTGCCTTTTAAAAAATGTGTTTTTTTTCCTTTTCACATCCAGGGAAATACAATATTCTGCCTTTTCAATATTTCCCAGGATATTTCATTTTTCTAGGAGAGGGGTGGGTTTTAACTTCCTACACTACTTTGAGAAGATCAGAAATGGTTTCTGCTGCTTAGCCCAGAAGGTTTTTGTTACGGGTGAACTGTTGCTATAACCTTGCCACAATGCTGCAGGTGTTGTGGTCTTTCCACTGTGTGATTGTGTTGTGGTCTTTCCACTGCTCTTCCTGAAAGCATCAACTACCCGGTACCTTTCTTAACTTTCCTAGGTGGTGTTTCATGTCGTCTTGATGTGAAGTAATTCCTCAAGGCAAGTCGATAGCAATGATCTTGCTTCAAAGGATTTAGGGATATTCTACTATGGTTATAGAAGGTGTTTTGAATGAATGGCTGGCCCCAACTAAATGTGTTCAGATACAAGAAAATGCCAGAAAGCTTCTCCCTGAATGATTGTATTAATCAACAACCTAAATTTTCCAGAAAATAAGTACTTAGAATATTTTGACTGTTGTATTGAGAAGAACCAACAACAAACTTCTCATGGTCAAGGAAAACCTGAGGGTTTTCGGTTTTACTTACTTTTCCTAAATACAAGAGAATACAAAAAATAGATAGTTGCGTCTATATAGATTTATTAGGGAGAAATGAAGTTAAAAAGTAATCGGATATACTGTACTTTTAAAATATATATTATAGTATGATGGATGGATGGATGGATGATAGATGAATAGATAGAGAGAAAAAACCATTCACTGATTCATGTACCATTATCATGTACACTAATAGACTAACTCATTGTACTTCTCAAAGTTCTGGATTTTTGTTTTTGTTTTACAAAATACTTTGTTCTTTTTAAAATAGGAATAATTTAGATATTGAAACAAAGTAGTTTATAAAACCTATACTGCTAAGCAAAGCACTATCAATTGGAAGCCACATATCTTTAATAGCTTTTCATACCAAGTTGTAGATAAGGGTGTAACAGAGTCAGCTTCCCAACAGCTGTTCCTTTTAAGGATAACTGCACACAACAAATTCCGGTGCAGTTGCTGAATCAAGTTTTAGACTTCACTTGTTCCAGGACTAGAGAGAAACGAGGGAGGGGTGTCACACTTTCTAGTCCAAAGCATCCAACCATAAGGAAAACAAAAATCAGCAAAAGATTGCCTTGCTTAGCTAAAACAAAACAGACCTTCAAGGAAAATATCAGTGTTCATTCTTGCATTCTTTTAATTGTGGTAACAAGGAAGAGATCATTTACCTAAGCATTGCAACAGAGTGTATAAATGGCAACAAGCCTCGTTCTTATTTAAGTTATACTAGCCTTCTTCAACCCCCTCCCATCTGTGGTATGGATGGCTGGAAATTTTGGAAGTTGTAACCCCAATCTGTGGAGTAAACAAAGCCTATAAATTAATGGATTATATAAGCTCCACATCCAAGAGAAAGTGAATGAAGACCAGATTTTATTTTTCTTATTCAATAATCAAATGCTGCATGGCTGTACAAAAATTAAGGGTTAGGGCAGTGGTGACATTCATTTTTTTTACTACTGGTTCTGTGGGCATGGCTTGGTGGGCATGGCAGGAGTGGGATACTGTAAACTCTCCATTCCCACCCCACTCTGCAGCCAGCCAGAGGTGACATTTGCCAGTTCTCTGAACTACTCAAAATTTCTGCTACTGGTTCTCCAGAACCTGTCAGAACCTGCTGAATTTCATCCCTGGCTCATCACAGCTGGGATGTCTATGGAAAGTCTCAATCATCCAGGTCATGGTTGTCCCAAAAGTGCTTTTCCACTGGACTTTTTTCTTCTTCTTGAAAACATTTAACTTCTCATCCAAGAAGCTGAAGAAGTTTCAAGAAGAAAAAGAACCAAGTCCAGTTACCTTTTGGAAATGCACCTTTGGGTCCCACCTGGGATATTTGAATGGTTCTTGGTATAAGTCTTTGAAAGGATTCAGATGATTTGAAATAGGGAATAGGAATGGAAGAGAAACTCCCTTAAAATGGACTTGAACTCAGTGGTTTGTTTCATACAGTTCTACATCACTGTTTTACCATCATTTATTGATTGAATAAATCACAATCAGATTGAGGTAAAACAGCTCAATCATTGCAAACCATGATGTGACCAGATTGGAAGGAAGTCTTGACAAAAGGCCTGGGTGGGCAGCAGAGCATTGGACTGGAGATCCCACAAGAGTGTTTTTTTTCCAACTCATCATTTCTCTGCTTCTAAATTTAATGCAACGGTACTTAATTGCCTTGGTGGGAATAGCCCAAATTCTTTGCAAAGCCTACATTTTATTTTTAGCTACGGTCTTGTCACTGCCACTCCGGAGAGTTCCCAAATAATATTAAGAGTAGATGCCCATTTGAAGCCTGACCTGTCCAGTTATTTGAACCATCTGCTTTGTGTCAAATTTTGGCCATTTCAAAAGTGCTAATTTGAGTTAAGTCTGCATGAGAGACTTGTTTAATGAGCAGATTAAAAAGATGATTATATGTCCTTTTAAAAGCGCTTACCTTTTGCCAAAGGGGGGGGGGTTATACCACTTTCGTCTTCTCCCCACCCTTTTTTTTTTTTTTTTTTGGCATCACAACATAGAACAGTCTCTTTTAATTAACTCTGCGGGGTCACAGAGACCCAGGCTGTTTGCTTCATTAAACTCCGATGGCGCCTTTGGAGCAAGTCTCTCTAAACTGCACTGTCACAATTGTATCTAAATTAGCATCTGAGCTGACCCTCTTTTCACTTCTCTCCAAGCCTCAGATGACAGGGATTGGCTGAAGATGCTAATTGGTGAGGTTTGGCAGGAACAATGAGACTTGCCAAGATAACAAAAGAACTAATGTTTCTTTCAATATGCATCCCGATTCGCGTTAAGTACCTCTTTTAATTACCGAGAATTATTGTAATAGGTAGTCGGTGGAATAATTGACCCTGGACAGCAAGAGCTTGTTATGTAATAAGTAATGGCAAAGGCCTTGTCAAAGAAACAGGTTGATTTTCCTCAGCTGTAAAGAGATTTTCTCAGCTAGAGTCCTGCGATAGATCAAGGCATCTCAGTAGGAACTCTGCAGAAGGGGACTAATTTGAGTTGAACTAAGAGAAAATGCGCTGAACGGTGGTTTTAGGCATACCCATGTGATGACAAAGGCAAACATAGAAAGCACTGGACTGGTAGTTTGGCAGCTTGCAAATCACAGTACAAACTTTCTCAGTAGATCCTTGTATAAGCAGTTATTTAATTGTTTAGCATGATGTTTTCCTAATTTTTTTTAATTATATAGCAATGTGCAAAAAAGTATAAGCTTTGCATGTTTTATTGACTTATAGCCATAAGAGTACTTCTGTACTTACAGTTTAATAATGCAGCATTACCCCAACAGATAAGATTCATAGCAAAAAAAAAGCTTTGCATGTTTTATTAACTTACAGCCATAAGAGTACATCTGTATTTATAGTTTAATAATGCAGCATTATAACAACAGATAAGATTCATTGCAAAGAATTGTTATATTTAAAGGGGTTCCAATAATAGCTACATGTATTTAAAATAACACAGTGATGTCAGTGATGTAACTATTTTCTGGATGAAAGTCCCCAGTTTAGTTGGTATATTAGATAAATAAGTTGAAAACATTTGTTTCGCAGAATCTGGAGAATATCCAATGGTATAAACCAGTATTTCTCCATGTGACAACTTCTAGATGTGTAGAATTCAACATTCAAATTTCTCAATGAGGATCATGTTACCCGGAGAACTTTTGGAGTTGAAGTTCACACATTCAGAAGACATTTTGGGGGGTGGGTGTCAGTGGTGGGATTCAATTTTTTTACTACCGGTTCTGTGGGCGTGGCTCTGTGAGCGTGACATGGCTTAGTGAGTGTGGCAGGGGAAGGATACTGCAAAATCCCCATTTCCTCCTCACTCCTGGGGGAAGGTTACTGCAAAATTCCCATTCCCTTCCCACCCCACTAACCTGCTTTCCAGCTCCATTCTCCTGTTCAGGGCAACAAAAGAAGATTAACTGGGAGGCAGCGGGGGTAGGGCCAGCCTATTTGCCGGTTCTCTGAACTACTCAAAATTTCTGCTACCGGTTCTCCAGAACCTGTCAGAACTGGCTGAATACCACCTCTGGTGGGAGTGGAATGGCATAGACAATACTGAGGAATATGAATTAGTGGTCTGATTTGATGTGCACTACTTGTACATCACTATAGAAAAAGAAATGAAGTTGTTCTGTGGTTCTTTAAAGTAAACCACAATATGTTCAATAGTAACTGTTTAGTACTTGAACAAGAGATCTACAGCAGGATTAAAGATTATATACTATCTTGTTTATGTCAGCATCAACCCTTAGTGATTACGAAGAAAACTTTTCTTCAGGAGAACATCAAGGGAATAGAGGTGTATAAGGTGGCTTCAGCAGTCGAAAATACAGCTCTGAAGAAAACAATATCAAATCACTTTGACAACTTCTGTAATTATTGTGTGGAAAACAAATATACATGGGTACTGAAACTAGATTACATCTAGGGTCAATTCTAACTCTACGATTCTATGATCATGAAATCAGAAGACTGAAGTTTAACTCAAAGAAGATTTTTCTTTAAGTATAGCAGACCTGAATCAAAAGTGAGAAAGAAGTATTAACCTTCCTCCTGAGTCCCCTAGGTGTGAATAATTGGTTTTCTCCCATAAATCCAGATTTGAATTTTATTCTTTAAAATGTCATTACTGCCAACAGATCAGTGGTGAGTTCCGGGCGGTACGGCCTGGTATGGCTGTACCGGTGGTAGGCGTGAGTAGCAGCCACCGTACCAGTATGTGGCTCGTTTGGCCTACCCGTCCGCCCATGTTCCTTACCTGTTTTTGAAGCAACCAAGCCAATTGCGCACGTGCGTATAGCATGCGGCACCTGCGTGACCACCGCTGAGCAGCTGGGTGTCACAGGGCGGTGGTGTGTGCATGCATGCACAGCGCACATGTCCAGTGAGGACGCCCAGCCCTGTGCGCAGTGTACTGGTTGCAATGGAAGCCAGAACCCACCATTGCAACAGATCTTGCATGCTTCTTTGGGGTAGGCTGCTCTGGGTTTACCTGGGTTCAGGTGATCCTCTAGTGAAGATTCTGTGCGGTTCAGTGAACCCCCAAATCCCACGCCTGGCTGACTCCACCCACCTCTCTCCGCCTCTCCCCAGGAGTCTCCAAGCTGCCTATTTTGGATGCCAGGTAAGTGCAGGGCCTGTGCAGAGGCTTAGGGAGGGTGAAAAACGGGTGTTCCGGAAGGCTGGAAATGGACCCATTTCTGGTCTCCAGAGAGCGTCGGGAGTCCAGAGAGAGTGAAAATGACCCCCCCCCAATGTGGGGCAGGAAGCTGACTAAGCCACGCCCACCCAGCAACCGCAGAGAACCTGTTGGTAAAAAAATTTAAGCCCACCCCTTACATGCACATGCACACGGAGGAAGCCAATTTTGTAAATTTACCTAGGCCTAGGAAGATTCTCTCTGACCCTTATCTAGGTTCGGCCACAAGACCCTTATTATAGAGCAGGTGGGATAAAATAACAAAGTACCTGCATAATGTATATTTTAAGCAGTGTACAGTCAGTCTGCCAGCTGTTGTTGGCTTCAGAGCATCTTCTGTTCTTTTAATACCAGTCATATATTAGCAGTTCTAATAAAGTGTTCCTTTAAACAAAGGATTGTCTTGATAAAGTAAAAGAAATGCTCTCCCCATTTAAGATCATTTTCCTTGTTTAAAATATGGTAGAATCTAACAGAATCTACCTGAACTCAGAAACTAAATAGAATCAACCCTGAGTTAAGTATATAGAGGGGAGTTTATTAGTGTATCCCAGTGATACAAACAAAGCTAGAAAATTGAAAAACATTAACAAAGACAGTGGCAAATCACTTCCATATCATTGCCAAGAAAGTTACATGAATTGTTTATATCCATGAAGTTACTAGGACTCAGGTTTAACTCTGAGATTTTTTTTGTATGATCTTTATTTCCATAATTAATTAGCATGTACAAGTTGGTTTATTAGTTTATCTACCTAGTTCTTTCAAATTCTTTCAGTTTTCCTATCAAATTCTTTCAATTCTTTCAAGCATTGATACACTGAATCCTATGACTATCACTTTTTTAGTCAATATCCTTGCCACTATTAGTAAATTACTTATCAGCATTTTTAATTACAGAACTTCCCATTCTGTAATTGATAGGTGCTATAGTTCCTTTCCAACAGTTGGTACTGTATACATTTATTTAAACAATCTATACGTTCACTCATCTCAAAACAGTGATTCACAAAAAGCCTTGCAGTTCTAATTATATATATATTTAGAAATAGTGAATTATTCACTCGATTTTCTATAGATGGAGCTTCTGCATATTTTCTGTCCCTTTAAACACAATGAATATTTCTAAGTGCTTAACACATACCATATCATATTTATTATGCATTCATTATTATATTAATAGGAATGCATAAAATAACACGGTGTATGTATTAACATGTGTTTGTGTTAATAGTAAAAAAAAGTAAGATTATAAAGCCTATATTCTGCTCACAATTACTTGTGCTTTCAAGCTAGCTTCTCTCTATTAACTCTACTCAAAATGCAAATATAGAAACGTTTTTATATTCTCTGACAGGCGATGTATACTATACAATAGGGAAAGCGAATATCCCATTCAAACAAGGCTCTAGGGAGACTCTCTGTTAATGAATATATGGAAAGCATATCCAGGCATGGGAAATTCCATCCTCCTCACCGCAGTTTGATCATGCAAACAGACATGTGGTGTATCTCCCCTGGGAAATGTGCTTGCAACCTCATTTATAACAAAGATCTAATCTTGGTAGGTTATGATATTGCAGCTTTCTGTTGAAGTGCATTAAGCCAGCTGTTGAGGAAAACCAGAAGAATGCAAGCTAAACCAATTCATGGAGTCTTTATACTGATCTACCAGGCTTCCCTGTTAGCAATCATTAGGGTCAGACATGAACAACAACAAAAAACTCAGTGTCCCAAATTTTTTTAAAAATAGCAGGCATTTTAGGCTCTTGAAAATAAAATTTGTTTCTAACTTTGAAATACGGTTCCAGAAGCAAAGCAAGATGAAAAGCAGTCATTTGTTTCTAAATGTGCCAGAGATAATTCTGATTCTGTATTATGATTGTTGGAGGAAGTGCTTAAAATTGTTTTCAAATATGAGTGCATTTCATTGTATATAGTTCATCTTTAAATGTCATTATATATGTACTATATGTTTTTAGGACCAGAAGGCTTAGACAGACAAATAGAGCCTCCTGGACATAAGGATATATGTATGTCAACACGCAAACACACATATAGAGTGTGTGTGTGTGGATATGTACACAAATATATATTAGAGGTGTGTTCCTACCAGTTTGGACCGGTTTGGCCGAGTAGGAAGTAACTCAGCCTACCATGCCCCTGAATTGGTCTTCTCCACGGCGCTATAGGCACCGACATCTTGTTTTTGCCTTCTGCGCATGCGCAGAAGCATTTTTTTAGTACCGTGCATGCGTGGGTAATCAGAGGTGGGCTGCTGCCAGTTTGGACGGTTCAGGCAAACCGGTAGTTCCGACCATCGGCTGGGTCTTCCCACCTGCCCCAGCGCTATCCTGTCCTACTTATCTCACTCTCGAGCTCACTCACCCGCCCACACAGCCCAGGTGATTTCTGCCCCTCACCCGCTCTACTCACCACGGCTGCTCAAGAAGGTGTGCTGGAAGCCGCACACAGGAAATCACCATGTGTTTTAAGCCACACACAAGCGCAGAAGGCGCATATGCGAGCATGCACATGCATGCTCACATTTTCGGTTCTGCATTGGCGAACTGGTTGTTAAATTATATGAAACCCACCTCTGTATGTAATCCATATTTAAGTGTCACACATAAATACTAGAGTATATATAGCATCTCTGTGTGTATTATCTGTGTATTGTATGTTTTTATGTCCAGAAGGCATGGATGGATGGATGGATGGATGGATGGATGGATGGATGGATGGATGGATGGATGGATGGATGGATGGATGGATGGATGGATGGTTGGATGGTTGGATGGTTGGATGGTTGGATGGTTGGATGGATGGATGGTTGGTTGGTTGGTTGGATGGATGGATGGATGGAAGGAAGGAAGGAAGGAAGGAAGGATGGAAGGATGGAAGGATGGGCAGGCCCTCTGGATGGGTGTGTGTATGTGTAGATTCATATTATGTACATATGTAATCCATCTTTAAATATTACCACACAGATATTGGAATACATACTGTATAAATTGAATAATGTGTCAGTTGATAGGAAATTCAAGCATAATACCAATTATTTGCAATTATTTTGGTTTTATACAGCTATCAAAATAAGCCCATGCTGTGAATCTTATTAACATTCCATTCAACCCTGGTTTTTTTCCTTAAAAAGAGAGAGAGAGAGAAGTTCATAGAATCCCATTCACAAGTAGACTAGAGCAATATTTTAGCATACTGTTTTCTATCCCTTTTCCCTACTTCTAAAGAAAACTTCTTTGTTAATGGGCAATGTTTCCTGTGATACCCAAGGTGAGAAACTTTGTTTTATGTTCTCCCTCCTAATCAGGACTAAGAAAAAGATAAAAAATATGTGTTGCAATCTGGTTTAGTGGGAAGGCTTAAGCTAATTGCCCAGATTTGATGTTGTAGGAAATTGATTTCACCACCCACAAAGGTTTGCTTGAAGCAGAGTACATAAAGGGAGGAGGGAAGAGAAACAGGAATATGTGGGTTTGTTGCTTGATGTCACTTAATAAACTAGAGCCGGGATAAATAGATGCTATGCATTTGTTCACATTTCCTACATATCTTGGGGAAAGCTGGGAAAGATTGAAGCTTTTAGGGCAAAGTTGAAGAAAATTGATTTGGGTACATTCAAGAACAAATAGGAACTGCCCAGTCAAAAAAAAGTCTTTTAAAATACTCCATTTTAATATATTTGTACCACAGTTAGGGTGTCTTCTGTTTCTATAAACTTGTAAAATCAGTAAATAACAACAAACTGCAGCTGAGATAAAAGACCCATCAACACAATTAACGCAGCCATCACATGGACTGAACCATCCATACAGGATCACAGTTTCGGTAACAAAATCAAACTTTTCTCAATTGGGAGCCCTTTCATATAATTACTGTATTTTTCGGAGTAAAAGGCGCACCTTTTTCCCCTCAAAAAAAAGAGATTGAAAATCTGGGTGCATCTTATACACTGAATATAGATTTTTTTTTCCACCCGAAACCCCGCCTCCTTCACCAAAATGGCATAGCCTTATGGAGGCTTTCAGAGAGCTCCTGAGGAGGGCAGAAATGAGTGAAAAACTGGGTGTTTTTCGGCGCACCCTATAAACCTCCTAAAGGCTATCCATGCCCATTTTTTGTCAAAAAATGGGCCCTTTTTTGCTCGGTTTTGTCCCTTCCGGCCCCCAGGAGCACTCTATAAGCCTCATAAAGGCTATTCATGCCCTTTTGGGGGAAAAAACGGGCCTGTTTTGGCTCAATCTTGCCTCCCCCCCCCCAAGCACCCAGGAGCACTCTATAAGCTTCCTAAAGGCTATCCATGGCCTTTTGGGGGGGGGGGAGAAACCGGGCCCATTTTTGTGAAAAACAGTCTGTTTTGGGGAGGTTTGCAAAAAAAAAATTTTTTTTTAATTTGCCTCTTCAAAACCCTGGTGTGTCTTATAGTCCGGTGCGTCTTATACTCTGAAATATACAGTACTCATGCCTGGTCAACCTGTAACTGAACCACTGGGAAAACCCAGTTGGCTCAAAAGGCAACAGTGCAAGCAGCAATGGGTATCTGTTGGTATACCTGGGTATCACACTGCTACAAGAGTCAGTTTCTGAGTGCAATTCGAGCTGCTGATTGTCAGCTGTAAAGCCTTGTATGGCATTGGACGTGGATATCTGAAGGACAGCTTATCTCTAGTAGTTTCTACCTGCCCAGTAGAGTGGGTGTACTCCAAGTCCCCTCCATTAAATATTGCTATCTTCATTGTAGCCATTGTCTAGCCACTGCACAATGAATGCCTCTTCATTGTCTCCAATGTTTCCAACCAATACTGTCCTGAGCTTTCTTTTGCCAATTGGGCTCACAATTCTTGCTGATGTCATCACTCCACTCTTGTTTTTAGGTCTCTTTAGTGGATGCTTTTTACCAAGTGGAATCCATTCTAGGATTGTGTTAGTCTACCTGCCGTCAGCTCTTCTTGCTATGTGACTGGCCGATTTCCATTTCAGTTCTTTGATTCTTTTGATGATATTGAATACCTTCATTTGTGGTCTCTAATCCATGTTTCTATCCTGTTTTATGATACTGAGCATGTATCTTTCCATGACTCTTTGCGCCACCGATACCTTTTGTATTGATTGTGAGGTTAGTGTCCATATTTCACTGGGTTCACCGACAAAAGGGCGAACAACAAAACCGCGCCTGACTAAACTGCGGTGACAAAACCGCGTGTTCTAAAGCGCTCTGATGAATGAGCGCTGAATCACGCCGACAACAGCGCGGCGACAGAAGCGCGCTGTAAAACTAAACCTAACACTAACCCTAAACCTAACCCTAATCCTAACCCTAAACCTAACCCTAAACCTAACCCTAAACCTAACCCTAAACCTAACCCTAAACCTAACCCTAACCCTAAACCTAACCCTAAACCTAACCCTAAACCTAACCGTTAACCTTAAGTTAAATCGGCTTTCTGTTGACGCGCTGTTGTCGGTGCGTTGATGACGTCGCGGTTTTAGCAACACGGTTTTGTCGGCGTGCTTTTGCCGTGCGCGCTTTTGTCAGGTCACGATTTCACTGGCATATGTTAGAACAGGTAGCACACATTGATCAAAAACTTTTCAGGCATAGAGGGAGACTGTTCTTGAAAATTGCTATCTTACGTGATTTAAAAAGCATGCCTTGTCTATCACAGCTCTCACCTGTGCATCCTCTCAGACATAAGGATGTTGCCCCCTCACCTAGGCTGCCAGGGGTTCAATCCTCACCGGCTCAAGGTTGAGTCAGCCTCCCATCCTTCTGAGGTCAGTAAAATGAGGACCCAGATTGTTGGGGGCAATATGCTCACATTTGTAAACTGCCCAGAGTGTGTATAAAGCACTATATAAGTGCTATTGCTATTGATCTCCTTTGGTAGTTTGAGGACCATTTCTTTTGCACATTTGGTCTGAATACATCCCGCTCACCAATATTCATTCATTAGCTCTATGAGTTCTTGAACCAAGCTTCAGTAGGTGGGCTGGTTTTGATCTAAACCTGCAGATTTATTATTCTTCGGTATTTTTATTATCATGTTTAGGTTTATGTACAGTTCATCAGGTGGATTGGACGTACTGAAGTCACAGCTTGAAGCTGGGCTTGGCTGATTCCGTGTTTATTTGAAGTGCTCTGCCACCCAATACGCTTCTTGTCCTTTTCTAGTTAGCAGTATTTTCCCATTCTTGTCCTTAATAGCAGTACTTATTTTGATTATTATTCTTGTTAATTCTTGCTGTACTATATAGGCAATGATTCCAATAATTCTGGAATTGGTCCAGCTTGGATATACGTACTTATTTAAAACCAGAGAAATGTAGGGCACCTTATAGAATAAGGAATGATGAATATACCAAAAAGTGGGAAATAATATATTCCAATTAGACATGATGTTTTAAAGCATTCTGGCTACAATTTCTATCCTCTCCCCCAAAACACCCTAGCATTCTTTATGCTTCGGTATATTCAGATTTCACTGCTCTATTTTTTAATCTCATTTCTTACATCCCCCCCCCCTTAAGTTCTTCTACAAATCTTGGATTTTCCACAAATCCTGTTTATAACTCCTTCCTGTCCAATTGTGGTTACTGCAAGGATTTGTGGCCTATTTTGCTTTTTATATGTATCTTCATATATTACAAAGGAGAAAGCATGGAAGTGTAAGATGTCAGTGGCTCCCATCTCCCAGTTCTTCTAGGGCTGTGATGGCGAACCTAGGCCATGCGTGCCAGAAGTGGCACACAGAGCTCTCTCTGCTGGCACGCGCACCATTGCCCCAGGCTAGATCTCTGTGGTGTTTCTTTTGTGAGCTTCTGTTTCCCTGCAAACAACGAAACAGAAGCTCATGAAAGAAAAAGATCTTGCCTTTTGCTGCACTGCCAATGTTGGGACACCCCGCCTCCTGCCAGCCAGCTGTTCTTTGGGTCTCTGCTGTGCATGCGCGCATATCCATGCATGAACGTGCACATGTCCCACATGTGCCCATTCGTGCATGTCCATGCATGCCCCTGTTCGTGCATGTCTACACATGCATACACATGTCCACACATGCATACACATGTCCACACATACACACACATGTCTGCACATGCACACATTCCTTCAATCCCCATGTGCATGTCCGCACATGTGTGCATTCATGTACGCACGCACACCTTTCAGTTTGGGCATGTACACATGTGCAGTTTGGGCAATCGGTGCCTAAAAGGTTCAGTATCACAGTTCTAGGGTTGTTTGTGTCCTCCTTTGGCCACATGCACCCATCTGTATGGGTGTGCATTGCTCCAGACAAAGCCACATGGAAAAAGGCATTTGAGAAATATTTCAGCAGTAAGTTGCTTTTAGGGAGGCTGTATGGTGATCAGTTGAGAAATCCTATAAAGAATCCTTTAGCCAGCTTTAAAAAATATATATATCAAAAGACAGCAGTCAGTCTTGAATGGCTGTGGGAGGAGAAAAACAACCTCTTATCAAAGCATTTGCACAAAAGACTTAATCCTTTATCAGACACTCCTGAATGCCCTTCCAAAACCCCATTCAACAGATCAAGTAGTCAACCTATAGCTGGGAATCACATCAATTCTTTAAGCCAAGTTAACAGATGTCCTAGTTTTACTACATTACTATGACTTATAGAAAGCTATAAGGATAATTTAGGCCTGTGAGCCATTCAGCAATGTAAATTATATTATTAAAAATTTGAAACTATTTAAATCTCTCTGAGTAGGGAGACCCCAGATCACTGTTTATCTTAAGCCATTAAGCCATTCACTCATATAATTGGTAATTGTATATGGCTGGCTAAGCTTGATACTTTAAACAGTTTGGGTTTTCTTAATTCCCTACTTTTGGGGGGGGGGGGGTTGAGAGAAAACCACCATATCACTACCCACATTGCATTGTCTCTGTCCCTATCTAATAAGGCTTTGATTACATATAGTAGCATCAGATTTTAAAAAATCCCATATTGTGCGATATTAATGGGTCCTTATGACATTTTAAATGAGTGGTGAGTAAGAAAATAATTTTGCTGGCTGTAGAACAAATAAATCACTTGCCATTATGGAGCATTTTCTTCATATATTTTTCTTCTTCTTCTGAGAGGAGACGAAGGGAATTTTGATGATAAAAGACTGAAATCACAGCCAACAAGATAATATTACTTATTTTCTCCTCTCCTCCAAACTTTACAAAAGTCATATTTTTTTCAGAGGAGGGATGATGATGCTGGAACCAGATCTGAGAAACTTGATCTACAGCCAGTTTTAACATGGAAATTCACGTGATTTATGTGTATTTAATCTTGGACATTTTTTGGTCCATTGATATCTTTATCATCAGCATTTGGCAGAAATTCTTCTCTGGCTTCCTTAAATCTCCCTGTGGATGTTTCTTGGCAAGTTTGGTTAAAGGAGCAAAACAGGCAGACTCTGGGTCCCATCCATTAGGTAGTGTCAGTGGCAGATTAAGGCTCACTGGTGCCCTAAGCACTGACTAATCTTGGTGCCCCCCCCCTCCTTCGTAGATGCTGTACAAATCCTCATTGGTTTTTCTTTCTTTCTCAACTTTGTGGTGCCCCGTTTGGGCCTGGTGCCCTAAGCATGTGCTTAGTCTGCTTAATGGTTAATACATCACAGGGTAGTGTCATCTGATGGGAGTCAGGAAGACAATCTTCTCTGTCACAGCACCTGTCGATTGCAACACCATACCCCTGGAAATGTATTTATTTGCTATAGCCACCCTACCCCAGACTCTGGAGGGTGTATGACACCCCACCCCAAACCATAAAAACCGGTGAGGATTGAACCCCTGGCAGTCAGCAGAATTAGCCTGAAATACAGCATTCTAATCACTGCACCACTACTGCTCTTGACAACAATTTGGGCGTATGGAGGGTGTATGACACCTTACCCCAAACCATAAAAACCGGTGAGGATTGAACCCCTGGCAGTCAGCAGAATTAGCCTGAAATACAGCATTCTAATCCCTGCACCACCACTGCTCTTGACAACAATTTGGGCATTTGGCAACACATTTATGGCTGGTTGCAGCCTCCTGTGAATACATGCTTGTGACATTACCAGCTGGTTTTCAACAAGCAGAATCAATTGCTTTTTGGGGGAAATGGGATTGCTTAACCATGTGATTCACTTAACCACTACTGTAAAAGTGGTTGTAAAATTGGGCTCTGTCCCATGATGACTCGCTTAATGACAACCTTGCTTAGCAACCAAGATCCATCAGAATTTGTTGCAAAAATCAAATCCAGAAAGCACACACAGGTAACTGATGCAGCAGAATTCATTAACTTCTCTTTATATATAATATAACACATGAGACATATATACATTACCAAAGCGGTTCTTCCAACATGGTAGAGAGGAGAGATTGGTTTTCGGTTTCAGTTCAGCAGCGCAGACCAGTTTGGCTTTAGCACAGACTCAGAGCTACACAACTAAGCCATGCCCAGGCTCCAAAGTGTTTCAACTCCCATTGGATGACCTTGTTACTAAGCCCTATTCCAGTTCATGAATATATCTACTCTGACAAAATCCCAGTCCTAGTTGTGATCATAAATTGAGGAGTACATGTAAAAATTATTGTATGTCACACGTTGTAGCTAAGGAAACAGACAACTGTAGTTTAAAACTAAGAAAGGAGGGGAAATTTGTAGTGCAACCATATCTGTGTCTTCTCAGAAGTATGTATTTTATTTCAGTAAGCTCTATTTCAATAACTCTGCAATATGGGATGTTTTTTATATCTTTTTTTTCTACTGCTCTTTCAACAGAACTACTGTTTGTATCTGTTTATATCCACAAGAGAGATATGAACTGGAAGCAAATTTAAACTGTTTGCAAAAAAATGATTTGCTTTTCTCTTTATAAACTAAGCAGTGCCATGAAGGTTTCACTCCCAGAAGCTGCCTCCTTCTCCTGTTTGATTAATTTGTGTACTGTATCTCTAAGTATTAGAAATATGTGCTATATTTATAATGTGGAAAATATTTATTTCATAGCTTGAGCAGATGTGAGCTCAAGGACGAGATGCATGTTAATATATTGAAGCATGTAACTTTTTCAAGACAAATGTTTCCAGAGTTTGTATCATTACTGAGCAGAGATTAAATTTCCATTTAAAGTAACTAAGGGACTGCTCTTAAGCTGCACAGTACAGTGAGAACAGTACAGTACAGTGATAATCTAGATATTTTTCCACTGTGATAATTACAAAATCTATTGATAAAGGCAACCTTACTTTGCTAGGGACACGGTGGCTCAGTGGCTAAGATGCTAAGCTTGTCAATCAGAAAGGTTGGCAGTTCGACAATTCGAATCCCTAGTGCCACGTAACGGAGTGAGCTTCCGTTACTTGTCCCTGCTTGTGCCAATCTAGCAGTTCAAAAGCATGTAAAAATGCAAGTAGAAAAATAGGGACCACCTTTGGTGGGAAGATAACAGCGCTCCTTACGGCTTCAGCGTTTAGTCATGCCAGCCACATGACCATGGAGACATCTTTGGACAGCGCTAGTTCTTCGACTCTGAAGTGGAGATGAGCACTGCCGCCTAGAGTCAGGAACAGCACATATGTTACTTTTACCTTACCTTGGCTATAGGGATAGGATGTTCCCTAGATACAGAAATCACTTTTTTGCCAATCAAATTGTCATCCATACTTTTAAAGACCAGAAATGGTAGGCATATCACCACTAAGGTCTCAAATTCATGAATCATAGGCCATAATTGGATTTCATATTAATATTTGCAGTCTGCCACAATGTTCAGGCAAGAGTAAGTCCTGTGGAGCAAGAATCTCTCATGTAGGGGAGATGATGAGCCCAAAAGACGGCAACATTTCACCCTGCCAATTTTACTGTAAGATGAGGAAAAAGTAAGATGAGAGCAAGTGAAATGAATGGCTGGATGACAAAGAAGGGAAGGAAAAGGAGACCCCCCAGTGGTACAGAAAATATACGGCCTCTTCTTAATACACGCACTGAGGAAAAGAGTGAATGTACAATACAATACAATAGCAGAGTTGGAAGGGACCTTGGAGGCCTTCTAGTCCAACCCCCTGCCTAGGCAGGAAACCCTTTGAGACAAATGGCTATCCAACATCTTCTTAAAGACTTCCAGTGTTGGGGCATTCACAACTTCTGGAGGCAAGCTGTTCCACTGATTAATTGTTCTAACTGTCAGGAAATTTCTCCTCAGGTCTAAGTTGCTTCTCTCCTTAATTAGTTTCCACCTATTGCTTCTTGTTCTACCCTCAGGTGCCCTGGAGAATAGTTTGACTCCCTCTTCTTCTTTGTGGCAACCCCTGAGATATTGGAACACTGCTATCATGCCTCCCCTAGTCCTTCTTTTCATTAAACTAGACATACCCAGTTCCTGCAACCATTCCTCATATGTTTTAGCCTCCAGTCCCCTAATCATCTTTGTTGCTCTTCTCTCCACTCTTTCTAGAGTCTCCACATCTTTTCTACATCGTGGTGACCAAAATGTAGAGGTTGCTGATTTCAGGCACCCTAAGTTGAGAAGAAGAGAGCTTTGAAGTCTTGTCACTGCCATTACTGGGGCCTGTTTTCCCCCTTGTCCTGACACCATTATCACCATTAGTAGCAAGAAGGAGACAGAGAAGTAGAAGCATTGGTGAGAGCAGGCAAGTGGTGAGATGCAAAACTTAATCCAGGCTGAGACAATAGCTTTGATGAGATGCCATCTCCCTCAGCCTATGCAGATGGGTCACAAACCTAATTCAAGCCGTACCAGAAGCTTTTCCTGCATCCAGTAAAGCTAGCACTGCAGGCCCATGTCAGGGGTGAAATGCTACCGGTTCAGGCCAGTTTGCCTGAACCGATAGTAAAAAAATGCCACCCTTTCAGGTGAACCGGTATTTCCAAAGATCAGCTGGGCAACGATCAGCTGTTACGCGTGATTTATATTAGCTAGAATCGTCAGATTTCCTGTTTTCTAGCTAATCTAAACCGCGTGGCACAGCGGATTTCCCCTCTCTTGTTGTTCTACTTACCTTTGCAGTCTCCGAAGGCTTCAAAATGTTCCTTTTTTAGTGCTGCATGGGCGCGCCTCAGGTGCGCAAAGCACGCACTCAGTAGCAGCCTCACCAAACTGGTAGCAGACTTCAGAGAATTATACCACTGACCCATGTATATCTGTGGATAAAGCTATTATATCAACTAGGACTCTTTTTAACATCTGAACTTTGGCATCCTTTCATGAAAGCAGGTTGTGCAGGATGAATTATTGTGGGGATTACTTTTTGAGGTTCCCTTGCTAGTTTCGCTATTTAAATCTTAGCATGAACCTTAAATGAAGGAACTGAATAACTCTTATTTTGACTAGAATTCTCACCGTTCTTCAAACGTTCAATAGCATAAGTATCATAGTATGGAACTTATAAGAATTTATTTTCATAAGACTGTCTGAAATATCTCTAGGAATGTAGGAGCTACATTCTTCTAAATCTTTCATGCCATTATCTTGTTATTCCATCTAGTCTTGGAGTCTTTTTTCTGGATTTCAAGTAGTAACGTAGAGTTCCCGTAGAGTTACAGATGTAGCCAGCTCTCCTGAATTCACATCTGAAAATAGTGGGAGGTGTATGAGCTTTAAAAAAACAATCTGTTTACCTATTATACCTATATCTATAGAAGCTACGTTTTCATAAAATTTTAAAAATGAAGATTAATTTCATTAAAACTAGTGTGCCTTCTTCCCAAGAAAATGTCTTGTTGGAACTACAATGTTATTTTATATTGTCACAAACATTTCAGTTGAGAAGGTAGGTTTTTCTTCCTGTTGCCAATAATTTTGTTTCATTTTTAAAACAAAAATTCTGTGTCAAACGCACACAGGTGGTGTAGATCTAACCATTTGGTGGATCTAAAAGCATGAGATGCTTCCCAAATCAGTTAAGCAAAGTATTCTTGATATTAAAATGCAAAAAAGAAAAAAATAGAGAAGAAAAATATGTGCCTATTAGGATTCCCTGTAGGGACATATCAATAACCAGACCCTCTTTCTTCCCATTGAAGCTGCAAATGGGACAGGGAAAAAAGAGGAGGCACTAAGAAATTTTGGGTAGCTGGAAAACCTGTAACCCACCAACCAATAGATCATTTCTGGGTTGACTGGTGTAAAATTCCTACACCTGCATCAGAGGCCTTCAGTTGTTTAAAATAGTTAACAGCCTTTTCAGCTTCATTGAATTTCCTCCCGTCAGTTTCTAAGGATAAGACAAATATTCTTCATTGTTATCCTTTACTCTTTTCATTTATTTCTGGATAATTTAGAAATAAAATCTTTATCCCTTGTTGTCTGGCCATGAAATGAGCATGGTAGAATTCTCTGTGCTTCTGTAATACCCTGAATAGCAGATCGGGAAACCCGATAAGCTGCCTTCCTTCATTTTCCTGCAGGATGTGAGTGTGCTAAGTAACAATTTATTTTCTCAGCCACCCAATCAGCTACAAATATAAAGCTTGTGGACAGCATATGAAGACAATCGGTAAGCTGAAAATCTAATTAAGCTGCATCTTCTGCCAATTTTGGTAATTGAGGGAAATTAAAATGCCTGGTAAGCTTAAGAATCCTCCTCCTCCTCTCCTCATATTGTTCAGCCTGTGCCCATCCACTCACTCTTACAGTGGGGCTTCCTATAAGGCTGCAGTGGAACTGGACAATGAGACTTCCAATGAAGAGCTATATCTTCCTGCTCCCCGGGTGGAGATGAGAGCTAAAGAGAGAATGATGTCATTCTTTAAGGAAGGAAGCACAATTTGGAGATTCTTGTCATTTTAAATTCATTAATAGCTCTTTGTTCAGATCCTGGGGTTTTGTTGAAAACACTGAGAGGAAATATGGTGAGATGAAAAGACAGTTCAAAGAACTCCAGGCTAAGAGATGTATTGCTGTTTTAACTGCTCAAGAGGCAACAATTACCAAAAAGCTGGTGTCCTACAGAGGAGGATTGGACCATATCCAAATTCAAGAAAGCAGGGGAGGGGATAATTTGCTTGCACTCTTTTATCAACAGCGTAAAGAGACTTTAATAGAAGCTATTAAAACGTTACTTGGAGACCTGTTTCAGATAGATTGTGCTACATCTCTACAGGCAGCCCAAGCATGGTATCTAGGCACAGACCTTTACAATTTATTAATACTGTGTCACTGAATTTCTCCAGGGAGCTGATTGAGATAAAATATTACCACCAGCCTCTATTGCCCCCCCCCTCCGCCATTCAAACAAAATGTTTATACTATTATTGCTGGAGGCAGATTGATGAGAACAAAGAATGCTCCAATTTAATGGATTGGTACCTGTGAAACAGCCCAGTCTGCCTTCAATTCAAACTGAGAAATTCCGTCCGTAAGTAAAAGGTAAAGACAAGATGGTACCCACTCACCTTGGTTACCAAAAGAGTAATCACTTGAAATATTTATAGGGTCTTATCTTTGCTACTGAGTGTTTAGTAATTCTTCAAATTGAGGTTTGTAAATCCCTTGAGTTCAGAATCATATCATCCCAAATTATTCTGAGTCAATGAAATAGAATAGAATAGAATAGAATAGAATTCTTTATTGGCCAAGTATGACTGGACATACAAGGGATTTGTCTTTGGTGTACAGATTCTCAGTGTACCTAAATAAAAATAAAATAGAATACATTTATCAAATGATTCTTGATAAAGATACAACAAGATACAACACTTAGTGATAGTCATAGGTTACTAAGAAGCAATCAAATTATACTAGGAAACAAATAAAACAGTATAATTTTTAAAGATACAAGCAACATGGTTATAGTCATAAATGGAAAGAGTTAGGTACTAGGAAAGAGATAGGTATTAGGAAAGAAGGGAAGAATAATAGCAATACAGTCTTATGAGATAATTTGACGATGTTATGGGTATTTTTTAGCAGAGAACTGGTACTTTAAGTCTTCTAGTAGTTCTTTTGGCGCAGTGGTGCTCTCAACTCATCTGATCTCATCTTTCCATGGGTCCCAGAATTTGGAAGGTCAGAATCCTTTTTATTTCTAAAAAATAGAAATATGTGCCTACATGGGGAAGATCCCACTGCTTTTTTAAATTTACATTACAGATAGTGTTTTGACTCTTGGATGCAATGGCAATATGATTTGTGTACATATTTTTCTACTACAGCACTATCCACCTTTGTACTGCAGTGTGCTTGACAAACATTTTGTACAAGTGAAGAGCTGTGGTGGGACAGTGGTTAGAATGCAGTATTACAAGCTAACTCACTGCTCACAGCCAGGAGTTGGATCCTGTCTGGCTCAAGGTTGATTCAGCCTTCCATCCTTCCGAGGTTGATAAAATGAGGAGCCAGATTGTTGGTGGCAATATGCTGACTATTTAAAATCACTTAGTGAATGCTGTAAAGCACTGTGAAGTGGTATATAAATTTAAGTACTATTGCTATTGCTATTCTGGATTTCTTTCTTTTTTTATTCGGTGAAATATTCTGGTGATAAAAGTGTTCTTATCATCAGGGATGTGTTTGTTCCCCACAGTTGAAGAATACTTTCAATGGGTTAAGTAATAATAACTTTCATAACCCCTTACTGTAACTGAGAGTAACAAATGATTTTATTGCACAAGCCAGATGGAAAAATAATATCTGAAGAAGAAATAGGCCAAAAATCTTTCTTGATTACATGGAAAATATGATTACTTTTTCTCCTATCCTTGGAATCCCATGTAATACTTGATTTCTTTTTATGGCAGGTTTTCCAGCTATCAAGAATAAAATAAATAATTCTCCCAGTTTAACTTTAGTTTCCATATTTCTTGTAATACCCTAGTGAACAATGCAATAGTCAAGCTTAGGGCAAACTGAAAGGCTACTCATATGAGACAACTCACCAAAGGCACAACTTCACTTTGTTTAAAAAGTAAACTTGGAAAAAAAATGTTACTATAGCCTTGCAAGCATAAGGAAAGTCTGATACTAGTTATAAAATAGAGAAAGTGAATTTCTGAAATGGTAGTTTAAGTCTCATAAAACTGAATAGATAACATCATAAGCATCATCTGAACAATAAGATTACTATATGCTTGTAGGATGGGTGTGGCTATAGAATATTTCTTCTAAATTGCACCTCCATTTCAATGAAGGAAAGAAAGGCGTAAAGTATTCTGCTATATTGAGAAGTCTCCTGATATGAGTTAAATAAATATGATTTAAATAAAAGCAGGGGTGTCCACCTTTGAGCCATGGTGGTGCAGTGGTTAGAGTGCAGTACTGCAGGCTACTTTTGCTGACAGCCAGCTGTCTGCAATTTGGCAAATCAAATCTCACCAGGCTCAAGGTTGACTCAGACTCCCATCCTTCCAAGGTGGGTAAAATGAGGACTCAAAATTATTGGGGGCAGTATGTTGACTCTGTAAACCATTGGAAAGCACTGTGAAGCGGTATATAAGTCTAAATGCTATTGCTTTGGCAACTTTAAGATTTGTGGACTTTAATTCCCAGAATTCCCTAGCCAGCCAGGCTAGTTGGGGAAGTCTGGGAATTAAAGTCCACAAATCTTAAGTTGTCAAGGTTGAACACGCTGATCTAGACCATTTGCCAATAAGTTATTGGATGCATTGTTTGTTTAGCCTATGGCATATCATACAAGGACTAGATGTGTGTGTATATGCATTTTTTAAGTATTCGATGAAACTTACCTGAGCATGTGTCTCCTGAGTCTTAATCACAATATTATTCTCTGAAGCAAAAACTATCTATTTCTTCTTTTTACTAAAACAAACAATTATAGGTTAAGCAAGTGAAAACAGACTCAAAAGAATACAAAGTAGCCAAGACTTAAAATGTTACATAAATCTGATAAAAATAATTGCTTGCAAGGTCTTTCTGAAGCATCAAATCCAGAGGTCTGTTTGGGAAAGCTAAATGACTTTTGCATACGTTCCCTTTCATTCTTTGCTCTCTAATTATTTTCTTAAGAATTCATTTTTCATGTTTGATAGATAGTAAGGGACAGATAACCTGAGATAATACTATTTACTTTCTCAAATCGTAAAATGTGCTTGTGTCAAACATTTTTTTATCAGTGTGTACATTCTTAGGACAGATTAATGTAGATAATTTAGACTCCCACATTTTGCAAATCTTTGTGCTTTGTTTCTTATCATTATTTTTTTACAACTTTCTGTCACTTTTTAGAGATTTGCTATCTAAGGAACACAAAAATGAATGAATGGCTTTTGACACAAATTCTTCACAGCTCAAAGGTCAATAGCATGGTATCAATACATGTCAGGCAAAGGAATATAAGATTTTTTTAAAAAAAACTCAAAATTGTTATCAGTTCTTGTCTTTCTTCCACTCATATCTGCCAACATACCAGGATCAAAAAGAGATTCTGTATACATTTAATAATGTGCCAAGCATAATACAACATGTATTCTGTGGGTGTGTAAAGAAACATTTTATTTTTCAAACTATAAAAGTGTTGGATTGTGGGAGCACCTTTCTTTAATCCCATACAATATGTTCTATACTGTATGCGATGCAGTTGTATACAGTACACTGCAAATATTCTATCTATATCTAATGCAATTCTATAGGCAGTACAATATAGACAATAGCAATTTGTCTATTTGGAGAATTGGAAAGTGCTAGGTTTTCCTAGTCGGGATTAGATAGCCTTTTTGAAAGTTGTGTTTAAAAGATTCAAATCCCTATTCTTCTCCTGGACTTCTTTTTTAGCTTTACCTATTTTTCTAGGGCAGAAGGAGATAAGAAAAAAAAATCACTGACATCTTTAAGTTCAGGAGTTTAGCTATGCAGTGGTGACAGAAGCTTAAAAATATAGTACAGGATGTTCACAATTTACTGTTTGTCATGCAACAGCCCTGTATCACTGCTATTAAGATTAGTAATATTAAGATAAGTGACAAAATTGCAGTATTGTATGCTTTCGTTCAGAATGCCAGTCATACACAGACCATTCTAGCCATCTATTGTCCTCCCAACCTAATTTTAATAATAATAATGTAAAAACATTCAGCGGCTATTGGTGATGCTGAGCCTTTAGCCTTTCCATCTTTTTATGATGAGGAAATTGTCTGGGTTATTTTTCTTACAGATTTCTCTATTTCTGCATTCCATAGGATTTCCCAGAGCTTATCTCTTTTTCTTATACATAAATGGAGCCATTCTGACTACATTTGGATCCACATTTCAAAAATAATTGTATTTTACCACAAAGGGATGTGGATAACGAATTTCTAGAGTGACTAAAAATCTAAGTGGTTTATTTAGAAATCTGTCATGGATTTCTTTTACATAGAAAAGCCATGATCTTCCAAAACGGATTTAGCTAGCCCGTTTTCTTCACTAGAAAAATTAAAAAAAGTCAGTGCATAAAAATCAGCTTATTTTTAGAACAGTTATATTAAAAGTGGTATAGTAAATGGACAGTTACATAAGTCATTTCGATATATCTAACAGAAATAATAGCAATAAGCTAAATGAGATATAGTTAAGTAAAATGAAATTAGGCAATTGCTAAGAAAATAAAACATTTTAGGGCTATTTACACCCCATAAAGCTTTTAGGGAATGCATTTATGCACTATGTCCAAAATCTGTAAAATAGCTGATGATTTTTCAGGGAAATTTTTTAAAAGAAATCTATTTATGATGTTATGAATTTGTAAATGCGTAAATCTCCTGGAGTTACTGAGAGTCAAGCAGAATATACATTTATATATTATTAATTACAGTAAAATGTTGATTATAGATAGATAGATAGATAGATAGATAGATAGATAGATAGATAGATCAGCACATATACAACACACACACACACACACCCACACATATATATATATATATATATATATACACACACACACACACACAGACAGACAGACAGACAGACAGACAGACAGACATACACATATTAAGATGTTTATTTGTACATGGAGGTGATTCTGAAGAGGTGACTTGTGGTTATGTAGCTTATTGTTCCGTTCTTTGATTTACCAATTGGTATCTGACTCTAAATTAATGGATTTTGCCACGTGGATAGTGTTCTTATATCATTTTACAACTAGATCACACTAAATTTAATTGAAAATGAAGAATGAGGTTTCCTACTGTTTCTGAATTCTTGATGGAAAAAAAAGATATGACTAACTTGGTAGGGAGGATGTATAGGATAACTCTTATATTCTGTTGCTGCCAAATGAATGCTGTAGCATTTGGAAGTTATTTGCTATCAGATTACTTTTGCCCTTATCCATGTTGATTTATGCATCAGCAACTGCCTGACCTATAGCTTATCCATGCTACAGTAAAGATCATGTACATCAGCTGCAGTTCAACAGATAGCTAAGGTAAAACTGTCTTACAACTAGGTATTTATAAATGAAAGCAAGTGATTTATATTATTAATGAGGCTGCTTTAGCAAGAATGCTATGGATTGTGTTCTTGCCATACCTTGGAGAGTGCAGTCAATTATAGAACTTCTTTTTCTTTTCTTAAAGCTCCTGAAAAATGTCTTTTGGATATATTTTTGAACAGGTGCTCCCTCTATATGGTGAATAGCTTCAATGAGAAACTTGCTTTTTGTCCAGAATTTTCAACCGAAATCATAGGGCGAACTGACATAGGTGTTTATGTATCTATTCATCTGCGCGGCTGCTGACAGGCAATTGCCACAGTTGGCCTGGAGTGGAGATGGGACAGATGTTGGGGATTATGAAGAAGGATTCAGAAAGGCTTTGGACCTATGTTCTTGTGGAAGTCATTAATTGTAAAGGTGCAAAGTAGGGTACCTAGAGTTCTAGAGAACAGGTTGCACTACAACCTCTATTAAATACTGTGTTTTTACAGTGTGTTTTTACATACTGTAATACTGTGTTTTTACAGTGTTTTTCCTAGTAATGTTAATTAGAAGGAAAACATACCATATTTTTTGGAGTATAAGACGCACTTTTTCCCTCAAAAAAGAGGGTGAAAATCTGGGTGCGTCTTATACACTGAATACAGCATTTTTGGCCGTATTCCTTGCCCCCTTTGCAAAAATGGCCGAGCAAAGCCTTTAGGAGGCTTCTGGAGGGCTGGGGAGGGACGGTTTTTTCTCATTTTTGCCTCCCAGTCCCTAGGAGCACTCTTAAGAGCCTCCCAAAGCCCTTTTGCTTGGCGAAAAACAACCCATTTTTGTGAGAAACAGGCCATATTTTACTCGTTCCCCCCCCCCCGAAGCTCCCAGGAGCTCTGCATGCCCTTTTTCTTTGCAAAAAACAGTCCATTTTTGTGAAAAATGGGTCATATTTTGCTCATTTTTGGCCTCTCCCCCCAGCTCCCAGGAGCACTCTTCAAGCCTACCAAAGCTCTGCATGCCCCCCCCTTTTTTGCAAAAAATGAGGCATGCAGAGGGTTTGAGAGGCCTGCAGAGTGCAAAAACTTTTATTTTAAATTTACCTCTTCAAAATCATGGTGCATCTTATACTCTGGTGCGTCTTATAGTCCCAAAAAATATGGTAAATAGTACAGCTACTAAATTTCTTCCTCCTCTTTTTCCCCCAGCCAAAGCCTACAGTTATTGATTTCTGAGAGTCACAATTGTTTCTTACATCCTGAAATGTAGCCACTTCAGCTGAAAGTTTGAGAGGTGTTCAAGGATAGAATTCTGATTGATGTAGGGACAAACCTAGGCAACTGAATTAGGTTGCTTTTAAGTCCAATATACAATGGAATGTAATATTTTTGGATGAGATTGAATATACATGCAGCAATTTGAAGGATGATTTACTCAAAATAATCAAGATGTCAGAGAGCATGCTAACTGACTTCTCTGCTGCACAAGAAAAACCTATCTGGATATTCTTCAAAATGTACTTGGAACTTAAGATAATGATGCATTATGAGAACAGCAAAGAGAATCTTAAAAGTAGAGTATTTTAGTAGAGCAAATAGAGCTGAATTAAGTTCTACTGTAGAGACGCTGTAGCTCAGTGGCTAAGATGCTAAGCTTGTTGATCAGAAAAGTTGGCAGTTCAGCGGGTCAAATCCCTAGCGTTGTGTAACCGAGTGAGCTCCCGTTACTTGTCCCAGCTTCTGCCAACCTAGCAGTTCAAAAGCATGGAAAAATGCAAGAAGAAAAATAGGGACCACTTTGGTGGGAAGGTAACAGCGTTCCGTGCACCTTTGGCGTTTAGTCATGCCAGCCACACGAGCATAGGAACGTCTTCGGCCAGCGCTGGCTTTTGGCTTTGAAATGGAGATGAGCACCGCCCCCTTGAGTCGGGAGCAACTAGCACATATGTACAAGGGAAACTTTTACCTTTACTTTAAGTTTTACTGTACATTGTTTCCATTCTTTAGAGCTTATAAAGAATATTTTCAGCTATCATGAAAGGTGGGTAACTAGCATATATTATATATTTAGGATATTTTGCAAGGGAAAACATGGCTTTTGTTGATTATATATGTTTTGTCCTCTTTTGCGCTGATATCGTTGGCTCTTGGGAACAATTAGTTCCTGCTCAAAGCTGTTCCAGGAATCTGGTACTATAATATTTCCTACACAGTCACTCTGACTATGTCCAGAACATAATAATAATAGAAGTTTTGAGAATACATATGGATAAGATATATTAAATATTGAACGTTCAAAATGTGAGATGCATGTAGATACTGCTTGTATGTCAGTTCTCATTTTCTTCCTAGCATGGTAATGGACAAATGGTCCTATGAAAAAATTTACCTTCAATAATCTTATAAATTCATCTTTGCTTAAGATCTGATAGTTCCTTATGTATTTTTATTTTCAATGGTTTTTTTAAAAATTGGCTCTTACTGTCTTGTGGTAAGATGTATGTGATTCTCTTTCAAGTCATTTGTGGTGACATTTCCCATTGTAAAATATGTGTTCAATTTTATAAGTGGAAGCAGAAAAGCATAAGATAGATTGAGGAGCCCATTTAAAAAATGACACACAAGCATTATGGCACAAAGAGATTTTTAAAACTTGTGATAGTAATTAGAGCAAAAATGTACAAGGATTAAAGGGGACAGAATATGTGAAAAAGAGATGTGTGTGACTCAATGATGGAGCACTTGCTCTCTATGCCAGAGATTTCAGCTTCAATCTATTAGTTTTCCAGTTAGGGCTGGACGCTATCTAGCAGAATGAAATTCAAGGTAGAGAAAAGTAAAGGCTTACACTTAGGCAAGAAAAACCAAAAATACACATATTGACTGAGTGAAACCAGGCTTAATAGCAGTAACTGTGAGAGGGATCTTGGAGTCTTAGTGGATAACCAGTTAAATATGAGCCAGCAGTGTGCGGCGGCAGCCAAAAAAGCTAACACAATCCTAAATTGCATTAACAGAGAGATACAATCAAGTTCAAGTGAGGTACTAATACCACTCTGTAAAACCTTAGAAAGACCACACCTAGAATATTGCATCCAGTTTTGGTCACCACACTATAAAAAAGATGTTGAGATTCTAGAAAGATGCAGAGATGAGCATCAAGGATGATTAGGGGAGTGGAGGCTAAAACATACGAAGAACGGTTGCAGGAACTAGTGAAGATAAGGACCAGGGGAGACATGATAACAGTGTTCCAATATTTGAGGGGCTGCAACAGAGAGGAGAGCATCAAGCTATTTTCCAAGACACCTGAAGGCCAGACAAGGAATAATGGATGGAAACTGATCAAGAAGACATTCAACACAGAAATAAGGAGAAATTTCCTGACAGTGGGAACAGTCAACCAATGGAACAGAAGTTGCCTTGGGAAGTTGTGGGAGTTTCATCACTGGAGGCTTTTAAGAAGAGATTGGACTGCCATTAGTCAGAAATGGTGGCTTCGGCAGGGGGTTGGACTAGATGACCTAAAAGGTCCCTTCCAACTCTAACAGAGTAAACCGCCACTGAAAT
This sequence comes from Thamnophis sirtalis, assembly GCF_051295495.1. Taxonomy (NCBI): domain Eukaryota; kingdom Metazoa; phylum Chordata; class Lepidosauria; order Squamata; family Natricidae; genus Thamnophis; species Thamnophis sirtalis. The sequence continues at coordinate 22,000,443 of NW_028261388.1, read as the reverse complement.
CCTATCAGCAGAAAAGAGTTTAATGATTTATGGAGGCAAGTAAGATTCCATCATGCTAATGTGTAGCAATCCCATTAGAAAAATATGTGTATTAATGTGTAATTCTAAGTCAACAATTTGCATTCATACTGTGGGGAAATTGGCATCTCAGAAATGGACTGGCACTTGATCCCTGTGTCTCTGTCTTATAAAGAGAAGTACATGACTAGACCCTCTATTTTCTGAGTAGAAAATAGGATATGGTTCACTTGCTGCAAATAAGCAATAATTGGATCACACGGGTGAGAGCTGGTGGCATTCTAGTGAATTGGTAAAAGCCTTGATTCATGTTTTCAAGGAGTAGCTGCAATTCAGTAATGAACCCCCTCTTAACTGATAAAATGTTCCCAGTTCAATCCGAGCTATCTTCAGAACTCTTTAGATCTCAGCTTCTATGTCTCAATGTGCCAGCAGATGCTGTCAGGTATTTTCCAGTATAGGGCCAGTATTACCCAACCTTGGCAAATTTAAGATTTGTGGACTTCAATTCCCAGAATTCCCCAGCCAACAGAGTTAAAGGCCATATATTTTAAAGTTGTTAAGGTCAAGAAACACTGGGCTCTTAATTCCACCATTCCTGCCTGTGACTAATGGAAACTGGAGGCAAAGTTTCAAGAAGGCACCGCTTTTCCCATCTGTTCTGACCCAGCTCCCTTCTGTCAGAAAACCCCACTGTGTTTAAATCAATGATTCCTTTATTAGGAGCGCCTGCAGCCCCAGCAAAAAGTTTTTCTCTCAATGCAGGCTAACAAGTCTGTCGGGGAGGGAGTTGAATAGTTGTCTGCCACATCTATTCATCTCTGCCCACTGCCTTTTATCCCAGAGCTAGGGTGGGGCTTCACTAGCAGCAGTGGCTCTTCCATCCCAAGGATCGGCCCACAGATTTCCACTGCTCTCCTCTCCTCTGCCTTCTGCACATTGGCACATCAGGCACTGGACAAATTTGTTCCTCCTCTTCTTCCTCAGCCACCTCCAGACCTGGGGGCTGTTTACTCATCATCTGAGGGTTGACGGGTGGCCCTATCTCTCTCTCTCTCTCTCTCTCTCTCTCTCTCTCTCTCTCTCTCTCTCTCTCTCTCTCTCTCTCTCTCCCTCCCTCCCTCCCTCCCTCCCTCCCTCCCTCCCTCCCCCCTCCCTCTCTGAAGGAAGCTCATAGTATTCCAAAATGTACAGGAAAAGGTCTGAAGAAAAGCACATAATTAGGACTTTCCAACTACCACACAAATCTCTGAAAAGCAGTCCATTACAGAGGCAAAGTCTAAAGATTGCTCTTGTGATATGGAAAGTATCTCTGCCCATATATGTCCATGTGTTCTCACCAAATATGCCAATCTTTTACTGACCTCGGAAGGATGGACAGCAGAGTTAGCCTGCAATACTGCATTCTAACCATTGTGCTAACATGGCTTATATATACATACACACACACACACACACACACACACACACACACACATATGTATATGTACACGTACACACACACACACATATATATATATATATGCACACACACACACACACACACACATCATACACACACACGCACCAGCAGTGGGATTCACTTACCTTCCCTACTGGTTCATAAATGCCTCATCTGCGCATGTGCATTGCCTTCTGCGCATGCGCAGTGCTTGCGCATTACAGCGGGGTGGGTGTGGGGAGCCTCCTGCAGCTGCCACTACCGGTTCACCCAAACCGGCTGAATACCACCTCCCTCACCCTTCCTCCCTCCCTCCCTCCCTCCCTCCCTCCCTCCCCCTCTCTCTCTCTCTCTCTCTCTCTCTCACACACACACACACACACACACACACACACACACACAGATAACTAGATACATAGATACATTCATACAGTATACATATACACATACAGATTTACATTAGGCTTTCTTCTGTAAATTATGAATACTTGTTTAATTTATGTTGATCTCTATGACACCAACTCAATGGAAATATGGATTTTTTTCACATTTGGCTTTGATAAGTATGGAGAAGAGTTTGTTATTTTTCTTGAAATATACAGTATTAATGTAAAGATAATTATCTGGATTATAAAAATAATATAAACATTAGTAGAATTATTTTTTAAAAAATGCATTCATTAACCAGCAAGGAAAGAAAAGTATGTAACTCATCCTAACCCTTTAATATTCTTTCTATGTTTTTTTATTGAACAATGGGTAGTTTTACTGATTAGCTAGGAGAATATGTGATTTAATTACATGGCAGAATCCAAAATACTGAAACTGATTCTACTTTTAGAATATGTTTATTTCCTGTTTGTGTAGTGTGTTCCAGCATGGAATTAGGATGTTTAATTGGGTTACCAAATTTGCCATATCACTGCTATTCCTCTAACATCACAAATAATTAAGCTCAGGAAACTGATAAATCTTTTGAAAATTACCTGGCTGTGATTCTTGTGGACCAGCTACATTTTTAAGGCTAAACATACATGAATTGTAAAATGATCCCCTCCCAGCAAAACATCCAAATAAAACTACCGTATCATATTCTAATATGAGTCTTTACCAAACTGGCATTCTCTAGATGTATCAAACTACATTAATTTTACACCAAAAATAGTTCAGACATCTGGAAAACATTAGCCTGGAGAAAGCTGGTGTAAAGCACATCAGTCTCTCAGCAATCCAGAGATCTATTTAAAATTCATACTGATTTATCCAACATATGTTCTTCCATATCAGCTCTAGGCTCTATAACTGCCTATTTTGTTAGCAGAGTTAACATTGCAATATACTTGTGAGAGCAGAAAAATGGTCAGTTTGCTGGAGAAAGAACCTCAACTGATGCAAATATTTGCTATAACCAAGCTCTGCTTTTTCTCCTAAAATGCAAGTTTTTAATATACAGAGCTATTCTGTCCTGGAATAATCTCAAGGAATATATTATCTTTATCAGTGATAAAATAAGGTGCTATTGTGAGAATCGCCATTTTACTATTTGTAATTACCATAATACCACTTTATAATGCCTTTGTAAGGCCACACTTGGAATACTGCATCCAGTTTTGGTCGCCACGATGTAAAAAAGATGTTATGACTTTAGAAAGAGTGCAGAGAAGAGCAAAGATGATTAGGGGCCTGGAGACTAAACCTTTTAAAGAACGATTGCTGGAATTGGGCATGGCTAGTCTAGTGAACAGAAGGACCAGGGGAGACATGATAGCAGTGTTCCGATATCTCAAGGCATTGCCACAAAGATGAGGGAGTCAAGTTATTCATACCCTGTACGGGTTCTGGGAAGTCGGGGGGGGGAGGTGGAGGGGGGTTGGGGGAGAGGGTGGAGGGAGGGAGGGGTATATATTAGGCTAGACAAGAATTTGGTGGTAAACTAGAATTATTTTGATATACAAGAAATTGTACTTCGATGTCTTACTGATTGAGGAATGATGAAATGTTTGCCTTAAAAGAAATAAAACTTTTGAAACAAAAAAAAAAGTTATTCTCCAAAGCACCTGAGGGGAGGACAAGAAGCAATGGGTGGAAACTAACCAAGGAGAGAAGCAACTTAGACCTGAGGAGAAATTTCCTGACAGTTAGAACAATTAATCAGTGGAACAGCTTGCCTCCAAAAGTTGTGAATTCTCTAATACTGGAAGTTTTTAAGAAGAGATTGGACAACCATTTGTCTGAAATGGTATAGGGTTATGGTTAGGGCCTGAGCAGGGGTTAGAAGAAGACCTCCAAGGTCCCCTCCAACTAGTCTAGTCCAGTCCAGTCTATAACCTGTGCTGTCTTACTAAAGATGATACACTGGGAGTATCCAATGCAAAGAAATTTCCTTATTCAAAGTCCTGTTGGCATTACCACTAAGACCTACCTTTCTTCTGTAAAACTCACAGGAGAGCTATTTTTATCTAGAATGCATCTAAAAAGTGGTCCTTTTGACATGTCTTTCAGTATCAAAGTTTAGATAATACTGTTGAATTGCTGCAGGAAAATGATGATATTAGATTTCTTCCTCCAAGGACAAAGACATTTGACTGAGGAACATCTTCAGATATCAGGATTTATGTTACAGCTTTTTTAGCAATGATCTCATCTTACTCTTTCATTGCAGTCCACCCAAAAAATGTCATGTATAATTAATGCTGTGTTTATTATTACAATTTACAGGCAGGAATGGTACTGAGATGTGGACAGTTCTGGATCGGTTTATTGCTCGTGCCCACCGCGTGCCTTGTTAAAGATGTGGCATGGAGAGCGTAAGTTATTATTTACATTCTTTTGAAAAATGTTATTTGCTTAAACTTACAATATTTCAGGGTAGTCCTAAAGCTGCTAACCCTTAATCTCAGTCCTAAATCACTTAGATGGGTACAAAGTGTTAATCAGTGCTAATGGTTCTTTGCAAATACGCAACCATTTATTTTCCTCATCTATGAAGGTACATACAACATTGTTTTTAAATGAATACAGAAGTCAAATTTCATATAGGATGGAATTTAATAATAATGAACATTTAAAGCAAAATATTATGATTTTTCCAAATGAAAATTCTTGTTTGTTTCTAACTATTCCCTGCCCTTTTGCTATTGTTTCATCTTAAATAAACAGAATGTCTTTATGATCCAAGACTTTTCTGCTTCTGCCTACAAGATATTTTATAAATATATAAAATATTTCAGCTGTTGCAGTGACATGGAGTAGTGGCAAACAAGACTTTAAATCTGTAGCTTGCGTTAAAACTCAAATGCAAGCAGTATAACCTAAAATGCTCTTAACTTTGTATTTCACTGTGATTTGAAGAATGAATGAATTTCTTGATGGATTGAGTTCCTTACCAACATTCCCAAACAAGACCAAATTTTAAATTTAAATTATTGATTGAGTATGGAACTAATTTTAGAGCCCTCTGCTATGTTTCATTCTTTATGAAGAAAATGGGAAAGGGAGCAAAATGTTATCGGGAAGAAGACAACTTTTTGTGATCTTCTTTAGGTCTTGAAGACTTAGCTATTTTCAATAGTTACTGTGGATTAAAAATAATTCTACAATGTGTTCTGATGGAAATCAATGAATTCATATCATATAACTTTGTAGCATGCAACAGGAGAAAGTCCAAATAACATTGTTTTTCTATAGCAGGGGCATCAAACTCAAGGCCTGGGGGCCAGATCTGGCTTGTGGGGTACTTAGATCTGGCCCTGGATCTGGCCCACGGTGCCTCTGCCAGTGACAATGGAGCTTGTGAGAGATGTGTGCAGCCCTCTTGAGCTTTGTTTTCACTGGCAGAGGATTCCAGGAGGCCATTGCAGCCAAAAATGGAGCTCGCTAGGGCTGCGGGTGACCCTCCCAAGCACCATTTATGCTGGCAGAGGCTTGCAGGAAGCTGCCACAGACAAAACCAGAGTTCAGGAGCCCATTTTTCGCTGGCAGAGTTCTCAGGCTACCACAGGCACCCCTGACATGAGTGACGTCAAGCTGACCACGTCCACCCCCCACAGCCCCCTGAGGTCAAACACAACCCTGATGCAGTCCTCAATGAAATTGAGTTTGACACCTCCTGTTCTATAGGAAAACAAAATCTGCATTAGAAGATTGTTGTTCTTTTAACTACCTAAAAAGCAGAAGGTGGATAAGAAGTTTATTTCATCTTCTTTTAACTTTTAAATAACCCAATACCTATAATGGGGCTTGCAAATTGGAGACCTTTTTACATTTATTGAATGGTCATGGAATCGTGTACACGTTTCTGTCCATTGCAGGAAGTGCTGAAGAAAGGAGAAGCTAAATGTCTACGGAGATTCTCAGTCATCCAGGTCACAGTTGTCCCAAATATGCGTTTTTTTCAAGAGGCAACTGGACTTCCTTGTTTTTCTTTGAAGATGTTTCGCTTCTCATCCAAGAAGATTCTTCAGCTCTAACTGGATGGTGGGGAATGGAAGGATTTATACTTTTTGCAGACAGCTGGTCAGTTGCATTTTTGGGGAGTCGATGGCCTCAATTATTCCATTCTCCACCATCCAGTCAGAGCTTCTCAGATGGGATGCAAAAAGTCTTCAAAGAAAAACAAGAAAGTTCAGTTGCATCTTGTAAAAACACATTTGGAACGAAGGAAGAAGCTGATTGCAAAAGCTCATTCTGACAGGCTTTTCAAAAACAATTTTTAAACAAACAAGCAAACAAACTGGAAGAGATTTCTTTGCAGTTTAATTGTTAAAGGCGCAAATCTCTCTGGCGTGTCAATTATATCAAGTATATCTGGGGGGGAGTTGTTTCCTAAAAAAATGTTAGAAAAATGTTCTGGACAAAATATCTATCTCCAGAAGAAACACATAAACACCATCTTTTCCCTCTCATCTGTATTAAGATGATATTAAGCTTTTGAAAATATAAAAAAAAGAATAATCATATTTCACTGGCAACATTTCAGTCATATTTCACTGACCATGTAAAAAATATATGCATCATATGGGTGAGACTGTATTGCATTGCTTTTATACTGTAAAATATTTCAATAACCTATTCTAGGGGTGTCAAACTGGCGGTCTGCGGGACAGATGCGTCACATGCAGGCCACACCCACCCCAGCTCCACGAAGGGGGGAAACTTTGTGATACGGCCCGTGACGGCGCAAGTTTGACACCCGTGACCTATTCCATCAGTTACATCCATGATAGTATCAAAATCTAAAGTAGGTTTTGCAGCCGCTGCAAAAATACTATTATTTTTTTCTGGTTACCCTCAAAATAAAAGGAAACCATTCAATTAAATGTGAGAAAATGAAGTGGAATATCAAGATCTCTCTCTCTCTTTCTCACTCCATCTCCCTCTCTCTTCTACTACTATATCTGGACCCCAAAACACTGAGAACAAGTAAATGAAAACAAGGAAGTACCGAGACTGCCTTGCTATCCTCCAGAGGATTTCTAGATTTTTCACTGTACATATATTATCTGAGTATATAGTATGTGTCTGCATATGCCTGTGTCTGTGGATGTGTGTGAGAATGATTTGTGCCCATTATATGCTTAATTTAGTCAACCACTAATCTGAACAAATCTCTCAGTGATGTATCTGGTGGCACACCATCATTCTAACTGGAGCAAATATTACTAAATTTGATTCTCAAAAGTATGCATTTGAGATTTCTAAAACTGTTTAATTGCCTGGATAATATGATATTCATTCAGCTTCCAAATTCCAGACTGTCCTATGTAACAGCAAACTATATATTATCTAAAGAGCTGAGAAGCAGAGCACATAGATAATATCATACTATGGTCTTATTTCAAATTGAATAATATGGCTGCTGAAATCCAGGGCCTTTCATCAGTAAATCAATTGGAGAGAGGGGAGAAAAGAGTAATAGATGTTCCTCTATTTTTCCTACTTATATCAGTCCTGTACATATCATCAATAAGATTGCAATGCATTTCAGTCGGAATTCAAGATTGGAGTCCCTAATCACTCTTTTGGATGACAAGGAGAGGAACTGGAGTGGGGAGTGCAGCCCTCCTATCCTACTTGATCTATAAATTCAATCATTGTGTCTCTTTTGATCACCTCTCGGTGAAGGCATTGTTTTGCGGTAGTTGTCCTCCTTCCTCTGGATACAGCTTCAGTCAGTGAGTTGGGTTTTTGAACTCTACAGCCTTACATTATGACATACCCCAGGGCTCTATTTTCTCATTTCCACTTAGCAGTTACATAAACCAATGGAAGGGATTATCTGCCAGCATGGCATATAATATCAATTGTATGTGGATAATATTTTGGTGTACATTCTGGCCATCTAAGCCAAATGATGCTGTTGAGATGCCATTCTATGGAACGGGTGAATTTCTCTGTGGAGGAACAGACTCGATCTCAGCAAGATGGAGTGGTTGTGATTTGAAAGCTGAGACCAGTGATAGCTCTTCTTTGACTCTGGATAGTGTTGTGTTCTTTCAAATTAAACTATTTCACAACTTGTAGCTCGTCCTGGGCTCATGGCTCTTATGGAGCAGGTGGTTAGAAGGTTTTTGCACAATTCCTATACATTACTTCAATGGTAGCAATTTTGGGACCAAGAAGTGCTACTCATGCCTTGGGCCATGCCTCATTTGGCCTATGGCACTCTATGTGGGTCCACCCTTGAAGATCATCCAGAAAGTACAGCTGATCCACAATGTAATGGCTCATGGAATTTAAGAGTACTTCTCAGTTTCCCTGGAGAAAAATCAAAACTATAAGAGCTGCACTAGTTGCCAGTTGACTTCTGGGTGTAATTTAAGGTCCTGGATGTCATTTTTAAAGCAATACATAGCTCAAGATTTCCATCTCCCAGGAGACTCTATCTGTCAAATACATTGTAGCAGAGATGGCGTCCTTCAAGTTCCAACTTTGAGGGTTATCTTCATGAGCCATGACAATGCATTCATCCAATAGGACATTTAAAATGAATTTAAAAACCCTCAACTTTCTTTAAGTGTGCTTCTAAAAATTATTGGATTTTAGAAATTACTTTTTGTGTACTAGAAGAGACCACATAAAGAATGGAACAGATTAGTATTTTATTTGTATGAATATTTCTTATATTTCTGTACACTTATGGCTCCAACGCTCAAGGCTAACTCAACCACATATGTATTCTTGAAAAGATATTCCTCTTTTTTGGCTGAAATTCAGTTGTACTTAGCATCGTCTGAAAGATCCAAGACAACGCACAGCCCATTGGCCAGCCTAGCCATTCCTGCTGTCTGACCTTGAACAGGAAATCTGACTCTCATGTAGTCAATGAAAGTTGATGTGTTAGTTTCTTTGTTTTGTGTCTTTCTCCTACGATGCAGGGCCAAGCATACTTACCGTAAAACTTTGCTGGAGCAGGTTCAAGAGTTGGAAGCTAAATCCAAAGAGCTGAGGAAATCTATGCTGCGTGATAGCAATGGAAAGAGGTGGGATCAAGTCCATCTTAACTGGAAGCATGCCAGATCCATTTTTTCCCTCCTTCTGCCTCTTCATTATTTTTGCCATGCATTGCAATGTAATGGTTACCTTCCGAAGAGCAATGTTATTCATTTACATTTTTTTTTCAAAAAGCTTCCATCTTTCACTGCTCCATCCCTTATCTGTTGATACAGGAGGCCAAATGCGAGGCTCCCTATGTAGTTTTTTGCATGATAGCTTGTAATATTTTTGTTAGATGTGCTGCCAATCTGAAGTTTTATTTCAACTTGCTTCTTTTTAAAAAAAATATGTTGGTTTGGCTCGTTGTGTTGTGGTTCTGAATAAAAATATATTAAGACCATATTAAAAATCAGAGCAGATCTATCTTTTCAGAACGTTTTACTGCTACTACCCCACTTAAAATGAATCAGTCCTTTGTTGAAGTAAGCTATAGACTTTATTACTGGATAATGGAGAACTTTGCATTAGTATTTGATCTCTAGTTTATGGATAAGAAAGTATCAACACTCATTCAAAATCTCCAGGATCTGAAAAGCTATTTTAATCTTATTCAGTGACTAGCTGGATACTCATGCTCCGCTATGAAACTATGTGATCAGGCTTGATAAAGCAACGCTTATAGCTTGAAAATTAATGAGTACTTACAATCGGCCTCTCCTCTCCCCTTCTCTCCCTCACACTTGCCCCAAAGAAGCTTCTCTCCTCTCCTATGCCCCTTCTCTTCCTCAGACTGGCCCTATTGATCCTTTCCTATTCCCTTCTCTCCCTCAGCCTTGGCCCACACAGGCTCCTCCTATCTTATCCCCTGCTTTCCCTCAGTCTAACTCCTTAGTATCAGAGTGTTTTTTAGGTGGGGAGGGGGAGTGGAATGTCTAACTGCCACCCCACAGGACAGATAAGTGACACACTGGCCACACCCACACCTAAGTGGCAGTTGGAACAAAGTTCTTTTCAGGTGGGAAGGGGATGTGGAATGTCTAACTCCTTAGCATCAGAGAATGTTAATAATAATATAAGAAACAGTAATGATCTGATGGTCATTTCAAAAAAATCCTTTTCTCAGCGAGCACCTAGACGGTAAGAGGAACATACGTGCCAAATTTCAAGTTTGTAGGCTTTACGGTTGAAAACAGTTTAGAGACAAGAGTGGCTGTTACTGAAACAAAAGTCAAAAGTTTAGTTGACTTTAGTTGACATTCAAAAGTTTTGAATTCAAAATAACCTCTGAATATATTAAAATAAATTTATTTATTTTGTCCCATTGACGGTTTCAGATATTACCCAACAGAATATAGGCTTGTCCAACATATTATTCAAGCATACCAGTGTCCTTTTCAGTAGTACAAGAATTTATTTCCATACTTCAGACCATGATAGGTTCAGCTTACGCTATCTTTCAGCATGTACAAATTTCACTTTTAAACTATTAACAGAGTTCTCCTCTGGATGATAACTTAAGTGCTTCTGAATTGTCACTTGATCCTCTAGAAACTAGAGCTAATGCATATGCTATGTGGAGATCTTTTTTTTTATCTGATGTGAAAGACATTGAAGAGAGTTTTGTCCAGCCCACCCCCTCCCTGCTCCCCTTTCTTTGAGCTTCAGAGGGTTTCAGTTCGCCCTTTTTATAAGGCAATTGTGCTTCAGCAAATGGGAAAGTGTCACAAGTTCAGAAAGGTTTTGTAACTCATACTTGTGTTCTCCAAACAATATGGCTCTGTGTGATGTGTGGAGGAATGTTCACAATAATTAAGCATGATTTTAACAAACTCTCTCAAATACCAATACAAGTAGAAGGAGGCTTTGGAGAGAAACTTCAGCCTCATAGGATTGCCAGGATCAGTTTTGGGCAAAGCTCATGTATTTCTGGTAAAGTAATTGCCACATCGTGACTGCTGTTGAAGCAGGTGGACAAATAAATCTATAATTCTATTTCGTTCAATAGCGCTGTGAAATCACAGGACTTTTGCTAAAATAAATAAAAGTGTCCAAGATCTAGGTTGTGTTGGGTTTTTCTTTTTTTTTTACTCAATTGTGTGTAATGTCACTGAATTGCTTAGATTTCTGTCATTGTTGGAAAAGAGCCACAGTCCTAAAATAGCCCAAACAAGTCTGGTGTCAACTTTTCAAATTAACAGGCTTTATTAAAAGCCGTAAGCTTTTGTGAAGTAGAGTTCAAGGCATAAGATGTGTGGGGTAGATTTATGTACTTGGTTAGATCTGCCTTCCCCAACCTGATGATCTCTAGTTATAAATTGGAATAGAGTTCCTATTTTTATATATAGCCTATTGAACACATCAGAAATAATCCCCCCTCCTCCACCCGTTGAAGAAAGCTGGCCTAGGCAATCATTTCTAAATTAAAAGAATAAATTTCTTTCTCTTTTTTTATCTTGAAATGCTTCTTTGTATTTCTGGACACTTTGTATACTTTTTAACCGGTGGATTTATCCCATAAACATTAGGACATTACCTGGTTGGTTTTTGCAATCACATTGATTATAGGTAGTTGCAGTTATGACTTGTAAGAATTTATTTTCTTCTAAACATAGCCTGTTATACTTGAAAAACAGAAGTCAGGATCTAGGACAGCCGCTTTGTGTATTTGGTTCCAGTCTCTAATCCTTCTTCTGATGTGATGCAGATGACTCCTATTTTTTAAAAATCCTTCCGATTATCAGCTGTTAAAAGAAAAGGAGTGAAGTGAAGACTAATTTGAGGTCTCTTTGCTCCCTCTATTCCAGCTATTTAAAAACAGGCCTGCATTTTTGGTTCCAGCTGTTCTACATGCTCTTTGGGGAGCCTCATCTTAGTTTATCAAACACTCTGATGATCATCACCTGGATGGTTGTGTGTGCATCTGGAAATGTGTTCAACGTTGTGCATAAACATGTCTGTGGGTGCGATTGGCTTTCCTCTGTCTTGTTGACTTACTGTTTTGGCATTCTATAAATTACGCTGCCGTGTTCTGCTCCATTCCAAGAGAGTGTGCTTTCTTGGCCATTTGTTTTATTGTGTTCCCTTTCCAATCTCTTTCCTCTGAATTCCTTTTTTTTTTAATTGGCTCCCCTCATTCTTAGTAGGCTTGTAAGCAGACAATATAAGGAATCCCTGCCAGCCCTTTGGCCCATTCCTCTCTCTCCCCCCCCCAAGGACTCCCCCTCCTCTCTTCCTCCACTCTGCATTTGTTTTTTCTCCTCCTTAATTGCACCCAGGTTTCCTGGGTGGTCCATCTGCAAACTAGATAATGGTGGAGTATCTCAGCCTGCCTGAAGTTGATGTGTCATGCTTTTGATGAGGCCTCTTGAGTGCCTTCTGAGAACCATTCTCCCCACCCCCCCTTCTCACTTTGTGTCCTGGTTTTTTCACACCTGCTTGTCTTTCAGAAATCAGGCATTTGGAAAAGCAGTGCACTGGGAATTTTCTAATAGTGCAATCTAAGGATAGATCGGGATATATATATATATATATTTTTTTTAAAGATGTTATTTCCATTCTTTCCACTCACCTCTGTTTGAGGCCCCTGCTGGTAATTACACTGTTTTGATTTAACATGAACTCATCCAAGAAGGTGTATCTAATTATGGCCAAAACCCTAGGAAACTATAAAATGTCAAAAATGTAACATGTTTATAGGTATATAATAATCTTCTTGTAATTTTAGAACAAATGGCTGTAATTTAGATTGAAATACAATAATGTAATATTTTACCATGATGGGAAAGACTAAGATTTGGCAAGTTGTTGGTCACCTGCTCTCTTTGTCCTCCGGGGATTACCTGTTGTGGGCTGCTTCAAAGTCCTTGTCCCCATTGTGGGTGTGGGAGTTTTTAATATTTAATCTGGCTTTGGATACTACAGCCTTCATAAATAAAGATTTGTCCATTAACATCCCTGCAACTGTTCGCTGTAAAGTAAGACAAATTACATGAAATAACAATTGATTTACTTATCAAAAATTGAGTTTCGGCGTTTGTAGTTGTACATGTCCTCCCAATTTCTTCATTATATAAATGTTTTTTCTACTGGGAGTCATTCTTGCAGAATATTCCAAGAGATCTCTTCCCATCCCCATGCCCCCAAAATCTGGATTATAAAGAGATTTATCATCAAGATCTGGTTTTCTTGTTCCATGCTTTTTCTTTTCTTAAAATATAGGTAAAAGTTCCCCCACACATGCATGCTAGTCGTTTCAGGCTCTAGGGGGTGGTATTCATCTCCATTTCCAAGCCGAAGAGCCTGTTCTTTCCAAAGACATCTCCATGGTCATGTGACCAGCATGACTAAATGACAAAGGTGCACGGAATGCTGTTTCCTTCGTACCAAAGGTGGTCCCTATTTTTCTACTTGCATTTTTATGTGCATTCGAACTGCTAGGTTGGCAGAGGCTGGGACACCTAATGGGAGCTCACTCAGTTAAGTGGCTCTTGGGATTCAAACTCCCAAACTGCCGACCTTCTGATCGACAAGCTCAGCATCTTAGCTGCTGAGCCACTGCATTCCTTCTTAAAATATAGTCTCCTTCGTTTAAAAATACCAGAAAATAAGATATCACATTCAAAAGGTCTATAGAAATAACTTGCAGTGCCACAATCCCATCTAAATCAATAGGATCCTGACTTTCAGTGTGGAAAACTCTGTTACGTTGCAGACGTCAGTACCAAAGAGGAGTCTTTGGTACTTCAATGCCTGCTATTAGATATTTCTGAAAGTAGAAATGTCAGTAGAAATACTGAGAAGTACATGATTAGTTTAATTGATTTTCTGAGGTAGACTTAAATTGGCTGTTCTGGTGCCACCAAATCACGTTATCATGTTTTAAAGATGGATATGTGGTGATAAGATTCAAGATCATAACACCTCACTATGGTACAGTATAGAATTTTGAATACAAGAACAGTAGTTATTGTGTAAATCTATACAGATATTTTATTTAAGCAACTCTCCAGCCATGTTTAGAAATGACCTGCTCAATAAAAAGAACATCTTAGACAAAATTGCTCATACTTTCCCATTATCAGGAATTAACTCAGAACATAACTGAGAGAGTCGGAGAGCACCATTCCCCTAAACATGAGGTTAGCTTCAGCATTGTTAGTCCTCTATAAACAACTTGAGATGGAGCTTTTCTAAAGTTTTTTTTTAATTACATGGGAAGCTGATAGTGTTTTTATTGCTCTGATTAAGTTATTGGTTTTAATGTATTATATTTATTATACCCTGCATGTTTTATTTCCATGTTTATAATTATGCTTTCTTTACACTGCCAAGAGTTGTGTGATTGTGGTGGTCTAGAAAGCTAATAACTAAATAAATAATGCAGGAATGTAGATTTAAAAATAAAGATTGCAAAAGTTATGCAGAGTTAAGGCAGCTGTGTAAGCATGCATATTTTTAAAAAAACAGCCTTAAAAAAACACCTATGGATTTTCTTGCTTAGCAATTCCTCTTGCCCATTTCAACTTGAGATCAAAAGGGGAAGTGAGGGAGTTCTGTGATTTTAAAATCACTCCCATTGATAGGAATTACAATATACATCACTGAGTAGCATGAGGAAATCATGGTCATCACAGCAACCATTGTGAGAATAGTATATGATTAAAGAGAAATAATGAGGGCAAAACAGTTGGCTGAGAGACTCTTTTTGCTATGCAAATGAACCAGGCAATACATTACAGGACAACACTCATAATACTGGCCCTGAAAATATCTCAAACACTTCCTGTTCACTGCATACTTTAAAGCAAACTTGAGAAAACCCTAGACTAAATGCAGAGTCCTCTTTTGTCATCTAATCTTGGTTTTCTCTCCAACTTTTGTCCTGACCAGATGGCCACTTCTGCAACTGCTAAACTGCCCTATAAGAGCCTTCTTGGAACATTTGCAAAAAAAAAAAGATTTCTCTGGCTCTACGGAGCTTGGTTAAGTAAGGAGCCTGTTTTATGAGCGATGATAGGCTGTGTTCAGGTGATACAATTACCCGGAGTTCAAAGTAGCTGCCAACAATCTCAGGGTCTGAACAGTCATATTAAGGGCTGTATTATAACATCAGCAACTGCCTCAGTGGCAGTAATGGGGGAGAGGGTATGGAAACAAAGGAGAAATGGATGTGTCTCGTTTTTCATTAACATTTGGCAAAAGGAGCTAATGACTAATGGAAGTGAAGATGCTTAACCTGTTCCCTCTCCTTCACAGGTGATTTTGTGTTTCAGTAATCTGAAGGGGGAGCCAGTGGCTCAGTGACTAAGATGCTGAACTTGTCGATCAGAAGGTCGGCAGTTCAGCGGTTCGAATCCCTAGTGCCGCGTAATGGAGTGAGCTCCCGTTATTTGCCCCAGCTTCTGCCAAACTAGCAGTTCGAAAGCATGTAAAAATACAAGTAGAAAAATAGGGACCACCTTTGATGGGAAGATAACAGCGTTCCGTGAGTCTTGGGCATTTAGTCATGCGTGCCACATGACCACGGAGACATCTCCAGGAGGGCTGGATCTTCAGCTTTGAAATGGAGATGAGCACCACCCCCAAGAGTCGAGAACAACTAGCACATATGTGTGAGGGGAACCTTTTACCTTTGTAATCTGAATTATGTTTGAATGGAGAGGATATGTACATATGCAACCTTTGAACCCTTTTCTGGATCACTTTGGGTTCTCAAGGCTAAAATAATTACCTGTGATCTGTTGCAGATGTTTTAATGAAGCTCAGTAGATCTGAATTTGATAAAGGCTGTGTGGAAGAACATGGGACTATTCCCTGTACTTAAACTCCATGATGAAGTAAAAGTGGAATGTTCCAAACTGCAACTGATAAGGAAAGAATTGGGGGGGGGGGCACCACAGTTGCTCTAAATTTCAGTTATTTTCTCTGGCTGAAACAACATTTAACTTCACAGCCAAAAGGTTCAGCTACTCTAGCTGCCACTTTGATTTTAATCAGGCGTAACAAACCAGATCTTTCCTCATTCATGATTCAAAGCCTGAGATCCTTTTAGTCTCCAGACTGAACCTGACTGACAAGAAGCAAAGTTGTGCCTGGTTTGTTGCTGTTTTTTTTTTCCTTTTTGCATTTCTCATTATTTCTAATTTGATACAAAGAGGGGTATAACCAGCCTTGGAAGCTCTACTACTTATCTCCTCTTTATTTCGACAGGATACGGGAATATCTAGTCCCTAAAAGAGAAGCCCCTGTCCCTCCTCCCACATAGGTATCCCTGCTGACATACTTTGGTACTCTAGGTGGCTTCCCAGTGATACAAACATTCTCAGTGCAATAGTCTTAGTTCAAGGAGGAAAGGAAACCCAGACTCAAGCCCCGTGATGGCAAACCTATGGCACTTGTGCCATAGGTGGCACGCAGAGCCCTCTCTGCAGGCACGCGAGCCGTTGCCCCAGCTTAGCTCCACTGCACATGCGCGCACACCTCCCACTGGACATCTGATTTTTGGGTCTCTGCCGCACATGCCTGGGGGGTGTAGTACATGTGGGAGACGTGCACATGCATGCATGGTAAAGCGGGGATTGCACGCACATGCGTGGGGGGGCGGAACTTGGGGGTGGCGCTTTCCTCTCCCATGGTCCATTTTTGGTCCCAGGAGGCTGCAGGGAGGCCTACTAGGCCCAAAATGGGGCATGGGGGGTCCCACACACATGCGCAGAGGTGGGGGAAGTGTGGGGGTCCCGTGCACCTGTGCAGAGGGCGCGGGGTGCATGCGTATTTTCGGCACACAATGACAAAAAGGTTAGCCATCACTGCTCTAGCCATTAAATTAAAATTTACATCCACATAAGAAGATTTTGATCACAACTGAGTTATATGCTCAAAAGCAGTTTGGTTTAGAGCAGTATGTCTCAATCTTGGCAAGTTTAAGATGTGTGAGCAGCATTAGCCTAAATTTACTTTGGTCCTTTACAGTTGAATAAATGGAATAAACAGGGCCCAGTATAAAACAAAGGGTTTACAAATAGTCCCATCTCATTACTGTTAAGCCAGGGTCCTAGATCTAATCCAGAGGTAGATTTTCTTTTGTTTACTTTAAAGATCTGGCAACTTCACAAAAGAAAAGTTGACACGCACTTCATCCTGGTATTTAAATGAAAACACCCCTTAAACAGCAGGTACTAATAACAGTTTGAGGCAATTAAGCAAACCACAAAACCCATGAATTTTCCCTAGAGGCAACTATTTTTAAAAGTATTTTTTTAATAGGCGATAGTGAGAATATGAAGTGCCATCTCTATATTCGTTTCCTAAATTTGTATTGGAAAACTTTACTTCCTGCCGCAGTTATTAACTATGAACAAAAATGAAAGCCTGTCTCTCTGTGCCGCCTAAGGTTGCATTCCTGTCTATGTATATAACTTGCATTGAAAATAGAAAAACACCCTTTTTAGTAGAGATCGATAGGATTTATCGATTGCTTGACATTCAGAAGGAAGTTATTGCATGCGTATACATGTATCTGGGTCCATAAATATCTGCGTCCACCCATAATGAGCATATGTGTGCAGAGAGCCAATTGGTTTTGTGCCATCATTTTTGGCTCCTAATGATGACATAGATATTCTCCCTTGATTGCTAGAAAGAGGTAATAAAGATAAAACAATTGTTAAAAAGAACTGGAGGGAGAATGCCATGCATTTTGAAATGAGCATATACTCATTTCAATGAACAATCTGTGTATTTAGTAGAGAATATCAATTATTTCATGGCATAGCAGTCTTTAAAAACAAATGTTTTACAAAGGAAATTTTTCCTGCCTATCCCAACATTTCCCTTTTCTTTTTGGCTTAATAGTGAATATCTCTATCTTTTTCTGAGTTAAGGTCCCCAGGCTGCTGCTGGCCCATTTCTTTCCTCCAGCTTCTGAAATTCAAAACACATTTACTTGAAAGCAGTTCCTGCTAAAAAGAATAAGAAAGAAGCAATTAGCCACATAAGAAATCAGCAGTGATCCTGCTCATTTGGATAAGGTTTGCCTAAGAGAAGTCTTCTGTACTTTATAAGTGACCCCAGTTTTTAAAAGTTATCTACAAATACCCAGCTAGCATTGCTCTGCAAAATTGTGGTTCTTGTTTTTGTGCTGGAAAAGTGATGGAGAAGAATCAGCAGGAATGTTTTAGAGACCTGAACGGATGGAGGCCCGCAGTGTCTATAATAGTATGTGTGTCTGCTTGCCTGTTCATTTGTCCGTCCGTCCATCCATCCTTCTACATCTATCCACCTTAAGACTTTTGCCCCATTTTTATCATCAGCCAATTAGTGAACCCTGGAGGATATTCTGGGTCAAGCTACAGCAAGTGCCTTGAATCCTCATTAACACTAATTAGCACTTGGTAGGTTAATTGGTGGTGAATCTCATCTTTTTTTAATTACTCCAACAAATAGGCAGTGGGACCCTGTGGTCAGGATTGAATTATTCTGTTTGTTTTGATGCTCTTCCTCTGAATGTGTCAAGACAGATGTTGCTTGCCCAGGCATAGGGATCCTTGGCTTTGGGGGAAGGAAAGGAATGGGCCTATAAAACAAAACAAAAAATATTTTACAGCTGTTAATTGGGAACTTGGGTGATGCTCTGGAATTATTATTCCCACACCACTCTCTTTCCTTGATGAGACTGAAAGGATTCATCATCTGGGCATAGAAAATCATTATTAAAAGTGAAATTTCTTTTTGCCTCTTTGGGACTCCATTATATTTCATAAGCCATAGAAACAAAGATAAGCATTTCCTTGAGCCAGATTTATTTCTTAGTGGATTATCAGAACATGTCCATGTAGTTTTATGGCCAGTAATACCGAAGTGGTGCTATGGCATTCTTCCAAGATTTTTTTTTTACAATTTTTTTAAAAAAATGCTAAGGGCTAAATGCTGCCCAATATCCACACAGAAAATTGCAATTTTCAGAAATATTTTGTAGACAAGGAAGATGTTTTCCAGATTGTTTTAAAGCTCTTTGACCCTCCTGATTTTTTTTTTTTTTTTTAGAAATCCTGTAATTCTGTTCTCTTCTTTGTGTAAAAACTAGTTTGGAGTTGAGGTTTGTCATGTGGAAAAAAATAGCAACATGTACTAGAAGTTAAGAGTGGCTCAGTGATTAAAATGCTGAGCTTGTCGATCAGAAGGTCGGCAGTTCAGTGGTTCGAATCCCTAGTGCTGCGTAATGGAGTGAGCTCCCGTTACTTGTCCCAGCTTCTGCCAACCTGACAGTTTGAAAGCACATTAAAAAATGCAAGTAGAAAAATAGGGGCCACTTTGGTGGGAAGGTAACAGCGCTCCGTGCGCCTTCTCCATTTAATTATGCCGGCCACATGACCACGGAGACATCTTCGGACAGCGCTGGCTCTTTGGCTTAGAAACGGAGATGAGCACCACCCCTTAGAGCCGGAAACGACTAGCAAGCATGTGCAGGGAACTTTTACCTTTACCTTACTAGAAGTTATCTTGAGGACCTTTGATGGATCAAGTGACTTTTGTGTCATTTTTTTGAGATTTGACTGGATATTGTGTATCCGTTCAGTAAGGCTTTATGAATCATTGTCCACAAGCTGTCCATTATTCACCATTTTCCATGATGCCCAAGGGGAAGACACTTGTATAACTTGCACAGGAATATACTGTTGTATAATTTGGTGACTGATTTAGTGGCAAGAAGGGGACTTTAAATGCTGTTTTTTTATACTGTGCTCCTGCAAGTCATATTTATTCTTCCATGCTTTATGCAGGTTTCTGGGCTTATGATCTTTCTTATTTGTGAGAAAACTGCAGATACAGTTTACATAGTATACTGTGGACTTCTTAATGAATTCGTTGGTTTTTCTACTGGAAAAAAAATGCTATGGATTTAGTCCGGACCATTTTCTTGACATGAATTGTTTAGAGTACTTCTCTATTGTGTTTATTGTTAGTTTAATGGAGAAAGAAAATTATACATTTGAATTAAGAAGGAAACAGAAGAGCAGAGTTATCCTGTATTTGACCAAATTTGGATTAATCCAGCATCCTCTTTCCCATAGGACTTATGAAATGGATACAAATACTAGTTTTGTCACTCTCAATGAACGTGTCAATGTCCTTTTAAAACCATCCAGAATGGGATCTACCATTACATCTTCTATAACTGTTTTTTCTGTCTACATTGATTCTCCCACTATCAAACTTCACTTGGTGACCACAGGTTTTAATTCAGTGAGATACTGAAGGAACTTTCCCCCACATGACCCATAATATGTATTAAAGAAAATCTTTTTCTCATGGGAACCCTAATCTTTTGGGACCTATTTTCCCCCCTATGGGCGTATTTTCAGACAGACCTCTGGAGTATATCTTCCTTGTTTCATTTTCCAAAGTGTCTCTGAATTCAGCAGAATCCTTTGCAAGTTTTCTTTCCAGTTCAGAATTGCTGCTTTTGTTAAGAAGCATAAAAACGTAGCTTTTCTTTGATCAGTGTGGTTTCAACTTGCATGTACAGTGTAAGCGCCAGACCTATAAGCATATCTTGCTATTCCTATCCAATGAGTTTGCATTTGTGTTTGATCTGACTGAATGTGCCCATACATGAAGTGAAAAGCAAACAAAGAAATCCATTTCTTGTAATCAGCGCAGGGGTGGGCTGCTACGGGAGAACCCGTAGCTAACATTATGGCCAGTTCAGAGAACTCCAAATCCCACCCCTGGCTGGCCACACCCCACCTACCCCACCCCTCCCAGGACTCTCCACGTGGCCTGTTTTGGATGTGAGGTAAGTGCAGGACTCACATAGAGGCTGGGGAGGGGGGAAAATGGGGTCCCTGAAGTTCCGTTTCCGGCCTCAGGAGGGCGTCTGGAGCCTGGGGGAGGCAGTTTTCCCCCTCCCAGAGGCTCAAGGAAGGCTCCGGAGCCTGGAGAAGGTGAAAACAGAGGCCCCATTGTGGTGCAGGAGGCCAACTAGGCCATGCCCACCATGGCCACACCCACCCAGAAACCAGGCAGAGAACCCGTTGGTGAAGTTTTTGAAGCTCACTCCTGAATCAGCGTCATTATCATCATCATCATCATCACTATATCCAAGATGAGTAGATCTGATCAGGACCAAATACAAGTATAACAGATATATTAACATGTTTTATATTACTTTGTGTTGCCCTTTCCCTTTGCCGTAGCCTTGACACCATAGCAGATGGCCAAAAGCATGCAATGCACTCTTCTGGAACCTTACTGTTAATCTGAAACACTAAATCTGTATGCCCACATACTGAGAGGACATTGGAATTCATTAAGTTCTTGTTTATTCTAAAAATGTATTAGAAGAATGGAGACAAGAAGTTCTGCTCTGTCACAATGGATTCCACTTTTTTTGAAGGGAGTACTTCATAATCTACCGCTGGAGGCTGACTTGACTTGATCTTTTGTCTTGCAGCATGAATGAACGTGACCATTTGTTAAAAAGGTTGGGCAGAAAGACCCCTCCATGCCTCTTCCGTGCTCATTCTGTCCAGCAAGGAGTGCCCCGTAAGTATTATACCGCGTATAGAAGGTCTCAGTTCTGAAAATACCACAGGAGTAAAAGTCTGGCTGGAGCTTGCATGTAAAACCTCTGTAGAAATAAAGTACACACAAGCAATACATTGCACTTTATGTACAATGCTTTGTGTAACTTTGCAAAACAAAGATTAGATTCCAAGCGGACCTTGACCAAAAAAATAACATACAATTGGAACTGGAATCAGTGTCTGTGTTTTCCAAAGTTTTACGTAGACTTCAGTGACTGCAAAATATTTTTACTTTCCATGGCCCACTCTCTCCAGAATCTCTTTATTAGGAGAAACATATCAGAATGAAACTATTTCTTTAAACTATGATTGCATTTGTAAGCTATTGCTAGTGAAGAATAACACATCTGAAGGGGTTTTAAATGAAGCCTTTGTATTTCAGAATTACCCCCTTTTTTTTTACAATTTTCAGATATGGGTAGTAATTTTTTTCCAAACTGGCATTCTCATTGCATTATAGTTCCGGTACTAACTATAATTTCCTTAGCATTAATTAATATACATCTTTTAATTTTTTCCAAATATACAACTGTCCCCATTATATTACTTAGATTGGCTGGGGATCCATGGCTATTGGAAAAACTCAGAAAACAACTGCAGAGTTATTTCTCTTTGAGATTTAAGTTCCTATTTGCCCTTAGGGGAGAGTTAGTGTTAAATGCATGGGTTTTGGAAAGTTTTTTAAATAAAGTGTTGCAGAGCTCATTGTATGAATTCTGGTGCATTTAATTGCCATTCTTCCATCATTTATTGCCTTGTTCTCCTTCAGGAATCGCAAGACCCTATACAATAATCTTTTCCATGTTGTTCTTATAAAGGTTACATATATTGAGAAAAAGTAACTGGCTAATGATGGACTGAAAGAGGCCAAGTGTCTCACTAACAATTAGCCTCTTGTACCATGGTGGGGGTGGTGTTTGCCCTCCCCAGGCTCTGGAGGCTTTCTGCGAGCTTCCGGGAGGGCGAAAACAACCTCCCCAGCCTACGGAGGCCCTCCGGAGGCCGGAAATGGGCCCGTTTCCAGCCTTCCAAAACTTCCAGGAGGCCTGTTTTTTGCCCTCTCCAAACCTCCAGCAGGGCCCTGTACTTACCTGGCATCCCAAACGGCCATGTGGAAACTCCTGAGGGTGGGAGGGGCAGTGTGGACAGGGGCAGCCAGGGGTGGGATTTGCGGGTTTGCTGAATTGGGCAGATCCTTAGCTAGAGGATCGCCTGAACCCATGCAAGCCCGTCCCTGGATTTAAATCCAGTGGGAGAATTCAAATTCTCCCACTGGATTTGTATTGAGTCTTAATCTGCTGTGGTTTGGCCCTCGATCTCCCCCAATGGTGGTATGTGATATAAAATATTTGCCCTGCTACAGAAGCATTCAGTAAACCATTCCTGGATTATAATTGCTGGAGCTGGACCTGATCCTAGCATTTGGAAAAACAAGGGAGCTCCTTCAAATGACAATTACTGGGCAGTGTTGACACCTGGGGATCACAGCTCCATTGCTGTGCTCAATTTGCCCTGGCCTTTAAAAACTACCCTGCTGCCTTTAACTACAAAGGAGGAATTAGAATCAGGATTAGAAGAAGAAGAAGAAAAGGTCTCTAAACATGTTACACAACTTGCCCTATAAGGCTTTTTGTATTCTTGCATTTCTGCCCATCCCACATATGGAATTCCAATTCAGAAGTTACTTACAGATGCTGTTTACACACATGTAAATAAATCGCTGATGGTTTGTACTCTCATCTTTTAGTTCTGCACTGGTTCCAGAGTAGATTCACTTGGCTATGAACATTTCCTCTTTATCATGAAAGTTCATGCTTGGGTGAAGCTTCAGAGGCTGCCAGAACAAGAATTCATGTGTTAGGGGTAGGGAGAAAGACTATCCCAGCACATGGAAGAGCAGCAGAGAAAGACCTTGTGCTGATATATATTCTCTACAAAGTTGCCAAAGTCGTCCCATAACATTTACCAGGTTGCTGAGCCAAAGAAAGGAGAAAGAAAAGGGCATCCATTCAATTCTGTTAGCTCATCCCTCATAAGTACTAATCATGAAGAATTGTTAAAGGAGCCAGTCCAGGTTCAGAATAATTGCAATCATAAGACTGTTTTTCTCATGACCATAAACTTTCATTGTAGTTTTAAAGCCCTTTGTTAAAAAAAAAAAAGTTTGATACTGATCCAGTATCCTCAGTAACTTCGGTTATCCCTTGTCAAACAATGTTATAGTGCAAAGCACTAAGAAAGGGGTGGAAATAAACAGATTCCTTTCAATACACAATAGCTTAAATTAAAACAAATTTGTATTATATTGGAGATGGGCTATCTAGTTTCTATAAGCAACTTTATGTTCACAAAGAGATATTTTGCCACCTACTCAGTTCTATGTTCTGCAGAGAATCTCCTGCCAGGATTCTTGTAATTAAAAAAAATTAAGCAGGGAGCTAATATTCAGCGGAACACCAGTTTTCACTATTGTTTTGATTCCCAACAGTCTTTTGGGGTCTGTGAAGACCCCAACGACATTCTGAATGACATTCTTGGAAAATAAAAAAAAAGAGTGGTGGGAAGGAAAGGAATGGCCGGAGGGCTTTGGTTAAAAAAAAAAAGTAAGATTAAAAACCTATTCAGAAAACAGACAAAAATAAGCTAGAGTGGTAGAGAGCTCAGAATAGCCTGAGTAGTTTGTCTTCTGGTAAATTGATATTTTGTGCTCGGCCATACCTGCCAGTGCAGCGATTTTGTGACTAAGCATGTTTTTCTTCCCATGGCTGCCAATTTGAAGGACATCCCTGGAAAGCTGAGAAGGCCAGAGGTGGCCATCAGGTGGAAAAGATTGGTTGTATGATAAAGGGGTATGCAAACACTCTGTAGGGTAACGGAATATTTTTTTTCCAAAGGAAGATAATTTCAGGGAGACTTGTAAGCTGAAGACAGAAAAGAGGGATGCTGTATCCTGGAGGTTGCCTAATAATAATATTAACAATCAATTCACGTAATACTGGATTCCCAGCAACTCTGGATAATAAGTAAGACAACATGGGAAAAATAATTTAAAAATACATCAGTAAAAACAGGGAACAAAAGATGACAAAAGCTGGACAACATCAAGAAACAGACCCACATTCCCTAGAAGGGGATTTCATTTACCTTTGACAAAGTGAGGAAATAGGTTGGTGATGGCAAATCTGTGGCACATGTGCCACACGCCAGCCTTCACCCCAGCCCACCTGCACTGTGCACGCGTATGTACCTCCCGCCAGCCAGCTGGTCTTCGGGTCTCTGCTGCGCGTTGCACGGGGCTGCGGGGCACATGTGTGGGGGGTGCTTGCATTGCACTATGTGGGTGTGCATGCCCCGCACCCCATTTTAAGCCTGGAAAGCCTCCTGAGCCAACCTGGAACCCAAAAATGGCTGAAGGGGTGGGACACGCACATTGCATTTTGGGGTTTCGTGCACAAGCACTCAGCACCAAACAGGTTAGCCATTACTGAGCTAGGTCTTTGAGGCCCTTTGAAACACTAGCAGAATGGAAACTCTCCCGGTCTCAGGGAAACTTCCTTCCACAGAAGACATAATTGCAGGGTTCTAGAAAGGTTACTTCAGCAAATGTCCCCAGAGAGTATCAACTTTAGCAGATTGAATTGGCTGGCAGATGAGAGGTGGTCCTTTGAATAACCATGTAGAACTTTATAAATAACAACCAGCACTTTGAATCACAATATGATGCAAACTGGCAACCAGTGCAGCCCATAAAGCATACATTAATTGGGCATACAAAGGCATGCCTACTATTGTCCATGCTGCTGCAATCTGGAGTACAAAAAACTTTCAGGTAGTCCACAACTGAAAATCTATGGACCATCCCTTATCTGAGACATTCCTTATTTTTTCCCCTGATTGCAACATTTGAAACAAGAGGTATTCTACCGTTTCAGACTGGTTCGCCCAAACCGGTAGCGGAAATCGCGGGTGGCCCCGCCTACCCGCACCAGCACTACAACGTCCCATTTAGGGCAGGTTTTTTTTTGCCAAAAGCACATGTATGGAACCTGTAGGGAAGATAAGTGAATACCACCCCTGATTTGAATCATTCATGGTATACAATGGTCTCCTGGTGCTATTCTATCTAAATACTTAACTTTTCCCCAGGCTGCAATTAAAACAATGACCATAGTTGTTATACTCTCCTAAATAAGTAACTGAATGAATGAATGAATGTGTACAGTAAATGTGCATGTGTGTATAAGAGCCGAGGTGGCACAGTGGTTAGGGTGCAGTACTGCAGGCCACTTCAGCTGACTGTTATCTGCAGTTCGGCGGTTCTAATCTCACCGGCTCAAGGTTGACTCAGCCTTCCATCCTTCCGAGGTGGGTGAAATGAGGACCCAGACTGTGGGGGCGATATGCTGACTCTGTAAACCGCTTAGAGAGGGCTGAAAGCCCTATGAAGCGGTATATAAGTCTAACTGCTATTGCTATTGCTATTTGTGGGATTTTTTTGGTGTGTCCTTGACTTGAAACTACTATTAGAACCAGAACTTCCATCTCTAGATGATGCAATTGAGTTATGCCCAATTTTACAACCTCTGTTGCTGCAATTATTAAGCAAATCCCCACAGTTGTTAAGGGAATCACAGTTGCTAGGTGAATCTGACTTTTCCCATTAACTCTGTTTCTTGGAAGCCGCATAGGAAAGTCATAAGTAGTAATCCGGGACACTGCAGCTGTCGTAAATACACACTAGTTGCCAAGTACCAGAGTTTTGATCATGTCGCTGTGGGGATGCTGCGATGGTCATAAGTTGCTTTTTTAGCATCATTGTAATTTCAAATGGTCACTAAACAAATGGTTGTAAGTTGAGGACTGTGTGTGTGCTTTCAGCTGCGATTGGTTTCAAAGGTTATTTGTCCCCTGTTCAGATGAAGTACTGTTCATGCATCTTTGCAGCAAAACCTTTATTGCATCCATTGTTTGTATGGTCTCCACTTCAAGTCATTGCAATCAATTGACTTTCCTCTAACTTCTTGCCTCACCTTTGGAACTTGTCAACTTAAGGCAGAAGAGCCTACTTTAATATCACTAAATTACAGTTGGCAGGTTTGTTTCATGTATGAGATGTAGACAAGATTAATACAATATCACTGGGTGATGGTAGAACAAAAATGTTACCAGGACAAGCTTTTGCTCTGTATTATTAGAAGTGGGGGAAGGCCTAAAAACTGGTTACACAGTAAGAGGGGAACAGAAGAAGAAAGGAAAAGAAATTACAACAAAATAAAACAAAATAAAAAATTTACCAATCAGGACGTGTGTGAAAAAGAGTATTTGCCCATCAACATCATTTTCACTCCGTGATTGCTCCATTGTTCATTCTTCTGCTCATACCAGCCAGTGTCCATATGCTAAAAACAAGGAGCAAAAATTATGCTCTCCTCCTTTGGGACCTATCTTGGATTAACAAAAGATCCTTTTGTCCCTACTTAATGCAAAAGGCATATAAATCAATTGCTGACACAAATGCATATACCACATCTCTCTATGTTGTGTAGAATTGTATGGAGAAAAAAAATATATTAGTTCCTGTAAGAGAAAGCTAAAGGTTTTCCCGGCTGGGATGTTTAGGGGACAAACATCACTGAGTCTGAGTAATTTAAAAAGAATAGCTACAGTAGTACAGATTAAGATAAACTGCAGAAGAAGCAGAAAAAAGATTTTCAAATGATGGTGCTGAATCCTCATAGGGAAGTACCTAAAGAGTTAATTTTTAAATGAAAAGATGGTAGCAGGCCCAGCTCTCTCCAAAGTAGTGTTTCTTAACCTTGGCAACTTTAAGACGTGTGGACTTCAACTCCCAGAATTCCCCAACCAGCCTGAACGCCACACACCTTAAAAGTTCCCAAGGTTGAGAAACACTTCTCTAATCCTTTCTCACACAGTACTTAAAAACTACCGTATGCTTTGGTATGTGACTCATGTTCACTCTGAAAACAATGGATGTGGGACCATGTTCGTTATGAGTGCTCCCTGAACAGCAGTTATGTTTGAGGTACCACGGTTCCACGCTCTGGATTTGATTCAGTTCTCTCAATATTTCTCCCTTGGGTCCCAAACAGGGATGGGGTAAGAACGTAAGATGTTGAGTTTGGGAGAAGACAAGTTTAATCTGCCAGTGTTCCTGATTTTGGTTCTACTTAATGAAGGGACAGGAGGGAGATCTAGGGCTGGGATAATGGTGGGCTTCAAAAATTTTAGCAAGGGGTTCTCTGCCCAGTTGCTGGGTGGGCATGGCCATGATGGAAGTGCCCTAGTCTGCCTCCTGTACCACAGTAGGGGGGGTGTTTTTTCCCTCCCCGGGGTCCGGAGGCTTTCCTCGAACTTCCAGGAGGATGAAAATGGCCTCCCCAGGCTCCATAGGCCCTCTGGAACTTCTTCCCGAACTTCCAGTAGTCACGTTTTTCATCCTCCCTGAGCCTCCGTGCACATCCTGCACTTACCTACATCCAAAAAGGGCCACGTGGGGACTCCTGGGAGGGGCGGGGTGGGGTGGGCAGGGCCAGCCAGGAGCGGAATTTGTGGGTTCTCCGAGCTGCACAGAATCTTAGCTAGAGGTTCTCCTGAACCCTTGCAAACCCCCAGCCGCCCACCCCTGTAATGGTCCCTTGGTGTTCTGCATTATCCACATTACCCTGAAAGAACATCAGAAAAAAAGACTGTAGCTGTGCGGGCTGAACTGGTTTTACCTGCTTCTGATCTTCTCTCATATTGCATCCATTGTACACTCCTCCTCTTCTCATCATTGTTAAAGAAACAAACCGTAACCTCTCTCTGACTCCAAATCTCTTTTTCGGCTCTTTCCTCTTCTCCCTCCAGATGGTTACGCTTTCTCTCAAGAGGAGCACGGGGTCGTTTCTCAGTCTCAAGTTGTTCGATCCTACGACACTACAAAGCAGAGAGCCGGAGTCGAATAACACGGACTTCTTCCCCGCGATTGGTGGCTGGAGGAAAGAGATGTGGATCAATGTGTCTACTGTGAATACACCCTTGAGTAAGGCTGGCAGCAGCAACGTAAACACCGGAAAACTTTTTACTGTGGCCTTAGCCAACAAGTTTGTTCTCTATGCTGCTTCCAGATCTTGAGCACACTTTGGGGGGTGGGGAGCAGTCCTTGCCGGAAGCCAGCTGTTCTTTTGGTTTACATGGTTTATGAAACACTTGGCTCTGCTGTCCAAGGTGTGATGCTGAAAACATTTTGTTTCTATTGCCATTTTTCAAAAGGCAGGGCAAAAGGCATTTTGTGGTTTTGCAGAGAAAACTTTAAAAAGGTGAGAAGGCCCGTTGCTGATCTACCTTTGCTGAATTCTGGCTTCCCATTTTGTCATGACCAGACTTAGCTGCATGTATGAAGCCTTTATAATACTCACTGTCTATTTGACTGGAATGTTTACAGAGACAGGCAAAGAACTACAGAGAAGCCAATATAACCTGGGGGGGGGGGGGCAAGGGAGAGGAAAGAAATAAGGCCCCAGAACAATCATCAACAGCTTGCCTTGGAATGGATCAGCACTATACAAAATACTTTACAGAATTCTTAGCTTGTTTACGCAAACCACACACAGACATCCACAATAATTTACTCTGCTGCAATACTATCTATCACCCGAGTCATTTGAATGGCAGGCCTGCATCTCACAATTACAGCTTTTTATTAAGTCCTGAGATAGGTCTGGTCTGGTTGGAAATGGAGGGAAAAAATATATATATTTGTTCTGATGAAGAGACAAAGAAAAGTATCTAGCGTTAAAGTTCAGTTAATCAATTTAAAACATTTTGTCCCCACTGTAGCTCAGGACTTAAAATACTCCAGCGCACAAGTGCAGAGACAAGCTGGTGCCTTAACATCTTCTGCTTGTGAAACTCATTAAAGCTTTTGAGAGATGGTATAAGATTACATATTGGACTAACTGCACCTGAAGAAAGGTTGGAAAGATCAGGAAAGTACTACAGGTCCTGATTAACGGGACCCAAAAGTTTTTGCTATGGTGTAACAAGATCACAGGTGGACTGCTGCCAGCTCGGATTGGTTCGCCCGAACCAGATGTTCCGATTCTGCGTGAACTGACCAATCGGACCACTGGATGGTCCCACCTCAGGCAGATTTTTGGGCTGTTTTTTGCCTGGTTTTGGCCATTTTTCAGGCCATTTTCAGGCTGGTTTTTGGGCCAATTTTGGCTGTAAAATTGGTCTGAAAATGCCCAAAAGCCAGACCATTTTTGTGTTGTTTTCAGGCAGTTTTACTGGCCAAAATCGGCCAGAAAAACAGCCTGAAAATGGCCCAAAAAATGACCTGAAAATGGCCCCAAAAAGCTGGCTGTGAGAGGAAGAGAAGCCGGGTGAGCCTGACTCAGACACACACACACACACACACACACACACACACACACACTCACTCACTCACTCACTCACTCACTCATACACACAAGAGAGATTGGATCTTTCTTTCCTCCCACCCATCCCCCACCGGAGACCCCTGGATTCCCTCCCCAACCCTGCCTGTCCCATACAGGTACCACACACACAAGTCACATAAAGTTGGCCATGCCCAGGCAGTCACATGACACCCCACCCAGCCATGCCCACCCAGCCAGTCATTAGAGCAGAGAACCAGTTGTTAAAAAAATGTGCAGCCCACCACTAAACAAGATATTTTGAATAAACACACAGTGAAAAAGTAACCTCCCCCCCCTTAAGAAAATATCTCGGTGAAATAAATGAAGACCTAACCTGTAGTAACCTAAGCATCTCTGTTTCTATTCATCACTTGGAGAAATGGCATAAGAATGTTTAAATGTTTTCTATGGTTGTGAGAAGTATTGCAACAAGCAGAGGGAACTTTCAGTTAGTGGTGGTTGTTTATTTTTCTTAAAATCAGCCTCAAGGTCATGGCATGGCCACTTCAGGGAACAATGTCCTTTGAGGATTGGTTGTACAAATACATCCAGATTGTATCGCAAAATTTCTTGGGTCGTCTACTTCTTCTGGCAGGGCTTTCTGTGCTGCAAAGAGAATTCTGTTAAAGAGAAGGTAGCACTTTTAGTAAAGGCGCTTCTGTTTGCTAATAATTCTACCTGTCATGCATTGTTAACATCCCCCCCCCCAAAAAAAAAATCCTACCAGAAAAATAAGTTGACATGCCTAGTTAGCATGCCAGTAAACAATTGTGTTCACAGATTCACAAAAAGGACATCCTCCTAACTTTTCTTTTCCATGCTATTTTAATTTCGGGGGGTGGGGGGGGATTTAATGAAATCCTGAGAAATGCAATGCACCCATTGCTTGAATGGTTCGTACCCTCTCTGGAAAGTCCCGAAGGTGCTTTTTCAGGAGGCAACTGGACTTCCTTGTTTTCTCTTTGAAGATATTTCACTTCTCATCCAAGAAGCTTCTTCTTTGAGACAACCATGACCTGGATGTCTGAGAATCTCTACAGGCCTCTCTGGAATACCTTGGAATCCTGCATGATTTCAGAGAAAGCAAGATCTGAAAAAAGCCCTTAGATTCACCTGCTGCTGCTGTCTAAGCAAGCCTTAGTTAGTCCTAAACAGCCTGACTGCATTTCTGAATAGCTTAAGATAAATACCATTGCAACTTTGCCCTCAGGTGCATCGGCCGATTATCCTGTGTGCTGTATATAAGGCCTTAAAAAGTTGACACTTTATTAGTCCTTTTTGCTGACAATCCTCTGGAACATAGGTGGATTTAAGAAAATCTGGTCACAGAGAGATTGACTCAGCCAGCAAAAAGAAATTAACCATCTCTTTATCTAGACTGAAGGGCCTGAAATCAATTCCAGTACTTGAGTGTCATTATTCAGTATGTACCACTTTTAAGAATTAACATTTTCCTGTAGAAATTTCCATTATTATTATTCCACAGCATTCTAACCAGAGGTGGGTTCCTACCGGTTCGGCCCGGTTCAGCCGAGTAGGTAATAACTCGGCTGGCCATGCCCCAAAACCTGTTCCATCTTGGTTTTTTTGCTTCTGCACATGCCCAGAAACAATTTTTTTACTACTCCTCAGGCACGTGTAGCACCAGTGGTGGGTTCTGGATCCCGTTGCAACGGGGCTGGGTGTCCACCATGTGCACACGCACACGCACAGCACGTGCACAGCACACGCATGCATACTTACCGCATCAAGAATGAGCCCAAATAGAGAAAATTGGTAGTCAACGATAGTGACATTCATTCTGTCTCCTATCTGATTCCAACATCTCTCATTTATTTCCATCTTTTCCAAGGTCCACTTAATGAACTTTCAAATGAACCGAACCAATAAAATTACCATTTCTTCAATGTTCTTAGGCCCTTAAGTATTGATAATTAGTCTTCACATGGTCTCAAAGCGAGAGTCTTGCATATAATATTTTAACAGTTGCATAATATTTAACAGAATTAAACAGAAATGTTGCAATACGTCATATGATATGTAATAAAAGAAGTGTGAAAGTGTGAAAAAGGCAATAATATGAACATGTAAAAATCACTGTTGCTCCACTGCTAATCATCATCATCATCATCATCAATACTAACACATATTTTCTTTGATGAATAAGAATTCAGGTTCCTTGGTCCAAAGCCAACATTCTAATCCTAAATCACCCAGATAAAGCATCTTAGACTATAAAAATAAGCAAATATGCTAGCATGCCTTTTTTGGTTATGTGCTTCAGATCCACTGATTTCTGTCTGTCCATGATGAAAAAATGCAGAGAGAACATTTTGCTTGATTAATGTAACACACCCTGCATTACACCCTACATGTTTTTGAAGATCTTCCAAAAGCTTCAAATGGTCCAAGAATACAATGACATGGACAGTTATGGGCATACCAGTCATGGGTTCCGGATCCCACTAGCCCACCCTAACCCTCCCCTACCCAAATATTAGCAGTCGTATCTACCATCTCATTATGTTAATATACAGTAATATAACTTAAGCACATTTATCCATATCAGTAGGTAAATAAACCAATTGTCCTTCTAGAATTCAGAGCTTAAAAACTGAACAGTTGGCGCTAATAACTATACTGCAAAGCTTAGGCTGCAATCCTGGGAGGAAGACCCATTTATTACATTGGATCTTACTTCTAAGGAAATTTGCACAGGATTAAGTTAAACAATACATTTTGCCAGTTTAGCTAATTAATTTCTCCCAACAACTTTGAGAATTAGAGAGCTTAGACAGATCAATCAACCAATGGAACAGAAGTAAGGCAACTTCTGTTGTGGGAGCTTCATCACTGGAAGCTTTTAAGAAGACATTGGACTGCCATCTGTCAGAAATGGTGTAGGGTCTCCTGCTTGAGCAGGGCGTTGGACTAGATGACCTACAAGGTCCCTTTGAACTCTGTTAATCTGTTAGATCTACACACAAAAAGTTAAATTCACAGAATTATTTGAAAAAAAGCTCCTTACAGGATGAACAACGAAATCAACTCTTTACAGGGAGTCTTCAAGTTACAACCATTTCTTCATCAACCTTTCAAAATTCAGACTGTGCTGAATGAATGGTACTCATAACAATCCTCACCATTCCGTTTGACCCAGCATCCCCATGGTCATGTGAATGCAGCTCCTGGCTACCATTTGCAACGTCACAGTGAGTCACATTCATGTGATTTGATTTCCAACATTTTCTGCTGGCTTTCCACAAACAAAGTCAATGGAGAAGTCAGAGCTAGCAGTCACACGAGATCCTCATTCAACAACCCACGTGAGCCTCGTTTAACTATGGGAACTGGGACTGCTGGAATTTCTGTCACTAAGCTACACAGCCAGCAACACCTCACTTTATTACTGTGTCACTTACTGATGGCAGATCTGGTCCCATTTGCCATCATAAACTGAGCACCACCTGGATTTTAACGTCTTGGCTGCAAAAACCAAGGCAACCACAAAAGGTCAGCAGAGAGATACAAAAAACCCTTCCATCTACTGGCCATCTACATTTTTGCAGGCTGGATCTGATAGCCCTATTGTATATACGCATCTTGAGATTACACGCCTAGTTTTTTATTATTATTATTTAGGTCAAAACCATCTAGTTCTTTTCCTGTGGTATATGTCTCACCTACCGATTAAATCATTTTTCATACCTTCAAATCTGCTTTAAGGTAAGTAAAAAGGAGCAGGGGCTGTCTGAAATGGCTTTGTCCCAAATAAACAGACTTTTGAGGGCGTATTTCAGAGATCTGACATTATTGTCAGAAATTTCCAAGTCTCTCTCTCCCCCCCCCCCTTCTCTCTTTTGGAAAAAGCCACATTTGTAATGGTAGCTTGGAGCGCTGTAGCAGTTGATGTTTAAATCTATTGGCAAAGTAAAATGAAGCCATCCCAAATCGGGGAGATTTGATCAGTTTTCCTCAGAGATTACCTTACTCCAACGTTACTGAAAGTATACAAGTTCACTTCTTCTGAACCAAACAACCTTGCAAGTCTCACGTATGACCCTATTCAGTACCATTAATAATACTCACGTGTACTTTATAGCATGAAAAAGAAATATGGAGGCCTCTGTCCTTTTTGTTTGCTTATTTGTCATTTGTTGAGAGGGGAGATTCAAATTTAACAGCAGCCCCGCTTACCTTTGGGAAGGCATGAGCAGGTAACTCCATATGAAAACAACTGATATGCTCTGCTTTTATGTAATCTTTCAAAACTGTAATAATTTATTGTGTACAGAGACAATAGCTTTTATCATATCTAGTGTTTATGTAAATAAAAAGCCTTACCTTTCTATATACACACACAAGTATATAATTGTATTTTAAAAAATGCCAAGTAAATACTGTCTTCTGTCTTATCTTGAAGCGTCAGTAAATGAATTTGATATTTATAGTTATTACTTATAACATACTAGGTGGCTATGGATTGTTTGAAAGCCTTGGGTTCTTCTGAATGCATCATGACAAGAATCATGTCTGTCTCATTAGAATGAGTCTTGAATAATTTTGAGAAATTCACAGAGGATTTCTTGGTGGTTTCCCAAACTGTTAATAAATTTCAGCCTATTCAGTCAGTATATCCTTTACCCAAATTATCTATACATTAACTGTTGTTCCAATCCAATTATATTAGTATTGTTCAAGGAAACAAATAACTTACAGTTCTTCATCTTTCTGTTGCTTTTTCATCCATATAAATTGACATTTTTACATCTGACCTAAATTGCCCATAAATATTTTTCAGTACTTTTGGCTCCTCCAAAGAGAATGGCAAAATTATTCATCTTCAAAAAAATCCCATAGGTGCTTCTTTCAAAAGGCAACTGGACTTTATTTTTCCTTGAGGACATTTCACATCTCATCCAAGAAGCACCTTCAGTTCTAACTTCAAGGAAAAATAAAATCCAGTTGCCTTTTGAAAAAGCACTTTGCGGACAACTATGAGTTGGATACATTTTCCGTTTCATCATATCCAGTTTGATTATTTTCTGGTTCTGGGAAGCCATTGTCAATGCCGCTGCTTTAATTTTTTT
The DNA here is from genome assembly GCF_051295495.1 of Thamnophis sirtalis. Lineage (NCBI taxonomy): Eukaryota > Metazoa > Chordata > Lepidosauria > Squamata > Natricidae > Thamnophis > Thamnophis sirtalis. The sequence continues at coordinate 21,965,429 of NW_028261388.1, read as the reverse complement.
AATCCTTATTGAACCATTTTAATAAACTCTTTAATCCAATATCTATAGGCTTCAGGGAAGCCTCCTGAAGGTCCCTGAAGCCTCCGGAGGGCCTCCGGGGGGCGGGGGAGGCTGTTTTCGCTCTCCCCAGGCTCCCATAAAGCCTCTAAAGCCTGTGGAGGGCAAAAAAAGCATATAAAAATGGGGGAGAGCGTCTCTCATGCGCAAATGCGCACTGGGGTTGCGCATTGCATTATGGGTGTGGCATGCCCGCACACGACCCCCTACACTCCCTCCCTTATGGCACACGAACCAAAAAAGGTTCGCCTTCGCTGTCCTAGACCCAACAAAAAAAACCTTTTATTATTTTACTGTGGATTCTGCTCATTCACATCCAGTAAAGTCTTCCAAGGGAGGATTTACAGTCACAGACCTTATCTGGCTTGGAGAGCTGACAGGACGATACCTGCAAAACTTGGCAAGGAGTCTTGGAGAGTCACGAGCCAATTAAGTGAACTAATTGTCTCCTACAAACTCCACTCCCCTTTCGCTCCTCTTTTATTTCCTCTGGGAGGGGTCATTCATCATCCACCTGTGGCCTTAGTCCCAAGTCGACCCCTGTTCTTTAGCTGTTCCCTTCGTCTGGCAACTCTGAACATGTGCACACTGGGAACAGGCTCCAGCTGTTTGTCTGACTCAGTGATGTCTGACTCTGAAGGCAGCTGATAACTGGCTTAGGGCTCTGGCCCCCTCTCTGCCTCCGACACAGAGCCCTTATCTGAGCCTTCCCCAGATTCCAGGACTGGCCCATGTTCCTCCCCAACCTCCTCACTGTTCGAATCTGCTGCCAGCTCTGCTAGCCGCTGGCTGGCCCCCAACAGATATACAGTATTCTATACTGAGTGATGGCTACTATGATTCCTTTCTTTCCTATTTATATATCAGATTGTTTTGCTTTGCTTTCTGACCAGGTTTTATATGTAGAATGAAAGGAATGGCACATTTTTATTAGTAAGAGAAAAGTAATTCGAGAAAATAAAACCCAAAGACACAATGCATCATATCTCTTTCTCCACTAAGATACAAGGGCATTCCATCGTGAAAGGCACTACTTTTTTCTTGCTTACACCTAACCATGGGTCAAACATGCCTTGGCAATGTCTTTGTTCTGCTGTATCCCAATCTCACTGCTTTCATCTTTTCTCCCAAAACAAAAAAATTTAGGTCATCCTTCCCTGTAACATTAGCAACCTCAGTGTTTCCCCATTGCTCTGAAACAGCCCAACAGCATCCTGCAGCTGTATAAAATCTGTTAGGCTTTGTTGCTTATTTGTCATCAATTAGAGGCCAGTGTAAACAGAGAAGATAGTAACTGTCATAACAACATGATATTCTGCCAACTTTTTAAAAATGGGTGGATTTTTTTAGCAATATGGAAAGGCTCCTAATCAACTCTTAATATAATTCTGGTGATCAGTTTCCAAAAATGAGCTTTAAAAAGAGGAATACATAGAACTTTCCCATCTTGCAATAGCTAATCTTTGGGGAGAGTGTGAAAGGGATCGATAGGGTAATACAGATAGTCCTTGGATTAAATCATTGTGTCAGCAACCATTCAAAATTACGATGGCACTGAATGAAAGGGACCTATGAGCAGTCCTCAAAATTGCCACTCTCATAATGTCCCCAGCACAATTCAAGTGCTTGTCAATTGGCTTGCAATGCTAACATTCGCAGCATCCCACAGTCATGGCATGGCCAATTGCCACTTTCCCTGCCAGCTTTGTACAAGAAAAGTCAATAGGAAAGCTGGCAGATGGGGGATCTGGTACTCTGCAGTGCCAGCCTGCCCACCCACCTGCACTCCATCGCACCTGCCCACACTCTGCAGTGCCACTCCACACCATGGCCTGCCCACCTGTAGTCTGTACTACCAACCTATGGCACTCCATAGCACCTTACTGCTCATAACTGCCACCTGCCAGCCTGCTTCCTTGGCAAACGGCTGCAGCATCTTTTTCACTCACTGTCATGTTTCACTTTAAAGACTTGCATGGTGCCCACTTGACAAAGGCAACGGGACAGCCAGGATTGCTGTCATTAAGTCGTCAAGCGATGCAATCATGTGATGATGCAATGTTTACAAGAGCATTTTTCAGACTATGGAATTTCTATAATTGCCACTATAATCCAAGGACCAACTATAGCAGACAGATAAATATATACTGTAGATACAGGGGTCAATGTGGCAACATATCAAATGAAATCGTATCACTGCAGAGCATAGATGGCAGATTCTTAGTTTCTAGGTAGGCTAGAGTCCTAACTCTTGAACCATTTGTGGCTCTCTGCTGCAAATTGCTAGTGAGCAAATTCCCTGCCTTGGACCTTCAAAATGAGTGGGAGTGAAAATTCTGTTATACAAAGGTACAGTATTTGGATGTAATGAAAGCTATAATCAAAGAAATCTGAGGAATTCAGCAGAGGGAAATCTGGCCGAAAGTATCATTCAACAAAAGCAACAACAAAGCAGCAATTTATTTCAGGGATCTGGTCTCTGTTAAATTACAAATTTGCATCTTTTCAGGTTCTATTATTTAGTATTAAATAATACTAAATAAATATGCCCCTATGCCTGAAGGGAAAAACTTCTGATCAGTGTGTGCTACCTATTCTAACATATGCCAGCGATTCATGGACACCGATCTCACAATCAATGCAAAATTACAAGTGGCTTAGAGCTCAGCATCATAAGATAGAAAGACCTGCACAGGGATTAGAAAACCAACAAAAATATACAATGGCATCGAAAGAATAAAAGAATTGAAATGGAAATGGGCTGGTCCCCTAGCAAGAAGAGCTGATGGCAGCTGGAGCAAGGCAGTCATAGAATGGATCCCACTTGATAAAAAGCATCCAAGAAAGAGACCTAAAACAAGATGAATCGACAACATCAGCAAGTATTGTGAGCCCAATTGACCAAAGAAAGCTCAGGACCATATAGGTTGGAAACGTGGAAGAAGAGGCTTTTATCCTGCAGTGGATAGACAATGGCTAAAATGATGATAATGAGTATTACACACACACACGCACAGACACAAACACACACACAAACACACACTTTAGCTTTTTTTCTCTTGGTGCAGCTATAAACCAAACCAAATGTACTTTCACTGCTCTTCATTGCTTCATGTAGATGTCCCCTCTTCCATCTTACGCAGACATTGCTGTGCCCAATGGTGGGATAAAAAAAATATTTACTACCAGATCTGTGGGTGTGGCTTGGTGTGGCTTGGTGGGGGTGGCAAGGGAAGGATACTGTAAAATCTCCATTCCCTCTCCACTCCAGAGGAAGGTTACTGCAAAATCCCCATTCCCTCCCAATCAGCTGGGACTCGGTGGGGGGCAGAGAATAGATGGGGGCAGGGCAGGGGTGGGTTTCTCACCCCGTTCCAACCAGTTCGTTTGGAACGGGGCCAGCAGCGTCCTCGTGCACGCGCGCAGCGCACGCATGCATACTAGCGTCTGTGCGATGCTCTGGCTGCTCCTGGAGGATCGCGCAGGCGCTGTATGCGTCCTGCGCATGCGTGGAAGCACAGAACTCGTCAAAACCGGGTAAGGAATGCGTGTGGGCGGGTGCGCCCTTCGCCGTTCCCGGAAGTTACTTACTTCCGGGTTCGCCGACCAACCGGTTCGCGGGGACCGCCGCGAACCGGTTGAAACCCACCCCTGGGGCAGGGGCAGTCAGAGGTGACATTTACAGGTTCTCTGAACTACTCAAAATTTACGTTACCGGTTCTATTTTAGGGCCTAATGAAAAGAGAGTGATTTTTAGTTTGGCAAACACCCATTTGTCTCACACCCTGCCTCAGTTTAGCTGATAGGTCAGAGCATGAAAGTTTTGGCTCGGTTGGAGAACCCCCCCACTTTCCCTTTGTTCTACTTTTTCTGAACTTCACTCCAACTTATGAAATAATAAAATGGAACCCTTGGTTTGTCCCCGGTGTCAAGCTTTTTCCTTCGCCTGCCAGAATATCTTATTGTGCATCAATTTACACGGACCCACTGTTTTAATTAAAAATTCTTTTTGCAGGACATACCTAATGCCCGTGCGCTGTGTGGAGTGCTGCTGACTGCCAGCCTCCGATTCCAAGCAAGAGTTGGAAATGATTTGTAACGGTGGGCTGGGCTGCTGCTGCTGCTCTCCCTGTCAGAAGAATGAAAACAGTTCATTAGTCTTGAACAAAGCAGTTGTGCTAACTGTTCTTCCTTATGTTGCTCAGCATGGATAACAGCAGCTGCCTTCAAGTCTTTTATGAGGAGGAAGCAGCAGCTTAACTTCCCTTTAAAGAGAGAGAGAGAGAGATTGGAATTACAAGGGGAGGGAGAGAAGAGGGGTGGGAAACTCTCTCTGTTAATTGGGGAGGGAGAGAGAAGTCTTTCAAACAGATGAATGCATTGTGTTAGTTGGAAAGCATTAATGCCATTCTGTTTGGGTGTGAAGACTACTATCAGAATGTAACCGATCAAGATAAGGGAATGTTCACATTCTCCCTGAAGAACCAACAGTGAAAACCTTCTCGCCCCCTTTTAAAATCTTATATTTAAATTCTGACTTTTCACTGTCCACTAAATGAACTGTCTAGGGAAGATGTCATGGGAGCCATTTACCATTTATAATTATACATCCATCTGTGTTCTGCTTAGATCAGTGGTGGGATTCAAAATATTTTACTACCGGTTCTGTGGGCGTGGCGTGGTGGGCATGGCAGGGGAAGGTTACTGTAAAATCCCCATTTCCTCCCGATATTGCTGGAACTCGGGAGGCAGAGAATAAATGGGGGCGGTAGTGGTGGTATTTACTGGTTCTCCAAACTACTCAAAATTTCCGCTACTGGTTCTCCAGAACTGGTCAGAACCTGCTGAATACCACCTCTGGCTTAGATTGACAGGGGGAGAGAGAGAACAGTATCTTGTGCACATTTTAAAGCCAAGGTGGCGCAGTGGTTAAATGCAGCACTGCAGGCTACTTCAGCTGACTGCAGTTCTGCAGTTCGGCTGTTCAAATCTCACCGGCTCAGGGTTGACTCAGCCTTCCATCCTTCCGAGGTGGGTAAAATGAGGACCCGGATTGTTGGGGGCAATGTGCTGACTCTGTAAACCGCTTAGAGAGGGCTGAAAGCCCTATGAAGCGGTATATAAGTCTAACTGCTATTCCTTATCCTGGTTTTGTAAACACTACATATAATAATGCATATTGGAACAAGAAATTTATTTCCGTGGGATTCTCACTTTCCCCCAAAACTGATGATGACAAACCAAACAATGGATCCTTAAAAACCCATCAGTTCAAGAATCCAACTTAGCCTGTAAAGGATGCCTGGATCAATTAAAGGACCTGATTCAGGAAAGACTTTGAATACTTCGTTTGAATCATCCTGTGCACTGTATCTATAGTTGCATAAAAGAACACAAAGGTTAGAAAATGCACATCTGTTGTGCTTCTCTCAGGCCTTACAATGAAAACAGTCTTAGTATTTGGAGATAGAACTGGCCTGTACCAGGAAAGTGACTAATAAAAACCTTTCTCTTTGCTGCGTCTTGGGAAAACTGAAAAAAATACAAACTAGTTTACAGGCCTGTCAAACTGGCAACACGCAGGCAGGATGTGTCACAGGCAGGCCACGCCCACCCCAGCTCCGCAAAGGCAAAAAAACATCATGATACGTCACGTCACGCGATCACGTTTGACACCCGTGAAAAAGAAGGAACAAAGACAAACTAGAAAGGGCTGCTAATGTGAAAAAAAAGGCTACTGATGAAAATCACGGACCCTTTCTGAATTGTTTCGGTGCCTCTAGTTCAGTGTTTCTCAATCTTGGCAACTTGAAGATGTCCGGACTTCAACTCCTAGAATTCCCCAGCCAGCGAATGCTGGCTGGGGAATTCTGGGAGTTGAAGTCCAGACATCTTCAAGTTGCCAAGGTTGAGAAACACTGCTCTAGTTTGTATTTTGTAAAGTAGAGCCAGTCCTCTCCCACTTTTACCAACTAAGCAAACCCCACTAGCATCCCTCATCATTGGCTAAGTTGGCTAAGAGTGCTGGGTCTTGATTGGAACAATGAAGCTTAGGAAATTTGCCTAGGGGGGAAGGAGTAGCCATTTTTGCCCTTGGCTTCTCTCTTCCTGAAGACAGCCTGTGAAGAAACAGACATCTGCCTGTCTGCCCCTCGCTGCCATCAATGCCTTGTCCTGTCAAAACAAAATGTTTACAAGTCATCTTGCCTGAAGGAAGGTGTAATGAGCATGAGAAAACTGACAGATTTGTAACCTTGGGTAGTTTGGACGAGCAACTGTAAGACGGATTAGTTCCCAGAGCGTGGGAGACTTTGTGGTTTGAAAGGACAAGCTGAGAAAATATTGGTGTGTTTTTAACCATCCAAATGCAGGATCTCCCATAGATAGATAGCTATATACCGTGGGTATAAATAACACCTGGCTATTCCAGGAAATATTCAATCCTGACACAGAGACAAGCATTTTAGGTCTCCCTCATCAACCGGAAGTCTTTAACAGCAATAAACTTGTATAACGCTTCATAGTGCTTTTACACTCTAAGTAGTTACAGAGTCAGCATATTGCCCACAAGTATCTGGGTCCTCGTTTACCCACCTCGGAAGGATGGAAGTCTGAGTCAACTTTTAATGGAAACTATTCATTAGATATATAGGTCAATGGCAATATATCAGTAATTTGTCATTTATTATACCTCGTATTACTCTCTATGTGTATTGTTTTATATTATGAGCCATTCTGAATGCTTTCCTGAATAAAAAGTAATACGCAAACCAACTTTTAAAAAGGCCATATAGCTGCTCACTTTATATTGGAGTAATTTGGTTTGTTTGTTACTCTATACTGGAAAATTTGGTTTACTAATCATAGATCAGATTAGAGATGGCATTCAGCAGACTCTGTCCAGACTCTGTCCAGTAGAGAAATTTTTAAATAGTTCAGAGAACTGGTAAATACCACCTCTGACTGGCCCTGCCCCCATCTATTCTTTGCCTCCTGAGTCCCAGCTGATCGGGAGGGAATGGAGATTTTACAGTATCCTTCCCCTGCCATGCCCACCAAGCCATGCAGTGGTGGGTTTCAAAAATTGTTCAAACCTACTCTGTGGGTGTGGCCTCCTTTGTGGGAGTGGCTTGCTGCCCATGTGACCGGATATGAAGATGCCGACGACACTTGTCAGACCCACCTTAAATTACCTCACACACAGCACAGGCATGCATAAGAATATGATATAAACTTGTTTTTTAAAGGGCATCTTTGGTTTGCATTAAAACAACTTCAACACACACAATGTTCTGATTGCACCACAAACGCAGTAGTCATCCTTACCTTTCACAGAGGCACTGAGTTTTATAAATATGAGCATGATAGTGTAGAATAATCATATCCAAGGACCAGTGGTGGGTTTCAAAAAATTTTGGAACCTCTTCTGTAGGTGTGGCCTGCTTTCCGGGTCCACTGGTGGAACCTCTTCTAACCGGTTCGGTAGATTTGACGAACCGGTTCTACCGAATAGGTGCGAACTGGTAGGAACCCACCTCTGAAGCCATGCCATGCCCACTAAGCCACGCCCACAGAAACAATAGTAAAGAAAATTGAATCCCATTACTGGATCAGATCATGATTCAGAATAATGTTTAGTTTACCTACAGATGTCAACTAAACCTAGATTAATGGCTGTCTTATAATTACACCATTAGTTTTCAATTAGGCTTTCTTTTATTTCCCATGCATGGAGAGAATAGGAAAAAAAAAACAAATTATTCCTGCAAAGACAAATTCTGGATTTACATCTTGGTTTATTGTTATATGCTCATTTTCCATGTATCAATTGACAACATCAAAACAAAGACTAATATTATTTCATAAGATCACATTTAAACAAGTATTTAAAAATCTGACTGGATGATTGGTGGATGGAAGTATCCATGCATGTTTTATTTTTCTTCTCTTTTCCTTCTATTTTTTTCCCTTTCTTTCTTAATTTTTCTCCATTAAAATGCTTCTCGGAATATACTTTATCCTTTATATTGTCATAAAATATTAAATAGGAAATAGTGTAAGCAGTCTCAATCCTAGTCCCAGGCCTTCTTTGCATAGTTATAGTAGGAAAATGATAACAATTCCATAAACAAAATATAGAAGGAAAGATTTTGTCCCTTGTTACATGTATTAATTTAAAATAGCTAATGTAACTCATAAATATCTCTGCTCAGGCAAATAAGAAATTTATGGACACACAGATGGGCTAAAGTCTTCTTAGAGTTAAACTCAGCTCCTTGGCTAATGTGTTATGTAATTTTCTAGCCACAAATATGGACATGGGCCACCATTTTTTCAAGGATTTTTCCTCAGTGTTCAGATTAGGCCTATAGGCTTGATGTTTTCTTATGGTCTCCCATCAAAACACTGATCAGGTTTGATGCTGTTTAGCTTTCAAAGACAAGTTAACAGCTGGCCATAAATTATAGAATTTAGTTCATTTACATCACGGGTGTCAAACTCGCCATGTCACGTTGCCATCATGTGACATATCACTACATTTTTCCGTTCACGGAGCTGGAGTGGGCATGGCCTGTGCATGAGGCATCCAGCCTGCAGGCTTCCAGTTTGACACCCCTGATTTACTTTATCAGATATCTTTGTTACAAAAAGATGTACTTTCAGCAAATGGGGAAAAAGTAAATAAAATGAGAATCAAATCAATACATATGTCCAGAAGATGCCTCCTAAAGGAAGCAAACCATCAATAGAATGGAGCATAGGAACAACATGAAGCTATTAAAAGGAACATTTTAGACACAGCTAGTGGGAGTAGAATCTCTCCAGGGCAGAATTTTGCTGGAGGAATCCTCAGAAAAATGTGGTGGTAATTTTTTTTTGACTGTGACACAGTTCTAGGAATTATATTTGCCATTCTAAGAATTGCTTCTAAAGGATTTACCTATATAGAAAAGGGAGGGAGGGAGGGAGAGAGAGAGAGAGAGAGAGAGAGAGAGAGAGAGAGAAAGAAAAGAAAGAAAGAAAGAAAGAAAGAAAGACAGACAGACAGACAGACAGACAGACATTTGGGTGCATACAGCTTTCCCAAGAGCCAAACTTTTCAGAAAGAATATTGAGTTTTATAGAGCTGTCAGTTATACATATCTCACATTTGCACGGATAGAAGTAGTCTCCCGGGGAGAAAAGTGTATGACTTGGGTAATTCCAATTCTGAGACAAGGTTTACATACAGTGTCATGCAATAAGCAAGAAAACAAATCTGTCAAAGCTTGATGATGTTAAATCTGGGACACTGTATACAGCTGTATACACTCTGTGCAGATTGTGGAGGAAATGTGAAATGGAATTAACTAAGCAGCAGTGCTATTTATACAAACAGCAGATTAAATCTCAATGGGAGTGTTGAACTACGGCTACAGGCAGGCATATATATGCAGGGTAAATATTGTGGGAACGGGATAATTTGTTTAGAGTAGCCCAAGAGACAATAATGAGTAATGGGTCAAACAAAAAAAATGTCATCTGTCTTCCATTTCCTATAAATTCCTGGCAATAAACTTGCGTAAGATCCTAATGCCTTGCAATAGAAAATAGTGTGTGTGTGTGATGGCTACTGAGGTTTGATGTCTATTATGGAACTAGCCTTATGGACACAGCTCCCATTGTGTAGAATGCAAAAGGCCTCTGCAATCCTAGAAGCACCAACCATGCCACTTTCCAAAACTAATAAAAACACAAGGAAGCTGAAAGGAAAAAAAACAAAACCAAATATTTGTCATCTTATTTTTAAAAAACTGTTCAACGTGTTTATTTTAAATCAACAAAAAATTAGACTTTTTATTCAGTGGTTTGTGGCAAGATTTTGATGGCATAAACTTGGAGGGGCGATAAGATGTAGATCTCCAATGGCTCACTATGGACTAGATCAGGGTTTTTCAACTTTGGAAACTTTAAGATGATATTCCATCCCTTTAGCAATGGATGATCTCCCCATGTGATTTCATGTAAGGGTTATTTATTTAATATTTTATTGCTTTTAAAATAGTGGCAAAACAGAAATAGGGTAAAACAGAAAGATAGAAATGCATAGATTCTCAAAGAAAACCACATGGGCCGTAAGAAGTACTTTTAAAAGGGGGGAAATGCAACATGATTTGGACAGTGAGGAGGTTGGGGAGGTTGGAGATTGGACCAGTCCTGGAGTCTGGGGAAGGCTCTGATGAGGGCTCTGTGTCGGAGGCAGAGAGGGGGCCAGGGCCGTATGTCAGTTATCAGCTGCCTTCAGAGTCAGACATCAGTGAGGCAGATGAACAGCTGGAGCCTGTTCCCAGTGTGTGCATGCGCAGAGTTGCCAGACGAAGGGAACAGCTAAAGAACAGGGGTCAACTTGGGAGTAAGGCCAGATGATGAATGGCCCCTCCCAGAGGAAATAAAAGAGGAGCGAAAGGGGAGTGGAGTTTGCAGGAGACAGTTAGTTTGCTAAATTAGTTCGTGACTCTCCGAGACTCCTCGCCAAGTTTTGCAGATATTGGCCTGTCAGCTCCCCAAGCCAGATAAGGTCTGTGACCATAAATCCTCCCTTAAAAGACTTTGTTGGATGTGAATGAGAAGAATTCACAGTAAATTAATAAAAGGGGTTTTTGTCGGGACAAGGAGTTTGCTTCATGTTCTTGGGAAGCCTAGGTCAGAACACGCACTAGATGGCAATCTGTGGATGCAATAAGTGCATAGAAGTATAGTTGGTTATTGTGCGTCTTTGACACCACCAGGTAAGCATTAATAGTGCCTCTTATCCATGTTTGGTTGAGTTAATCCTTTGTTGACTTCCAGAGGCACTCTAGAGCAGTGGTCTCCAACCTTGGCAACTTTAAGACTTGTGGACTTCAACTCCCAGAGTTCCTCAGCCAGCAAAGCTTGGGAGTTGGAGTCCACAAGTCTTAAAGTTGCCAAGGTTGGAGACCACTGCTCTAGATGACTCTTTTCTCTTTTCATCTTCATCAGCTCTACATAACCCATGGGGAGCAATGGGATCCATGGGAAGGAAGAAGTCACATCCAATCCAAGGCCGCAGACATCCTCTTGTTCCCAGAAGCAACTAAGGCCTCAGTCA